>NW_010973092.1:4101507-4254433 GCF_000737465.1 Haliaeetus leucocephalus
AAAAAAAAAAGCGGTTTGGGTTTCCACAGGATGGGCCGTGCTTTCTTTTTCTTTTTTTTTTTTTCACCCCCCCCAGCCAGAGCCAGCTGGAAGATTGCTTCAGGTTTTCTTTGCACCTCCAGCTTTTTCTACACCCCCCCTCCGTCAAAGCAAAAAGACTCTGGAACCATAAAATTTGAACTCAAAGTAGGTCTTTTCCCTCCTGCGCTTCAGAGGAGGATATCTACACGCGCTTTGGCTCTCAGGCGCTTCGCTTTGAAAAGGGTTTTGCAGGTGCTCAGAAAGTTAAAAATTCCAAATTACGCTTATCTTACAAACTTTGGTGGTTGTGAAAGCGTACACAGAATACTTCTTTGTCTCTGGAGAAAAGCCAAGAACTCTGCTGGTTTTATTGTACAGTTCTTGCTCCCTCTGCTAATCCCCATGAAGTGCCCAGGTACCACTACTTAACACTTTGGGAAGCCACAGTTCCGTAAGCGGCTAAAAAGTTCCCCAATTCTGACATCTGGCTTTTTGCATCCTGCCTCTCTGTGCTGTAAGGAAGCCCCGTTGTCAGCACTCAGGTACTCGCCTGTCTGGAAGGTTTTCAGTTTCACCGTCCATCGATAGCCATTCTTAGACTTCTATGCCTAAACTCACATTTATTTACACGATTGCCCCGTACATTAAATGTAAATTCACTCCCACTCCTGTGATTTTCTCCTATGCCTTTGATAAGCAGGCGTAGTTATTGTCTTCACCTCTGCATTTCGAGTTCACAGCAACTATTCTTTACTTGAACCTGAGAGAGGAGTTTGCTATCAGAATTATTCCTACTGCTTTCCACCCTCCTTGCTTTCGAGATGATGCACGACACCAGCAAACTGCCACGGCCGGCCTTCTTTGTGCCAAAAAGATCACGCACAGAAGTGAGCAATCCGAAAAAAGCCCTGGGTGATGAATATTAATGAGTCTCAAACTAGAAATAGTTTTCCAGTGGCCGAGCTTGCAGGATCAGCTCGCTTTCTGCTTTTTAACATCTTTATACAGCTACGGACCTTCGATGTGCAATCTAAGCGCGGAAGGCCAGGCGATGGGGCCTGGCTGTTCTGCAGGAGGGCCTGAGCTCTCTCAATCACCAGACCTGCAATCAGGCTGATGTTTTTAGGGCCCGTGCATGCATAAATGACTTTCAGCGCTAAGTAGTTCCACCTCACTGAGTTACTCATGTCCTTAAGTGACGGCACGATTAGAGGCCTCGGTCGGCAGACGGACATCGGTGGCGGTGGAGTTTCCAGTGTGAACCGGGAGAAAGTCAGAAGGGACCAAAATTTAAAGGTTATGGAAGCATATGGCAAAAAATGTTAAACTTTTGTTAATGCGCACTTTGTATGTAGTGATATAAACTCCAGTGTTGTCTGCAACACTTTGATTGTCTTTTGTTTAGGTGTCTTTGAGCAGTCAATAGTTTATTCATTAAAATGTTTATGATTCCCTAGAGTTTCACAGACTTTGGCACAACCGATCACTTGTCTGAAAGTTTGCAGTGAAAGCGCATTATTCATTAGTCCTTATCCATCATTTGCAGTTTGTCATTTGTTATTCTCTTGTTTTAAAAGTTTGTGCTCCAATCAAGGAGGGGAGAGAGCACCATGTGTCTCTGTGATCAGTCACAGCCATGAATAGCCGGAGCTGAAGTGAATGTTTCACAAACAACCCATAGGCTGAAATTTGTTTGCATAATCTATTCACTGCGTACTTATGAATAACGAATGCATTCACAGAACCAGAATTGTTTCAGGAAGCCTTCGCAAACAGAAAGAAGTGCTAAATATCTTGGATAATTTATTCCCGATGAATAATTCAACCAGTTCTATCGCAGGCAGTCTACTAATTTTGCAGATAAATTATTCAGCCAACACAGATAATAGCTCTTACACCTTATGGGCCTGCTCCTATGGAAGTCAGCTGCTGAAGTTTCATGAAGTTTTCTGGGATTGGGAAAGAAAAAAATCCCAAACTGAACCCGGGTTTCAAGGAACACAGAGTGTGTTCCCAGCTGATGGCCTTAGTCTGATTTTCAGCCTTTGGTAGTCGCTTCTTCGCCATGACGTAAGTGCAGCTAGGCTCAGATGGACTCGTGGACGTTATTAATTTCATATTTCGAGCTCTAAGGAAGCTTGCCATAAATGCCATTTGCTTTGAGACAACTTACAGCACTTAAAAAAAATAAAAGAGAGGAAAAAAGATTCAAATGGCATTTTCGACTATGGAAACTGTAAAAGCACAGCTGGATCGGCCCATCCTTCGCTATGTGGGATGGCAAACTGCTCATCCGAAATCGGAGCAAACTGTTGTGGGCAAGTTTCCACGCAGCGCATTTATCAGTTGGTGGACCGGGGCCTTGAGCACGAAGCTCGCTCCTCCGCCTTTGTGTTGAGATGTCACGCGTGGGGTCTTGCTCATGGCTGGACGCCAGTAAAAGTAGAAAAAAATAAATAAAGGTGGAGGAAAGGCTGTTGGAGAAAAGGTGCCACAAAGCTCCCAGGTGTTCACCGCAAAGGCTGTCGGTGCTCGGCACTGCTCTCTGAATGTGCCATTTCCAGCAAGGAAAAAGCCGGCCCGTGAGAAGATACCGTTCCCTGGTAAGTGTTCGTTGTACCTTGTAAAGGTAAATAAATCTCCACATTAGAAATCGGCCACACATTTAAAAAATGACCAGAATTATGCTCATTAGAGCAGTGTTAGCGTCACTCTTCTCCCCAAGCATGGAAATGAGCGGTTGACAGTAAAACCACAATTGGAAGATGCCTCAGAGAAGTTAGTGGTACTTCATTTTTTTTTTAAGGCTTAAGATGCACACCAATAGAACAACTTGCCAGACTCTGTGTTTTGTTACATTAGTACGTGAGGGCTTAAACTAATGTTGGGATGAGTGTCAAAACCACATATCAACCAGGAGAATACTGCTTTTTTGCTCCCTCATCGACTGAAAGCATGGCCAGAGCGAGAAGGCAGAGCGTCTGCGGAAAACGCTTTCAACTGCATTTGGAAAGAGGACGTGGCTGGTGGCAAAGCCCTCACCCTGGGAGCAGAAAGCTCGACCCCGTGCCTTGCAGGAGTAAAGGGAGGGTCATCCTCGCTCATCCCTGGGGTTGCCCAGGTTGATGCAGCAGGGATTTTAAAAATAGATGGAAAACCAGAGGATGGCTCGATGGGGGAGCTTGTCTCCCTGTGCTTGCACGAGCACGGTGCAGGGCATGGCGGCTGCTTGTCCAGCCAGGGCTGGGGACAGACGTGCGCCATAGGGATGGACATACGGCGCCGGGCTCCTGGGACCGGAGTCGGCTTACAGCTCCCGACCCGAGGCTACCGGAGGGCTCAGGGGTTCACGCCTTGGCTACCGACTAATGGACAGCCCTGGAAGTCCAATATTTGAAAGGGATCTCAGCCTGCACGGAGGCAGCGTTAACCCCTTCCGCAGCAGGAGCCGCTTCTCCTGCTGGGAAACGCCTGGGGAGCAGCTCGAGGGCTTCGTCCATAAAGGATTTGAGCTCAGATCCGACCTGCCTGCGGCCAGCGTGAGGCCTCAGGCCGCGTGCCGGGGACAGCCGGCGGGAGCGGAGCACGGGGGCATCGCAGGGAGGGTCCCTGAGTACCGGGGGGGTGTCCTGGCCCGGAGGAGTCGAATCCGCTCTGAAATCCCGCACAAGTGCCAGGGAGCCGCGGTCGGGGCTCAACCCCTCCCAGGGCCTCTGCAGAAATAGTGGGAATGTTTTATTTTCAGGTTTTAAACGCGTGATGTAACGTTTTCCTTCTTTTTGGAAGGGGGGGGGGCGAGTAGGTAAACGATTGTTCCCTGCAAGCACAAATGTATTTTGTTTGTTGTAATTAAAATGTTTTAATGAGACAACCATAAAATCAACCATTAATTATTTTTTTTCAAACACTTCTGCTTCCTTTTGAGCTAGGTCTATTTAGAAATAGTTTAGAGAGTAGCCTGCAGTTTTATTCTTTCTTTGGTATTATACACAGGAGTGGAGAAGTCATTTATAAATAATTACACAATGTTTTGGGTCTTTGGGTTTGTATAATATATCAAAGCGATTAGTACACGCATTGTTCCATTGTAAATGGTTTTTTTCCCTTCCTTTCAGTTTCACTTGCCTTGTCTTCTATCTAAACCTTTTTCGTGAAATCCTTTGTCTTCCTCATTCTTTTAGCTTGTTACAGTGCAGGGACATTCTTCTTATTCAAACACTCACAGCATGAGCAAAGAAAGCTACTTCTGTCGCATCTTAAGTTTTACCATAACTTTCTGGCATTTTCTTTTCTTCCAATTTTCCCAGACTACTGATAGGGTAATGAAGAATTATAACATACATCAATTATTGGTGCTCACGGTGTATTATGCTCCTGAATTCAAGGGGAGATAAAGAGGAAAAAAAAAAAAAAAAGCACCACTTTCTGTGGTTTTGAGGCACATGAGAGAGGACTCGGCGCAGATTATTTATAACATCTTTCTGAGCATCAATTATGTTTGACTCCTACAACCACTTCCTTGTCCCACTGGTTTTACGGCCAGAAGGAGTCATTTTTGTGTGTGGTAGCTGCGGCATTTAACTTGTTTCTTTTATGAGGAGCCCAAACAATGCATCTTCAGGCCAAACAATCTATCTCCCCGAATAATAGCCCAAATGTCAGTCAAGCGCTCAGGGCTGGGAAATATATGATCATGGTAAAGGGCCACGGGAAGAAAGCGCGGAGATGGAGGGGTTCGCGCGGGGTCCTCGCGCGGCTCCACAGCGGTGCTGTCTCTCCCAGTTTCGGCACTGGGTACCCCCGGGGATCGGGGCTGGACCTGGTGTGGGGCGCAGGTGCCCGGCGATGTGACCGGGCTGCCTGAGGTTTCAACAACCCTAATCTGAGTTATCCCAGGAAAGTTATCCAAACTCTCCCGGTGCGGTCACGCTGCTGGGGCACGCTCCCTGCCTGGCCCTTCCTCAGTCTCCCAGCTACCACATGAACGGGGAAAAATGAGATTAGGATGTCACCTCCGAGAAACGAGCCCCTTTTTTCCCCCACCTTATTGTGCGAGGAGTTTTTCTTCTCTCCCCCCCCCCCACCTTCTCCCGCCCACAATTCCCCCTCTTTTGTTGATTTGTATTTTCTTAATTGAAGCTAGAACACTTATTCTAAAAGAAAGGGACAAAATTCATTGACCGCCCTGCAGATGAAATCCCCCCCAACAACGTGCAAAGCAGGAAGCTTAACTACATGCTGAGATGCTCAGGTTTTCTTTTATACAATCCATATACATAATTCTACTTAGGAATGGCTTTTATCTTTATTTTCTTTTAACTCCAATGAAGATAACCTGGAAGAATTGAAGCACCGTAACGGTGGGATGAAATTGAGCCTGAGCATTTGGGGGGGCTTTCGGGGTCCCCCTCCCCAGCTCTGGGGATGGAGTCTTGCAGCCGGAGGAGGATGCTCCGGGACCACCGGCAGCCCGCAGGTCCCCACCGCCCCGCCGCGGGGGCCCGGAGGATTTGCTGCCATTTGCATAGCAGGTGTTGGGTCCTGGGCCATTCTTCCTTAAGGGAGTTTTAATACGGGATAAATTACGGGGAATTAGGAGGAGGCAGGCGACAAGAAAGAGTCTTCTCCCAGCCACGGCAGGGGAAACGGAGAGAATAGCTAAAGAAAAGGAGAAAAACCCAAACGCAGCGGCTCCTGCCCCAGCCCGGGGAGTTTGGGGTGCGCAGGGGTTGGGGGGCAGCTCTCACCGACTTCTCCTGAAACTCAGGTTTGAAGCCAGGAATGCGGTAATCCCAGAGACAGTAATATGATTACCGGCCTGAGGATCTTTGAGTCAGTAGGTCTGGTAGGGGAGTTTAAAATGTTAATCCCTGGTATAATCCCTTCCCTGGCATTGTACGTACAAGGGTTGCACCCGCAAGAGAATTGCCTGTTTCCTTCCCCGGGCTTCAGGGTGGGAGGGCAAGGCTGGGGAGCAACCCCCCCGCTTCCATGCATCCACACTGATGTGCACACCCAAACACGCGTGTGAACACCTATGTGTGCCCACCACGTATGCGCATCCACGTGCATCCAGCCGTGTACCCACAGGCCCACGCACACTCACGTGTGCGCACACACACAATCACACGTGAACACGCGTGCACACACACAGCGCCTGTGCGAAACTTCACCGCTGTCCCAAAGTTGTCTCATCTGCCGTAAGAACTGCAGTGACAGCATCCAGAGATATTTGGAAATACCGGTGGCTGTCGTACTTGGGATCATGTACTGGCTTGTTTGTAGTGTTTTTGCAATGCCTGGCTCTGGCCATGGCTAAGGCCAAGACAAATGGTTAATAACAGCGATGCTACAGACTTTTCCGTACATCTAGATGGGTACACGTACATCTGCACAAAAAATGGGAAAGGAAGGCTGGGTCACTGGTGCTCCCAGGGGGGTCTTGATGAAAATTTCCTATCACACCTCAGTCAGTGCTTAGCCCTGTCAATTAGAGTACACATACATAAAAGAAAAATGAGATGCTTCACATGTTTTTAAGCAGAGAGTCATTTTGAAATGCATCCACCTGTAGGCTTTTGTTGCAGGTAGGAAAGGGTTGCCTGTAATTCTTGTTTTGGCCCTCTGTAAAGGGACGTCAGTATGAAACCATCCAGATGCTTTTCACATCAAAGGAGGCTTGACGTTTTATATATATAAATAGAGGCCATCTATAATAAAAGATTGTATCAGTGAGGAAGAAGCTGACATCTCCTCAATTAAAAAAAAAACAAAAAGCAGGTGAATTCACCCCAGAAGAGATGTGAGAGCTGGGCAGGGACCTGCTGGTGCTTGCAGGAGCCCCAGCGCCCGGGAAGAGCCGGGCAGGTGGAAAAAGCGAGGAGAGAGCCCCAGCCACGGGCCTTGGGCCATGGCCCTGCGCCCATCCCAGGGATGGGACCTTTGGGGTGCAGTTCCCACTGCCCTGGCCATGAGAGAGCTGAGGGTGACACCCCAAGGCACAGCGCTGCAAACTCGGCCGTGCGGGGCTGGAGGGTTCGCAGCTCCCTGGGCTCCAGAAAAGCTCCCGCGAATATTTTGCAAAGCAAAACCTGCTGCACTGACCGAAAAATCCTGCTTTCCTTTGGTCTTATGCTGTCATTTTATTGCTTTTACTGTATTAGTAAAAAAAAAAAAAAAAATTATCTCAGTAAAACTTTTACGTGACCTTGAGTACAATTGTAAAGATTTCTGAGTGAGAAAAAGTGATACAAAGAGCTTTTCCTGGCTGAGGTTTGGTGGTTTGGGGCTGTTTTAGATGTGGTGAGAGCTGAGTTTCGGAGAGCTGGTGTCGGGCCCTGGGGAGGTAGGCAGGGCTGGCTGGGCAGCGGAGAGCTGGGTCGAAAATGGATTTTGCAGTTCAGAGGTCAAACAGTGAAACTGGGCTCTGGGTAGGGCAGAAGGAGGAAGAGATTTAGTTTGGCTTAGAATACAAATTTTAGAAAATGTCAAAATGAAACACCTGGTGGCTGCTGAATTAAGATGCTTCAGTGAAAACACACTGAGATGGCACTCTGACTCTTGAAAGTAACTCTTTTTTTTTTTTTTTCTGCACCAACTCAGCTTTTTGATGGATGTTCTACTGTTTTTCAAACAGATTTCATTAAACTTAGCTGAAAGCAAATGGTAAATAACTTGTAGATCTGCTCTGCTTTCTGGAATTTAAAGGAGTACTTTGCACTGACTTAAATGGCCCCTGGCTATCCATTTAACTGGGCTGCTTTGCAGTTCATTACCTTAGTATTATATGTGCAATATATCTTTTAAAGTTCCCATTCTTCAGGGACAAAACCACAGGTATAAACATCTTAAATTCTAGCCTGAATCATCTCACTGTTAGTGTAAGCAGCTGCAGTGAAGGTGAGGGACCCACTGTTGCTCTCCATCACACGGACAGCCAAGTATCACCTCTTTCAGTATCTCTTTATGATAATGTCTCCAGGTACAAAAAGAAAAATAAAAGCATAGTGTTAAACTACGGTTGTAACAGCCCTTGAAAACTCCCAGGCAGCATGTGGGTCCAAAGTGCTGAATTTGCTGGGACCAGTACCTAACGATGCAGCTGAACTGGGCAGAGAATGAAGGAAAAATTCTGCAGGAAGACACTGCAGGTGCTGTGCTTTATGCCTGGAGCTGGACTGTGGGGGATCGGAGTACGCAGGTAAGCTTGAGCCCCAGTTAGGTGGCAAGAACAGTTTTCAAGGTGTGTATTAGCCCTTGTAATTACTGAACGTTTTTCTGCTAGGGAAGCTTTAAGTTGTAGGTCTGCTAATACATATTTGAGAATAGCTTGAAGGTGTAAAATGCTACATAAATACAAATTCTAGTTCTAGTAGTCAGGGAATTAGAAAGACAGTGGAGCAGCGTGATTAAGGGAAAGTTAATGTTGTCCTAGGTGAGGTGGTTTTTTTTTTCCTTGGGGCTGTATGCACTCCCACAGTAACGAGCTCCTCTGAAACGAGTATTTGGCTAATGAGGGGAGACAGGTTTGGCTGATCTGTTTCCGCTGAGCCTCTGCTGCAGGGGCGCTGCTTTCTTTCCCAATTTAAGCATGTATTAAAGGGCAATAAATTCTGTGTTCACAGATACATAGTAAAATAAGTGCAATTGCTAATTATGAAGTGAATGTACTTCTTCAGACTATAGATGTCCCTTGGATAAAACCCAAAATATTGTTGTTTCTTTCACCTCAGGTTTAATGTGCTGCAGGGCTTGAGCCTGTTTCCACTTATTCTGGTGGGAATTAGAGACAATTTCTCTGGAGTCGGTGCAGCTACACTTCTCCGAAGCAGTTGTCGGAGTTAGGCAGGGCTCTGAGCCTCTTACCCCACTGTGCAAACAGAGGAGGGGATCCGATGGGGCTGCAAAATCACAGAGAACCATCTTTCACAAGATTGCTTTTTTTATTATTTGCCTTGTGGGCCTTACATATATACAGATGGCTCATATTCCAAAGAAACTTTTTTTTTCTTTTATTTCCCCCTGAAACAAATAGGGTATGACTGTTTTTTATAGTTTTCAGTACTTGGTGTTATTTATCTTCATTAACCTGTTAATGACCCCAGACCTCCACCCCACACATTACATGCCAGGTGCTGGGAATTTAGCTCTTGATCTATGAGCTCCACCCACAGCCTTCGCCGGAAAAAGAGAAAAACCCCACTTTCCTAACCTGTAAGTGATGGAAATAGCCACAAGATGTCAACCTTTACCAAGCTGCAGTTTGGAGCTAGCTCTGCTCACCCAGCAGCGGCCGGGATGGACAGCCCTGCGCGGAGGCTCTGCTGGAAAGCCCAGGTACCTGCTTCAAGTAAGTGGGCAAAAGTCCCCTGAGGCTTTTCAGAACATGGAATATTGATTTTTTTACCACCCGGCTTTGCTTTATGATCATGCTTTATTTCTGTTGGATTTCCTTTATTATCTTCCACTACAAGCTTTAGCCAAATTGGGCACTGTTGTGTGTGGAAAAGGGTCTTGCTACAAAGAGCATGTTATCCAAAAAAGATAAGGTCAAAAATGGGTGAAGGAAAGGACTATTACCAATTAAATGTTATATTTGTGTGCACATAAACATATATTTAAGTAGTGAGTCACTGCAGTGAGTTACTGCAGCTCTTGAGATCCTTGTCCAGTCGCTGGAGCTGTGTACCCAGCACTCCATTCCTGTGGGTTACAGTGTGCTGTAATTACCCTTAAAACGGAGCACCTGGCATTCAATCAACTATTTGGATTATCATGACACAGATGGCATAGAGCTGAAACTCTAGGAAAACAGGAAGGAGGTTGGTTTTCCCATAGAAAACCACATCTTTCAATTTGTGTTTCAACTCCACGTTTCAGAGCTTGCTGCTTTCCAGCTTCTGGCATCAACTCTTAGGATAAAAGCAGTCAAGCCCTGAAGTACTGGCCCTTGGCACATGTGGCCGTGCCCGTGTGCTGATGTGGGGCCAGTAGGACCAGCAAGGGGTTTTGGGCTGGGACCTCTGATATGTGTGCTCTGTGGTCTAAGCCAAGCACCTGAGATCAGATAAGGGTGCTCTGATCAGTAATGCTGCTGACTTTGTGTTTTCCCTTCTGTGTACTGTGCTAGTTTCGTCCTCCTCCATCCCATCCCCTTTTTTTTCCCTCCTGATCTTAGAAGAACATTTCCCAGGTGTGATAAACCCAAGAAGACTTCTTTTTCTCTCAAAGTTATATTTGACGTTTCCCCTCTCTAGATCAGTGTTTCCAGGCATTGTTACCCAGGTTGTTGCTCTGTAGGTTTGAAGTGTTGGGATTTTACCTGCTGGGCAACACCAAACCTCTGCTTCCTCGCAGGTGCTCCCTTTGGGGATGCAGCACATGGTGGTCCTGCTCTCAGCCTAAGGGGGACTGCGCTTATCAAGCGCAATTCCTTTCTCCAAAAAGACCATTCCAAGTGCCCTCAGATTCACAAGTCGTCCCAAGAATTCCCTGCTCTTTTATCCCGTAGCTTCCCAGAGTCCTGTAGTAGCTCGTGGGCTGGTGGCATTGCTCAGAGCCAGGCATGATCACTTGACACTGATTACTGTAATGAAGAACTGGATTTCCCTGGCAGGACAGTTTTAGCTGTTGCATAAAAACAGAGAGGGAACACCCTGCCAGTCACGTTTTAAATTTGAGAGGTCGCACTTGGTGAGCTGGCTCTTGCTGGGGAGGAGTGGCGCTTGACTGGGAATTACTGGTTCAAGGAGGGAACTGAGGAGCTCCAGGCTGATTTGTTTTTCCTAATGTGGTTGCAGAAGTGATAAGTCTTCTAGACTTAGAGAGGAAGCTGAAGTAAGCCCCAAGGAGAAATGTAAATGGTGCAATTATGAAGGTAATAGAAATGGAGAAGTATTTTTATGCAACACAATGGAATGGGCAGTAATGAGGCAAAAATGCTGAGGGATAAAGACAAAAGACATTTCTTCCGGGATTAGAACTGAGCTCAAAATTGCCAAAGCCTACTGGAAGAGGAAAAAAAAAAATAAGCCTGTTGTAGCATTTCTTTTCCTTTAATAAGCTTCTTTTTCTGGGAGTCCTGAGTGTTCAGATGTAGCACACTTAGTGCCTAGTAACCCAACAAAGCTTTGATTGGTGGCTCTGCAGAAGGATTTTCTTTTCCTTGCAGGTTTCTAACCATGAAAAGACACAGAGATCAGTTGCTTCAGAATCCTTAATTAAACACAACAAAGAAGGGCAATTAGAGCTGTGTTTTACTTCTGTCATCCAGCAAATCTTGCAAACCTCAAACCCCTTTTCTTGCCCCAAGATTTATGATGGGAATAAATCATAATTATTCCTGCAATTATCAGCCTTAAGTGAACATCAGCAGGATTAATATTTTTTTTTCTTGGAGGGGTTTCTGAAACCCATCCAAGAGGAATTCACTAACCTCTTTTGTTGTACAGGAAGAAAAACAAAAACACAGGCGTGGTGATTTTCCCAGGCCTTGGCCGCCTGCCTCCCTGTCACTTCATGTCATGTCATTCCTCCCTCCCAGGTCCCGTGTGCCCGCTCGCAGCAGAGTAGCTCCTGTTGCGCTGGATGCTCTCCATGTGTGTTGTCAGAGCGATCTCTGCCCAAAGAGCTTGTAACAGACACAAGCAAAAGATTAGAGAAAAATCTGAGAGGGTTTGAGTGCTTCAGAGGTGGACACAAGGACCAGAAATACAACCTGTCACTCGGTGTTCAGAAAATAAATGCTCGTGCACGTTGCAGCTCTACAAAGCATTTCTTCCAGGGGTCTTGGCTTTGTTTTGATGGTTGGATGAAGTTGCGCTCATACCCAGTGAGAGGGAACAAGTTCTCCTCTTCAGCCATTGAAGGTGATAACGTGCATCCGTGGGTTTTGCTGCTGGGAAGTCCGCTGGTCCTGTCTGAGGACAGGACCCAAATGCAACACCTGGGGAATGGCAGCTGCGTGGGGTCCTGTGGGTCCTGGGCTTGCTGGAGAGCTGGTGCCAGGAGGGAGAACCACTGGGCAGAAAGCCACATGGCTCGGTGTATTGGGCAGAAATTCCTGATGTTTTTACAGGATTTTGGGCAGGTGGTTTGGGAATGAGTCTTCCCAGGGTTGTGCTGCAATCCAGTTTCCCGTGATGGTGTGATGGATGTGGCAGCCAGGTGTCCTCTTTGCCCTTAGTGTGCATGTTCTGTGTTAACGGGATAACGTGACTGTGTAAACCTCTGAGCAGGTTTCCCAAAATACAGCTGCATTTTCTTTGCTTTGGAGAGGGGGGGTGTTTCCCATACCTGGGTAAGGAAATGCAACAGTTGAAGCTTTTCTTGCAGAGCTGGGGAAGAGCATTCCCAATATCAGCACTGCACTGAGCAGGCTCCAAGGTGATTTATAATGCGGATGGCTGGAGGGCCGTAGAGGTGTCCCCAGGTTGTCTGAGAAGGTTTTTGGTTGCCACTAGATGTCCTTTCAGCCCTGCTTTCTCCCACCGCTCCTCTAGAGCAACCATCTGGGCTGGGATCTGCTGGCCACGGCCCAAGAGCCACCAGACACCGAAGTCCTGTGGGGTTGATGAGAGCAAGGAATGGGGCTGGAGCCTCCCAAACATCCCTTTGATCTCGCACAGCTTTGTCTCGTGTAGTGCTGGCTAATAGAAATGAGGATGCTTTGGATGCTCAAAACTCATCTTCTGGATCTGTGCTGGGTCTTAAATACTTTAATACCTCTAGTATGAATTGGGGACTGTTGCTGCATCACTGCCTAGGCAGGGCCACTGATTAGTAGAGGTGATGGTCCAAGGAGGCAACCTTGGAAGGTAAAAAAGATGATTCTATCTTAGTTTCGCATGAGATATAATGACCAAATGGTGGTCCGATTTTGTGCAGGTTTTTAGTTTTCTCTATGAATTTGCAGAGGCAGTCTGTAGAGATGGAGGGTCAGTCTTTCTAGAGGTACATGGTGTCAGAAAGCATGACTAACAGTGGGATTTTCCAAGTTGCCTGGATGCCCAGAATTCAGCAAACAATTAACATTTCTGTAAGGTGTACATTGATACCTACGAGCACCAGAAATCACTATAAGCATCTGGAGCTCTGTGCTTGCAAACGCAGCTGCAGCCGCTGTTCCTCAGGCAATGGCAATCCCAGTTGCTATTCTGGGGTGGGTTACGTCAGGTAAAGGAATTGGAGGCAAACTGCTTTGGGGTACTTTGCCAGAAACACGTGCTGCTTCCAAGGATATCTGGGGGCTCACGGTGTACAGCCTTTTAAGGTAAACCGAGCACCTTCCAGGAAGCCCTTGGCTCTTTGTGGTTCAGGATCAGAGGGAAATCGATGAATAACAGACCCAGAGGGTTTCTGATAGAGCAAACACAGAGTCAGTGAGAGCTGCAAACAGTGATCCTCAAAAATACCTATATTCCCATTTGTGACCACGTGCACCCCAACCCATTGAAGGGAACAAACTGAGCAACAAATCCCAGCACGAGTGCAATGCATGAAGATCTACACAGCGCCAAAACTGTGAGCTGCCTTGGCATGAAGTCGGTGTGGCCAGGGCTTTCAAGATGGGTTACCCGTCCTTCTGGACCTGAAGCCCACACTCAACCAACAGCCCAAAGCAGCCTGCCTTTTTCCAAAGGTGCTGAGCAACTAGGAATAAGTGAGGTCTTCAGATGCTGTGCACATCTGGATTTAGATGCCTCATTTTTGGAAGCTGGCTTTGGAGGAAAAATATCCAAAAAGTGACTGGTGTTTCATTTGACCTAATGGGAAGTGTATTTTGGGGAGTGTGAGCTCTGCCTGGGCTTATATAAAGCCTGTTAAGTGATGTCAGGTTGCATGGGAGGCCCTTTCCCCTTGGGCAGGCGCAGCTCCCTGGCTGTGGGTCTCGGTGGGATGGCGAGTCCAGTGGGCAGTAGATTTTTATTCGCGTTTTTTTCCCATTCCCTCCAAATGTGGGTACAGAAGGGACCCAGTTCTGATGTTTAATTAGCTCAGAGAGCATTTGTGTTGCTGTAACACTGCCTTCAACTTCCACCCAGGGTGCGGGGGTGACCTGTACAGACCCCCCAGCCCCTTGATGACTTTACCATCGAGCCCCACGTTTGCTCCCACAGCCCTGATGGAACCTCGTTAGTGCGGAGCCAGCTCTCCCACCACATGGACGTGGTCAGGAAAGGTCCCCGTGCACGGAGCAATCTGTCACGGCCTCGTGCCTTGATTTAGGGAGCCTGGGGGGAGCCGGGGCACAGCAGGCAGCTGGACCTGCGGAGAGCACCGTGCTGTCTCGCACAGACCACCAAGCAGCTATCGCTTCTTAATAAACTTTTTGGCCATTGCTGACCTAGCCTATATATGAACAAGTGAAAGGCAAGTGGTGAAAGGATCTGTATAACATTACTAATCCCACGTAACGCTCTCACTGAAAAGGCAAGGCAGGTTTCCCTGCTGTTGTGTCCTTTCACTGCAGCTGCCTGGTTCACCCTCCTGCTTTTATTAAAAATAAAATCTGATAGCGTTCTTTCTGAGCGGGTGCAGCCTGTGGATGCCCAATGCCCAAGGGAGGGATGGGGGGGCCAGGGAGGTCTTGTGCGCAGGGTTTGGTGCTCTGTCTTTGTGTGCTCCTGGCTGCGGTGAGCCGGGGAGCAGTTTTGCAGGCTGGATGGGGGAAAGCAGTTGCCAGCTGCCCTCCTTGGAGGCTCTGATAAGGGTTTATATCCTTGCGATGTAGCATCGGTTCTGGAGTAAAGGAGCTGCAGGGTCTGCTTGTGCTGTTCCTGCGCCCCAGGATGAAGCAGGGCTCCGGCTTTCCCTGCAAGTGTTCAAGCTCTTAGGACGGTAAATTGGTAACTGGTGAGCAGTTGGGGCTGGCTGGTGTGTGCTCAGGCCGTGCTTCAGCAGCTTAATCTTTCAATCTCCAAGCACAAATGTGTGGTCTGGATATCAGGGAGGTGGGACTGAATGGTCTCCTATGGCTTCACAACCTGCAGTCTGCTGGGGAAAACAAAAACAAACCTTAAGGCTGCTGCCAAATCTAGGTGGAGGAGGTACCCTCGTGTATATATATATATATTTAAATGTTTTAGCAAAGCTGTGTTAGTCTGAAGGAAAGTGGTTGATATTTTGTGTGTGGCAGTTTCCTTCTGACACAGTATTTCCCTTTACAACTGCAGTATCAGGGATGGCAAGGGATGCTCCTCCTGGTTTCGGGAGCTTAACAAACCTGCCTGGAGATGCAGTTTAACAGGCTTGGGAAAACCAGCTCAGAGTCACAGTTTTTTCTCTTCATGGTTTCAGTTCCTGTTTCCAAGAATTGTTTTGTTTGAAGCACAGATTTCAGGTTAAAGGGAATACATATATTGAACCAAACAGTTCTTTTTCTTTAGTCTCCCATTCCAGCAAGTGGAAAAAAAAAATTACAATTGGTTTCTTCTGTGCCCAGTTTTTGCTGGTGGTTTTGGTCTGGCAGATGACCCCAGAACTAAGAGTCATTTGTACAACCCTGCGAGGTGTGAGTCACCAAGTACTGCGTTTGGGCAACTGGAGCTGTGCATAGCGTTCCCAACGGAGCATTAACCACCTCTTGTGCAACCATATCAATACTTTTCCAGGAAATGTATTGTCCAGTAGTCACTAAATAAGCATAAACTTTTTCCTGAAGTCTGTTGGTGTGTTGAAATCGAGTCTCCTCAAGGAAAAACTACTGGTTTTGTTAAAATGTGCCTCAAGAAAGGAGAGGGACAGCTTGGCTAGCCTACAGGTCTGGGTTTGCCCAGAGATCGGGTTCAGAAGCTCAGCCTGAGGCAGAGCTTTGTGGTCTATATCCCCAGAGGTTTAATTTCTTAAACACTCTTTTTCAAGCTTTTTAATAATAGGCATCTGAAGCTCGTAGCTCCATCCTTGTGCAGAATAGGAAAATACTTTGAAATCAAACAGTTCTTTTTCCTTCAGCTTTGCCAAAGTATTATCACAGTAAATATGTATATATAGTGTGTGTGTGCCTATATGTAAATATATTTATTTTTTTCTGTCTGAACTGGAGGCAACCCTTGAGCTGAGATCAGGTGTTGCCTTGATTATACAGTATAAAATCAGTGTCACAGGAGTCACACCGATGTCGGCAGCAGCCCTGTGCTGGGAGAGCAGGGAAGGAGAGCGGTGCTGTTCAGGGAAAGCAGGAGCTTTTAATGCATTTAAACTCTTGCTGGCTTTACCCTTCCTATCTGTTGCTTTCCTTGTTTAGCTGGGGAGCGGTGTAGGAGCCTTGTTGGGTGCAAAATCCCTCCCTTTGGATGAGGGCAGAAACTGCACAGAGAGAGGAGGGGGTGGCTCACAGGTTTTTGTTGCCGGACTTTCATTGTACAACCTTCCCTAATGTGAGATCTTGTCTAAATCGCTGCATCTTACTTGTTTTTATAAGGATCCAGAGTGGTTGCTTCACATTTATTTAATATAACACTAGACTAGTGGCTATAGGCATGTGGCATAGCCCTCCTTTATGTAACAGGATTCCTTAGTGTTTGGGTAAAGTCTAAATCCTAAAATGAGAAGGGGAAGTGAATTGGACTGGAATAATGTTTTCTGATTCCAGTGTCATCAAGATGCCATATCTATAAATCAGCTCTCTGATTCAGTGTTTTTCTTCAAACCAATTCATCCACCAAAAGAAGTTATTAGAAGCGTCCAGAGATCCCTGATGGCTTAAGGAAATTTAAGAGCAATTGTCAGCTTTTTTAAATATATTTTTTATTACTTTTTTCATTTGTCTTAGAAAGAAATATGAAATCTGCATGCAACCTTCTAAATATTTCAAACATTTAAATAGCATATGATAATTTAGCAGTACAGTACATTATACAGAAAGATAATATAGGGAGACTTCCTATAGTATATTTACAAATGAAAAGGTAGTTTTGTTACTTTAAAAAGAGGAATGCACTGCTTAACATTGAAGTATTACATTCAAAATAATGAATATGTTGTATTGTGACTAAAACATATATAGGTATTTATATGTTTGCCCTATCATATTTTTCATAAAAAGGTGCCTTTTAAAGGCTTTTTTTGTTGTTGCTACAAATCTAGGAAATCATACACAATAGTCTTGAAGCTTAAAATGTCTCAGTACTGAAGCCATAAACTTTATGTAAGAACTTCAGGTGGAAAAAAACAAAACCCAAAACAAACCAAACCAAAAAACAAACCCAAACATTTTCTTAGTAATAAAAATGACCTAGAAATGCTTTCTAATGCATGAAACATTAAGAGGGAGATATGGTACGCTTCACCTTGCAGCAAGACCTCAAGTCCATCAAAGAGGTACACAAGTGATGTTCATACTCCTCTGACGATGTGCTGAGGGACCTCACTTCTGCAGTTACAGCCACGACACTTGGGTGGCATCTTCCCCAGCCAACTCCTCTTTGGTCCCTGCTTTGCCTGACTAAGGTGGAGGCTGCAAACATGACAAACAACCACAGCACTGAAGCTTTCCCACTGCGAAAGGGATGAGGGACACGGCTATATAACACCTTTACAAACATGACTGTTTGTCTAATGAGCTTATAAAGCTCGATTGCAATCATAGTGAAGTATGAATGAATAACAATAAAAAAAAACCAACCCCCAACCCAACCTCCTTAAAATGAAAAGCATGAGTTTTCCCAATCTCAGTACAGAGCAGATGGGTATGAAATCTGAAGTGCAACAGATGCTTGTGAAATCTGGAAGCCTTTTGCACGTGGCTATAAAATGTAAAAACTGACCCTTGGTAAAAAGTGCTTTATAATAATATAGAATTTGTGTCTTATGTCTGTGAGAGAGAAACAATCTTCTGCAGAGCCTGGTCCTACACCAGCCAAGGGAGTCTGCTCCATTCCTTACACCGCTTCCTCTTATTCTTCGTAAACCCTAAACAGAAGGAAAGCCAAGAGCAAGGTGTTTAAACTATGAATGGAACAACTCCCTTCCAAATAATAAAATAATAAAAACCCCACGAACAACACCCCTCCACCCCAAGCCACATTTTTAGCATTTGCTTAAGTAAATTGGAAAGTAAGTTATTGAATTCAGGGGTCACTGGATTGTTGTCCATAAAACACCTGGGAGGAGGGTTGGATTTTGACACTGCCGCATCTTGCAGGCATGTGGGGAGTAACACGCTCTACCACGATTATCAGGATACATTAAGATGAAGAAATCCACATATGCTAATACACTTTAACTGCTGAAAAATCCCCACCTCGTATACAAATATTGAAGTATATAATGAGCTGTATGTAGGTAATAAATTCACAATATCTGTTATGTTTGGAATAATGTTAGACTATAGGTTTTTTTCTAGCTTATGTCCTGAGAAGGCCACTTGACAGGCTTATCTGCTGAAAAATCCTTGTTGTGCAGGCTCTTTGGGTGAAGGTGGTCTTCCATGGCATGGGGAATACTAGGGGCAATACTGTTTTATGGAAGGGATTAGTGTTTGTACTGCATAGTCCTGGCTTTTCCTGGGGAGAAGTGCAGTGGACTTGGTAGAACTGGCATTGAAATCTTTATTATGAGGACTTGGTTTAAATTAGGCTTTTTACATCTGAAATATTCACTTGATGCTGCTTCAGCTGCAGTTCAGCTTGGCTGCCCTGCTTGCCCAGTTAGCAGCGTCGGAGACCTGCTGGGTGCGATGCAGGGGTGGCACACCGCAGTGGGGCAATGCCAGTGCCGGGCAAGGCGAAGCAAGGTAAAACACCAAAGGTTTCATTGCATCCCTTCTGCACGCCCCAGGCCGACAGCCGAAGCTGTGGGGATGCTGATCTCGCCATCCTTCCTCCTCTCCCTGGCAGCAGCGACAGTCTCCCTCCCCTGGCTGGACTGTGGGAAAACCTTGAGCTGACCCTTATTTTGGGCTGTGGAGGAGACTACGAGCAGCACCGTTGTCTGCAGCACGTGGACCCTGGTCCTCACAGCCTTGCGTGGGGCATCCCTCCTCACGGTCTGCTTGGGGGAACCCTGCATGTTTCCTGAAGGCACAAGCCTGGGGTTAAGCATCCTTCATCGTCTTAATGACAGCCTTATTAAAAAAAAATTGGGGAAAAGTGTAAATATGTGGTTATGCAAGAGCCAGGGCTTCCCCACGTGCTCTGTTTACAGAGGAGCCGCAGGGAGCTGGCAGGGAGTCAGGGGAGCCGGCCGGGGGGCTCGGCACCCACCGTCGCTCGCGGTGCCGTGGCATCGCCTGTGCCATTGGGCACCGTGTGGCTCCACCGGAGCTCGCCGGCACCCTTGGACCTGCTGAGAGTTTGGGCTTGCTGCTCTTTGGCCTCATTTGAGCTCAATTTTTGGGGAGCAAATTCCCCATTAGTTGAGGACGATCAGGGTTTGGTGGGACCGTGCTGCCTGCAGAGGCTCTTTCTTGGCCATGGCTGTCGAGGTGGTAGGAGCTGGGCAGCTCCCCTTAATTCCAGACAGGACATCACTAACCATCAGGAATTCATGTTTCTCTCTTGCTCTCTTCTATCTATGATGGATGGCTTGCAAAAAAAACCCCAAAACCAAACCCAAACAAAAACCCCCACCCATAAAACCCAAACCTCTTTGCAAGGGAGAAGGTGATGGGGCATCTCGCCAGCAAGTTACTGTTTTACTGGGAATGATACACTAGTTAAAACTGGCAAATATCTGCGTCATCAGATATTGATGATTTTAAGGTGGTGTGACAGGGCATTCTTTTCCCAGCTCTGCTGACTGCTTTTCTTGTGACCATGTGGAAGTAATTTAGCTTTTCATCTTGGCTTTTTACCCATAGAAGGGAGGTGAGTGTATGTAAATAACTGAGAAGAGCAGCTGATGAATAGTTTAACAGAAAATAATTACTATTTATAGTCAGAACAGTGTAATCCTAAAATAGAAGTGAGGACTGCATGTGGCAGGAAAGAAATAACATCAAGAACATCCATTTATAACCATAATTTTGGTAATGAAATACATCCTCCGTGCTAGATAGAGCATTTGCAGCGTGTGTATTTTCCTGGCCTCTCTATGTCTGAATGCTGCCGATTGCCTGACTTGCCACCAAGATTTTTCCCCCTTGTCCATCGAGCAAATCCATACTTACCTGCCTTTCTCTTTCCATACTCTGTACCACTTCAGCAGTCTCACTGTGTTTTGGCGTTTGGGGTTTAAGCAGTGCTGCTGCTCCCCTCTCACCCGTGTCCACAGAGTCACGCTGCAAGGCAAGCGAGCACAGGTTACAGGAGTCGTGGGAAATACCCGTCCTCTGCTCCCACTCCAGGTAAATGCCAAAATCGGTCAGGGGGCTCTCGCCCAGGCAGGCAGCGGAAGGGTTTTCATGCTTTGTGTTTTATGGCAGATCTTCAGCTGTTATCAATCAGTGCGGTGCAATATTGTCCACCATTATACTAGGTTGTATCAGATGAAGACTTACCTGCTGTTTTTAATCAGTGGGTTTGCTCTGCCTGTCTGTTAGATATTGTCTTTTTAGCTTAATATCTGATTTAATTAGGGCCTATTCAGGCAACCACAAGGTCTTTGCATGAGGAGATGCCTCCCTTACACTCAACAATACTGCATCCAGGAGAAAAGATCAGGCCTGCTTCATTGATTATTTTTTTCCTTTTTTTTTTCTTTCAGTCCACAAGATTTTAAATACTTGCACATGGCAGAGTACCTGTGTGCCTGACAGACTAGCTCTGAGCCCCAGCATGCAATCCTGGGGGCTTCAGCCTCCTCTGATCACAGGCTGATCCTGCTCTCCTTGCCAGCAGTGGTGGCTTGGTGTCCCCTTATTGTCAGGTTAAAGTGTGCTGGGAGGCAAAACATGGCAAAAGTCTTCCCGTTGTTTTAGGTTTCTTCCCGGAGGGCTTAGTGAAGCCATCACCGGTTGGTCTGCCACAGCTGAGGTGACAAGAGAGACCTGGAGCTGTTTCCCAAGAGGATGGCTTTCCAGAAACATCAAGACTGCTATCTCTTCTCAGAGCTCAAAATCAAGCAGTTTTTGGGTATTGTTATTAATTGTGCAATTTAAAAAAAAAAAAAAACAAAACCAAAAAACCAACCAACCCCACAATTTATATTGGAATTGTTCATTTTCTGGAAATACCATCCATAACAGGGAAACACAGTTTTTGGTTTAACTAAAATATTATAATGAAATTATTTAAACAGTGCTAGAAACGTGAGTAAAACAATGGCAGAAAATCATAAATATCTCTGTGTTCAAATAGTTCTTTCCATTCAATTAACCTTCTTCCCTGCTCCCCTTTCTGCTCTACCTTCATCAGGTGTAAGCTAAAATCACAAAAAGATAAAGTGTAATTTTCAGGTTATTTTCTGGGAGGATGTGGCCCTTTCCTGAATGTGTGGGAAAGTGGTGGAAGACCTCAGAGAGCCTCTCTGGCTGCAGGCATCAGAAACGGAAGGCTCACTGCTAAAATCTATGGACTATGTCTGTTCTAAGGGTGTCCTCAGCCAGCCCGTCCGGTGGTCAGTACGTATGTGAGAAGGGGAGTTTTTCTGTAGATTTGAACTGGGAGTGAAACCAAATGTTTGCCAAAGGCCCAAGGCATGCAAGTTTTAAGGGATTTGAGGTCAGTGAATGTTTCTCCATCCACCTTCTCGGCTGTGCTGTCTGTGCTGGCTGATGTCAGACCTTGGCTTGGATTTTTCTTCTGACAGACCATAGAAGGTATTTCCAGAAAGTGATGGACAAGCTGAATCGCAGCAGGAGAAGAGCAGGAGCACCTCTGAAAAGCAGTGAGCCCTGCATTTGCACCAGAAGCAAAGACAATTCTGTATTTACTAGAGCCTGCAGTCTGAGGAGGAGGAGATGTGTGGTTTGCTTCTCAGGTGAACTGGCTTTCTTCTCAGGCTGAGATGTGTTGCTTCGACATCACACGTAGGTTTTCTACGTTGATGCTGGAGGCTGGACAGCAGAGGAGAGGTTCCCAAGGCAGCCCCAGGGTCCTCCGTGGTTCCCGCACAGTTCCTGATGCTGTGGGTGCAGGGTTGGGGGGGGGGGAGCATTTTTGGGCACCCTGAGCTGACCTGGCCCTGCTCTTGGGGATGTTGGTCTGGCAGATGTAAGGGGCTGTGCCTAAGAAGAGGTGCTGTGGGAGGTGATACCCTGAGCGAGGAGTTGTCTGGATGGACTGCAAGAAGAGGTTGAGAGGGATGGAGAAGGGACTGAAGCACCAGAACTTACACCTCCAGTGGGATTTGGGACATGAGCTCACTCCAGGGGTGTGTGCTGAGCTGTCCCTTAGGTGCACAGGGCTTGGTGGCTGGAGACTTCACCCATGGTGTCTGAGTGCCCCTGTGCCAAAATCCTCCCCAGTAAGTCCGTGCCTCCAGGGCTGTGATGAGCACCCCAGGCCAGTTGGTGACCCCCAGTGCCTTCTGCCCCCAGGCATCTCATCTGCAGGGATGGTGGGGCTGCACCTCTGCCTTCAAACACCTTGTTCCCAGGGCCGCAAGGGTCCTGGCTCTGGTCCTTTCATCCTAAGTGCAGGGACTGCCGTCTGCCTTGGCCGTCCCTTGAGAAAGGCTCCCAGCGGTGCCTGTTTCCCATCAGCTGCCCTTCCCCGACACATCGCTCCTCTTTGGGACGGGGCAATATGTGGAGAGGGGTTGGATCCTTTCAGGCAGAAATAGTTAAACCTCCCTCCTATTTTGTGTTGCTTTTCCTCGTTCCGGGAGACAGATACACACACAATTACTGCTAAATGTATCATGAATCATGGTAGGTTTTGACTAGACTGAGGACTTGGTTTAGCTGTCTCTTACCCTGTACCACAGTTCTGCTGGGGGGGTTATGGCCAAAGACAAATTCCTTCCTAAACTGCACCCCCATACCTACTTCTTCTCGGCCAAACATCATTTATATCATGTTTTTGCTACATGAGAAGATACGAGAGCTTTTGAGGACGGCAGGAGGGGAACCAGCTTCGACGGCTCGTTTTAGATGATCACTGCAGCAACAAAAACTCAGTTGCAGGAATTTAGCTCTTCTGTGCCTTGTCCAGAGACTCCCGGATCAATTGGTTCTCAGAATATTAATTTCACTTTGCTTTCAATGCTGACTTCAGACTGCATTAGGGTAGCTGGAAAGGCAGCAGCAGTGATGGGAGAGTGATGGGACAGCTTTGTCCCTGCAGCCGCTGCAAACCCAGGGCGACCCTCCGGGCTTGAATAGCATTGCTCGGCATCTGCATAGCTATCCAGCTGGGAAAGCAACCGCTCATGCATGCTGTTCCAGCTTTCCCGACTTCCTGATTAGAAGTCAAATGTTGCATTAATGAGATTTATTTTATACCGCCCGGCCACCAGCTGCTTTCAGGCAAATGCCTGGAGCGGGATGCGAAGAGTTAGTGCTCCACTACACCATTATTTTGCTATTGAAAGGTCAAAGCAAACAAAGTAAAGCCGCAAGGAACCGATTCAGGCAGTGATGCTCTGCAAGCATTTTTCTGTTCAGGTCACCATCAGCTGATCTGGGCTTCAAAGAGGTGGGTCTGATGTTCCCCGAGCTGAGCATTGCTCACAGTGATGTTGGTGTAAATCTGGAGGAAGCCTAAGGAAGCTTGGCTCTCCATTCCTCCTCCATACGCCCTCCGCAGAGTCTGGCAAGCCACTTCTGCACGGGCAGGATCAGGCTCCCACGGTACCTCCTTGTTTGTGCCAGTCAGATGAGCAGGATTTGGCCCCGTGGGCATTACAGAGTGCTGGAGGTGGTACACAGCCTGGCAGGACAGGACTCCGATCCTGCTGTTAAAGCACGTTTCTAAGATTAAGCGAATGGTATATGTTCGGTGCGGGAGCACAGACAGCGGAGTAGATCAGTCCTGGGCGTTCTGGGGGTGCGGCTGCTCTTGGGACCCTTTTTCCCCCCTCTCCGGAGGCAGAGGGGCTTGGTGCAGTCGTCTTGGTTAATCTGTCCCTCTGTTCCTTATCCAGCTCCATGTGCTGGTTGGACGGTGCTTTGTTGGGGGAATCTTAAGATCTCTAAAACAGGATGGTAAAAAAAGCCCACAACCCCCCCGTATTTAAAATCTAAAAAAACCCCTCCTTTTGAGCCAGTCATCAGAGATATCAAAAATCCCCATACCTGCCTCAGTTCAGTAAGTCGCTACATCACTTTGAGATTTCAGGGCAGCATTGGTCACGGCTTGCAGTGAGACTAGGAGGAAAGCATTTTCTTACATGCTAGGTAATCCCACTGAATGCAAGGGGATGGCTCTGGTACAATGCAG
This sequence comes from Haliaeetus leucocephalus, assembly GCF_000737465.1. Taxonomy (NCBI): domain Eukaryota; kingdom Metazoa; phylum Chordata; class Aves; order Accipitriformes; family Accipitridae; genus Haliaeetus; species Haliaeetus leucocephalus. Next base: position 4,125,789 of record NW_010973092.1, read on the forward strand.
GGAGAAAATCTGATTTGGGTTGGGATAACTCTTCCTTGCAAAAACCACCACGGACCAAACACTGCTCGTGTTCTTATTCTGCATGCCCAGAACAACTTGAGTAAATAGTTCTGGATTTTACATCAGGCGGCTTGGAGTAGGATTTGTCCCTGTCTTCACTTGAATGATTATCCTGTTATCACTACCTGTTCTGGAAATATTTCTTTGAACAAAAAAAATTGTGTCAAAATGATAGCTGGGGTTTCGGTCAGAATTGCACATTTTATTGCATCTGATACAGCAAATGACTATTCCCAGGAATTAGCATGCCAGGGCATGAGGAAAACAAAGAACAAAGAAGGAACTTGCAGTATAAGGTAAAGCAATTCAGCTGATAGGGAAACAGAAAGCAATAAATGAAGGAAAACTTACATAATCATCTCTTCCACGCAAAATGGGTACCTCGGTTTTATTTCCAGCTTCCGTACGTTAGAGAATCTTATTTTTGGACCTTTTCTTGAACATTTGCACTTTACGCCTACAAGAGAAAGCATTTTCTCATGTGCCTGCAAAGCCTCCTGCATACCAAGCGTCCCTTCCCTGCCAGCCTATATGCGCACACAAACTTTGCTTTGGTCTTTCAAGCCTCGGTGGGAAAAGCTGAATTTTGCAATGCTTTGAGCTTAAAAAGAGTAGTATTTTCTTTGCTATATCCCAGGAAAAGGTAGGGACTCTCTAGGAAATATGTTTTGGAGCACTATATAAGTTCTGAGGATTAGTAAATGTGAGATTTTTTTTTTTTAAAGTGCACCTGCTGTGATTAAATGTAATGGTATTTAACAAAAGGAAATGGAAGAGTCAGAACTTGCTTTAAACTGAGCAAGCAAATGCACATCTCGGCTACTTTCTCATTCACTTGCTTCTCTCCTGGACTTTGTGGGACTTTCAGTCGTTTCTCCTCGCATGGATGCTGTGGTGCATTCGCAGCCAGACAAAAGCGGAGAGGGGTTTTTAACCATCGTTTCTGTGCACGGCAGAAAACACACACTGCCACACTGGGCAGAATTTGTGCTACCACATCAAACCCAGCTCTGCTCTATTTTCCCTGTGAAAACCACCCTCAATTTTGAAAGGAGATATTTGAGCTGTATTCCTGAATAAGGGAGAATCCCCCACCGTGATGCCTTGCAATGAAGACGCAACTTTGTCGTGTGTATTTTACCTTTACTTCCACCTTTAAAAAAAACTTGCAGCTATCCTACCCCACAGATACAACACATCCCTTTTCCCAGCATGCAGGGGACAGCTAAACCCACCTCGGGGCTAGCAAGAGGCAAACACAAATCGCTGGAAAAGCAGAGGTTTACGTGGGAATAAGCAGAATAAACCCACTTACCTTCTGCGCTGGCTAAGCACATGGCGATGAACAGCAGGAGCAAAGCTGCTGTCAGGAGCTTCATGCTGAGGCGGCAGGTACCTAAAGAGACGCTGAGGATTTGAATATATTTGTTCGCTTCGGCTTCGTCTCCTTCTTCCCCGGGGCTGGATGTCACCAGGGAGAGGAGAGCAGAGAGCAGCTCCCTGCCCTGCCTCTCTTGCCTGCTCTCTCCGCCGCTTTCCTCCCCTTGTCCTCTTTTAAAACACCTCCCGCTGCCCTTGCTCCCGGCTCATTAATATGCAAAGCAACTCCACGGCTTCCTCAGCCCCGGCGGGGAGGGAAGGGACCGGCCCCGGGGAGGGGAGGACAAGGAGAAGGGGGGGGACATGGGGACACTCCGCCCCGAGCATCCCCCGGGCTGGGAGCGCAGGCGGTGGGGCGGCTGGTTCTGCCCGGCTGGGGTATTTCTCATCGGGAGGAGGTTTGCTGGGGGTGTATGGGGGGATATATTTGTATAAATGGGGCTGCTAGGTGGAAGATAACCCACCCCCCCACCCCCGTGAGCGCTCCGTGGAAATTCCCGTGCATCTTGGAAATAAGATTTGGGGAAGTCTCACCTGGGAAGGGGTGTTGGCTGTTGACTTTAATACCGATTTTTCTAGCTTTAACAGGTTTCTGAATCAAAAGGAAAGCTTAGTGAATTAAACGGGGGGGGTGGGGGAGAGAAATATTCCTCGGAGCATTGTTAGGTAGGTTTAGCATGTGGAATGTTTCAGGAAATAAGATCAATTTTCGGTTGCTTTTATGAGCACTCCAACAACGTTTTGCTCCATGAAGAACAGGGTAGCAACACACAGGAACTTCATGGATGTAAATACGTGTTCCCTCTCCCTTGCAGGGTCTGTTTCTGATTTCGGCAACAGCTAAAATAGCATCTTTAAAATCCAGATTCCAGATTTTTGCCTGTGTAACTGAAATGGGTGAAGATCAGCGTTGGGTCTCTAATCTTCCTAGTACTCTATTCAAAACCCATCGCAGATAAACGCCTCTGCTGATCCCCGGTTCATCTCAGCCCCTTCTCCCAGTGCACCGCTGCCCACGCTCCCCACTTGCGCACTCCAACCGACCCAAGCCAGCCACCCTGCCAGTTCAGGCAGCGTTTGGGAAGGACACGCCATGCGCTCCCGGCTCCGTTTGCATTTTAAGTTTCCCACATGGCTTCATTCCTGCCGGCTCCCATTGGCAGCGGCCATCCCCACCGCGTTCCCGGCCCGGGTGTTGGCAGGCTGTGAGTACAGCCCTACCACACACAGCCTGCACGTTGCGCACAGGCAGAGCAGGCAGCTGCCTTGTTCCTGGCCCTGGGTTTCATGCGAGACGTGCCGACACGCCGGGAACAGCCTGATTCCGCTGCCCTGCATGGGATGGGGGAGCAGGGGTGGGCGGCCTGGCTGACGTGGCAGGGAGATTTTGGGGTGAAGGATCCGTTCCCGGGCAGGCTTGTGTGGCTGCTGTCGGTGTAAAGGAGCAGGGGGGATGGTGTGATAGTTTTTGTTATGCTTTGGGCATTTGCGCTGCACGGCTCTGAACCAGCTCCTGAGGCTCTTGGTGCAACCCTGCTAGGGATGTTTTGGGGTGTGTGTTATTAAATGCTAACAGGACTAAATGCTAAAGGACTAACTAAAGTTTGTTCCGCAGCCTGGTGATAAAAACGGGCACTTGAGATATGGCAGGTCTCAGTTCAAACCTTTGAACTCAATTGTTGTTATCCAATTCCTTATATGAGGAAGAAAAAAAACTGCAGGAGAGTACAACAGGCTCGTTTCAGATCACTATCGGCTGGGTGGTGAGGATGCTTGCTGGGCACCAGGGAGAGCTGATTTAAACTGATCCATATCCCACCCAGGGCTGTAATCCTGCCCTGCTGCGGCTTGGGGTAATTCCCTGCTTGCAGCCTCCTCTCCACTGTATGCAGGAACAGTTCTGGGGTAACTGTGGGAAGGGAAAGCCACTTTCCCTCCCCCTCTGCTAATAAAAATTTGGGTGCAGCTTTAGCTGACAGCAATTTGAACTTCCCCCAGAAAATTGAAGGAAATTCTCAAGCTTTCCAAAAGCAAATCCCTTCTCCTTGTATGTCTTGTGCTCGTGTTGAAAGAGCCAAGCTTATTAGCTATTGAATAAGAAAAGTGCTGCTTTAGTTCCAATTTACATGTAGAAATGGATGTATTTGAGGTGTGTGTGTAAATACGGTAACTGCTCACTATGAGCCTGAGCAGTTCGGTGTCTTTATGCCAAGCGTTGGCTTTGATAGTAATTATTTCTGAGAGCTCAAAGGTGTCTCTTGCCTGGTGTGACAGATTTTGGTGGCCGTGTACAGCTGGCTCTGACACCTGCTCTATCTCAAAATGACTATCACAGAAGAGGAAGAAGTTTTAGCAAAGGATTTGAGGGAAAGGAAACATAGATGGAATTCATCGCAGTCTGCCCCCAAAGAAACCCTGGTAATCCAGATCTATTTTCTTTGTGCAAGCATATGCCAAGCTGCTCAGCATACGCTGGTGCTTCGTGCTCCTGCAGTATCTCCAGCAGATCTGCTAAGCCTCAGCAAACGTGTTTCGGCAAGCAGCCGGTGTTTCACGCGGCTGGGGAGGGCTGTGCAGGGCGAGCGTGGGTCGAAGCATCCATTGCAGCCCTCACAAAGCCGCCCGATCGCATAGTAATTAATCAGGGTTTGGGTTTTGCCCCCCCCCAACAAAAGGAGCGTTTTAGAGCAGGCGTAGTCATCGAGGTCTAGCTGTTGTCCTCAGCTCTGCAGAAGGGACGTGCTCAGAGAGCCGTGCCAGTCCCCAGGGGAGCAAAACCATACCTGTGCACACAGCGTATCGCCACTTTGTCCGGCTAATTAGAGCGGCATTGTTGCTGGTGAAAGGTCTGTCATTTCATCTCATTAACTATTCTTTTTCAGGTCTCTGCCCCAGCATAAGGTGCCCTGGCAAATTAAGGGTGAGGGCTGAGGGTAAGACCTGGTGGGACCAGTGGTGATTTGCCAGCCCCAGGAGGGTGGTTTGCAGCATGGAGGGTGGGGATGGGTGGTTGTCTCCCCCTAAAATAAGAAAGAAGAGTTTTAGCAATGGGATTACCATTTGAAGCAAAATCTTCACCATTTTTGGCCACCGGGAAGCAGAAATGTTCCAAGCTGAGCACAACACGTAGTTGAGCTGGAGCAAAACATTTGTGTTTTAAGATATGGAGACAAACCTCACATGCATGCTGCCCTTTGAAGGAGGAGCTATTGGAACAGAGCAGCTTGCCCCCAAAATAAATAGTGTCGGTGTGAAAATGGGGAGGGCTCCAGACGAGCCGCTGGGTCTGCCAGGGCGAGGATATTTGTGTCTTTATGCCGAAACAAGATTTGGACGGGGTCCATGCCCTGACCTGTTCCTCAGGTGAGGCTTTTCCTCCTGCTGTGGGTGCACATGACATCCTAAGCTACCACACGGAGAGAGTCCCTTAGATATTTCTCTGCATCCCAGGGACCAGAAGATATACTATTACAACTGTTACCATTATTAGAAATATTTCAGTATTGCTGGTTTTGGTTATGCTGGTTATTTCGAGTGCAGGGTGAGGTGCTATTTGGATTAACTGTCCTTCAAAATGTCATAGCGTTTCATACAAGGAAGATGAAGATGCCAGTCATTGTGAGAAATCTTTGTAAAATGGCTGTGAAACTGAAGGTACTTATTGCTATTGAGGCAAACTGATGTGAATGGCTCATCTGAGTTTAATGTATAAGAATATCCCAATCAGCCTGTCAAGGAGAAGATTAAACATTTGAAGTGACATGACATAATCCCTGCATATCACGTCAGGAATTTGGGAGAGGAATTACACTTAAATGCTCACTAGAAACTTCAGAATTAAGGTGGAGGTGCACAGAAGCGATGCGTGTTGTATGTAGCTTTTTTTTCCCCTGGGTGTCGCGCTTCATTTCTTATGCCTTTTTGGTGGTGTTACCATTTTGTGTTCAGCACCAGATGCAACGTGTTATATGGGAGAGATGGTGTGAGCCTCCTGCAGTGCATGGGGCCTCAGCCCTTGCAACAGAGAGAATATAAAACTCCATCCCAAGCTTGAAGTGAGGGGAGAATTGCCTCAGATTTTGGGAGGGTGTCGCAAGCCTGCTCCTGCGGTGCTGTCCTTAGTCAGTGGAGGATGTGCTACAGGCTGTGGTCAAGTCTGTGTTTTCACCTTTAGCCCTAAATGGCCTTTTTCTTTCCTCAATAGCCCTGAACAGTAGTTGTGTCATCCTTGCATGTGTTTGTCTATCGTAAGCTGAAAGTCAAAGCTTTGGATTTCATCTTTGGTCTCTGGAAACATGAAACATATTTCAGGGAAAACAGCTGTGTTCCCTTCTGTGGAGTTTCACAACGGATGAATTCTGCAAAATAAGGCTTGTATTGTTGTTGCAGTCGCTGCTTTCTTTTGATATTTTCTTTTTATTTTTATTTCCATGATGAGATTAAATTCTAGACACTGCTCCTTCTCTTGGGAATAGTTTTACGGCAGCTTTCTTCATAGACCTAAATTATTCACCAAGAAGGATTTTTTGCTGAGATGAGAATGAGTAGGTCGGATCCGGGACTGTCGTCAGGGCTTGGAGCTCTTTGAAGCTCTTCTTCATGAATCATTAAAAAGGGCTGCAATAACATGGCAAAACAGAGAACTGACTCTTTGTGTAGGTGATCCCAGAATCACCTTTAGATATGCACAAAAGGATTAATCCCGCCTGTGGCTTTGAGAAAATAGTAAGTTGTGTTTAATTTCCTACTGACTCATTTCCTTGCGTGCTACAACTTACCATTGGTTTTCATGTGCAAGTACAGTTTACACTTTATACAATTTTCTCAATAGGCATCTAAGCTGAGAATAGTTGTAGGTATTTATTTTGTGCTTAATCACGCAACGAGTTGGATGGTTTTTTTGCTATGCACCCTGACGCTTGCTATAGTGTAGAGGAAATAATGCAAAGGAAAGAAAGGCAGTTTGTTTGATCTGACTCACCCACATTCCCGATAGTGCCGGCCAAAGCCTTGAGAAGTTTCCATGGTGTTGGGTGGGATGAGAGCTGCTTGGGACAGGGATGTGGATGGCGCCAGCCCTGTCCTTGTCACTGCGTTCTCCCTTTCCCGATTGTTTTTTGATCCTTGGTGTTGGACTGAGAATGCTTGGGTGAGGATGCTGTGTTATTCCCCAGATGTGCAATCAGAACATTACACTGGCTGAATAACACAAGGGCAATTGGATGAAAAACCTTTCTTATTGCCCCAGGATTGGAAACAAATTTGCTGTCCTGATTTGCTCATCGCATCTCTTTTTGTGTGGGGGTAGTTTTTGGGTAATCTGTGGGTGCCAGCTTTTCAGATGAAAGGCTTTTGGGATAGAATAGGGTGTTACTGTATGTAATAAACTACAGGCAGCCTCTCTCTGAGCTATTAATGCCACTTCTCCGAAAAGAAGCAGCTCTGCTGCCAGCCCAGCCACATTCAAAAGCCTGGGGAATCTGAAAAGCGAACCGCAAGGTGTTTTATTTTTTGCAAAGAATAGGACCAAGTGAGGTTGGCACCTGAATAAGTTTCTAATCCGGTCCCAGGTGAGCTCTTACCAAGATGGAGGGTTGTGGCAGCAAGAACCACAAACGTTCAGGCACGAGAAAACCCGTTCCTGACACTTCTCCTTTTCGCAACTTGGTAGAGCTGTGCATAATTTCAAACCCTTCCCGGGGTGGCAGGAATGTGCTTCAGCATCTGCCGCGGGGACTCAGCATATCCACCTGCAGTGCTGGTCCACGCAGGACAAAAGTCCTTTGGGACAACTGGCGAGCATGAGCCTGCTGCGGGTGCCCATGTTGCAATGGTTTTATGGGCCTTAATTCAAGGAAACTGAGATTATTCGGGAGAGGTGGTGATGCTTTGAAGCGTTTGTGGTGTAAAGGACTATTCACCGTGAGTTACAGCGGCAGGAATAGCACCCATGTGCCCCGTTGGCACCCTGGACGGGAGGTGCAGTGCCTGGTGGTGACAGCCCTGTGCTGGTGGATGCGGTGGCAGGGACGCATTTGCAGCTATTCGAGGTCTTTTGCAAAGCCCTGGAGGCGTGGGGCTTTCCTGGTGTCTCTTAGGAGGGCTTTTGCATCAGAAAGACGAAGACATAAATGTTCGATACGTGCAAAATTGCAGCAGCAGAGGATGCTGCGGGGGTCAGGTCCACCTCGCCGCTGCCCTCCCTGCCTGCCCGCTCTCGCTCCCCTCCTCGCCGGGGGCCCATCCAGGTCTCCCCCGTGCTCTGCACCTCTCTCCACAGGTTCCCCACCTGCACAAAACCCTTTTGCGAGGCCGTGCTCTGCCGTGTCCGTGCCAGGAGCACCTCGTGGCCTGGTCCGTCACCTGGCTGGTGGCATCCAGGCAGGGAGCTGCCCTGGGGACCCCGCGTACGAAGGAATGACTTGGAGGGGGATGACTTCCCCGCTAGGAAGAGGCCATGACTACCATGATGTGTTTTATGGTTATTCTGTCTTTGGTGGCTCCTGGCTTCTTTTTTTGGACTTGTGGCTTTGTGTTTCCAAAAAAAAAAACCAACCCCAAACTCTGTGGGTGTGTGAATCCAGCACTCAACAGAGGGTGTCCTCTGCAGACTTTGGGAGGTTTCTTTTTGAGCTTCCTTCTGGGTAACTGTGAGCCGTTTACACTTGCCCAGTAACCACAGCAACAAAACTCCCCAGAACTGAGAATTAAAGCCATTAGATAAAAATGCCCATAATTTAGAGTGATTATGGAGGTAAATCATCTCACGGCACCTCCTGTGACGGCAAGCAGAAGAATCCTGCATGAGTGCCCGTGGTGCAACCGGAGGTAGGTGGATGCAGGCACGGGAGTGCCGGGACCAAGCACCGTGGCGGCACCGAGTCTGGCTTGGGCATGAAGCCACAGCATCTGTAGGTGCCTATGGGGCTCTGCAGGGTTTCCCCCTCTCCCTTAGTGCTTTCTGTAATGTGCAAAAAGCCCTTGCAAGCTTAATGAAGCCGTGTCTCCTGCAGACAGGATGGGTGCTCCCCATCCCTGTTCGTTTTCTGCTGAGCTGTGTGTTAGTAATGATGGGAATTTTTCATATGCTGATTTTTAACCCCCCTTGGGATAGGAAACATGTGTAATGTCTTGAAAAATAAACAAAATGAATGACCTAACAATGCGGACTTTGAATATGTGATGGAAGATTAGTAGGCTGCAATCAATCATAAAATGAGGTTTTTCTTCCGAGTAATAAATATGTTAATTATTTTATCTACTCAGATAAAAGCTTAGTTACCATAGCACTTGGTGGGGGGTATACTTATTATGCCCAGTTTTCCTAAGAAAATCAGTTCTTTCCGCAAATAAATCAACCAGCATTTCTGTAAGTAAACCAAATGATTTTCGTGCTGGCACAGCCTGAGCCTGGCTGCAGCGGAGGTTCCTCTCTGGGTCTTCCACCTCCCCCTGTCCGGAGGGCTCTGCAGCATTCCCCCTCCCAATTTAACTGGGCTCTGCACCTCTCCTGGCAGTGGTATAATCGGTAAGGACTTGGTGGAGAGTGCCTCATTGCTCTGAGCCCTTCTCAGGCTGGATTTGCCCACTTTTCACAGGTTTTCCACCTGGTCGCATGCTAAGGTGTGACTCCTCCGCGCCACCCATGTCTCCTTCATGTGTAGTCTGCGAGAAAGCTGGGCCAAGCACTTCACAGCCCAAATTGCCAGCAAATACCTTAAGTCCATTGCTCCCTAAACGCACGGTGGTTTGGCCAGGCTTGTAGCTCATCACAGGTTGAGACTGGGAAGGGAAACAGCAGGTACCACTGTGCAGCATCCCCCTCCTCGCTGTACCCTGGTAACTCCCTCCTGCTTGGCCAGTGCTAAGGGTGCCTGCACCAAGAAGTACTAAAGCACAGAAAATTCATGCTGTGCTTTACCGCACTGTCATATCCCTGAGTAGGTAGATATGAGCTTTTAAATTTTTTTATTAATAATCCAAAAAATCACACGACTGCACATTGGAGAACCAATGTGGTGAAGAAGCACTGTTTTTTGCCGTTGAAATCAAACTAGAAATTGGCTAGAGAATAAGGCAGGGTTGATAAAATCTATAAATGCCAGGCACAATGACGTCGTGGGGCTGCGCGTTGGCAGCGGGACTGGGACAGGGACAGAGACTGGCAAACTGGTGGTGCAGCCTCTGCTCTCTGCAAGCCGCCTTAGGTGTCTCCCCCAAATTCAGGGCTTTGCCGCTTTCACTCTTGGGGACAAAAATATGTCCGGCTCATGATTCTTTCCAAAGGCCTTTGGCAGCCTCTCCTGGCAGTTGGCTGTTTCTGAAAAGGCAGGCAGTTGTTGCTAAAGCGATTTGGAAGCAGAAGTGGTTCTTTGGAACCCTAATGCTGCAGGACAGGATTAGCGCCTGAGGTTGTCCCTGTTGCGGATGGGTTCGTGCTAGCAGCTCATCTTTGGAAGGAGAAGCTGGGAGGCTCATGGGTGTGCGGTACCCCTCTGTCCTTCCCTTCATCCCCTGTGCCAGAGCATCACTCTATCCCCAGGAAAATTTTGGAGAAACTCAGCAGCAAACACTTCTTTGGGTACATGCTAAGGATTATGCAAGTATCTGCCCCGTTCCTGAGAGCTCCCCAGATCTCAGTGGCTTGAAAGAGAAGTTTCAGAGCAGCTGAATTTTATAGAAGTGGACGTGGCTTTATGGATGCTCTCTGAGATTAGGGTACCTAAGAGTTAATGTGAATTTCAATCAAGAAGACATTAAGAAGGGCAGAGGGAAAACAGATTAGCTGTCCTCTTGCCTTGCTCTATAAGATGAGACAATGAGAGAATGTGATGAGATCAATGGAAAAATAAAAGGAAATGAGAAATCAAAGGAAATGCTGCTTTACAGGTTATTTCATATGGTGAATTGGGAAATTTTCCCTTCTGGGGATCAAATATTCTCTTATATTTTTAACAGAGCTGGATAACTCATGACTGCAAAGATGCAACCCGTGATAGAGGCTGATCCCCTGCAGGGATTCAAAAGGAAACGATCCATTTCAGGTACAAGCGGTGGGACGCTACTGGATGTCCCCTCCCTTGGTGCTCTTCAGAAATCATGCAGAGCCGTGGCATCTGCCGGAGCGTGGCTTCCCGCAGGGTTCAAGGTCCGGGTTATCGGAGCCGTGAGTCCGGGCACATCATAACAGCTACATCAACTGATTGATATCAGCTTCTCACAGAGGCTGAGCTGTACACGCCTTCCTTCTCCAGGCCAGTTAACAAAGCAGCATTGCAGATGCTCAAAACCAAGATATAGAAAAGGATCTCCATCCTTCCCTTTCAACATTCCTGTAACGCTTCTGGAGTCACAATCCTCATGCCTTTAAACAGATCCTTTCTGGGACTTGAGATTTGCTGTGGGCTTTGGCATTTCGTGTCCTAACTAACTTGCCCTCAGACAAAGAAGTACTTTCCATGAGGCCTCATCCCCAGCAGTAGCTCTGGTCCCCACATTTCCCTGGAGGCCAGATGTGGTTTTGTTTCTTTTTCTTTTAAAGCAGATTGCTGTGCTCACTCCATAGCTCTGGGGCATTGCTGTGCTGTGCGTGTGTCGTAGACTCCCATGGCTGCTTCTGCAACCACCAAACCTCTGCCCAGCTGGAAATCAATGTCAAAAGTCTTGCACTGGAGACTGAAAAAATAATCTCCGTGTTCTCGGGTAAAGGGGTGGTTGCCCTGTCCTTTCGGCACTGGCGGTTGGTGATCGGCTCCAGCCGGCTCCCGTAAGTGAAGATTCAAGGTTTTTGCAGCCACGTGCTGCTGCCAAAGCTACCTCCTCTCTGTGTGAGCACAAACAGTTTGGTTTTGCTCCTGCCCTGATGTACGAGCCCCTGGTCTGAAGTCTCGACCAGCTGGCTCGTAACAGGCAAGTGCTGCCGGAGGCCAGAATGAATGATTTATCTTTGTGCTACTGTTGTAGTTTCCTAAGACCGAGGTCTCTCTAATTAACTCCTTCACCTTCATAAATTCTTCGTTAGGATTTGTATCTCTGCACGTGTTTGCTGGTGATATCAGCTAGATTAGGCATGGTTTCCCTTCCAGGTGTCTCGGTGGGCTTTTCTTTCGCCTTAGCAATGACTTTGACCGTGCCACGCAGCATCTCTTCCCCTTGCCATAGTGAACTTCCCATAGATATGGCACTTTGATGACACAGGAGCCACGTTTTAGCAGTAAGAATAGTTCCGCTTCAATAACAGGCAGTTAAAACTCCCAAACTGAAACTCCCTCCAAACGCAGAAAACAACAGAAGAACAAGCTTTTAAACAGCATTGCTCTCCGTGCCTGCAAGCGGTGGGTGCCAGCAGAAAGGAGGCCAGCTCCAAACAACCCCAGCCTTGCCCCACGCTCGGCTTCCAGCGTTTGAACGTGTTTTGTTTTGATATCTTATACTTGGGATATTCTGTTCTCTCTAATTGCATTTAGTGCCTGGCTCGGGAAAGGCTGTTCTGCTGCGAATGCAGCTGTGCCCCCACTCCCCGCACAGCCCACCCCTTCGCTCCGAAGCTGTCAGGTGGGATGACTGCCTCGCAGGGTCTGTTTTTGCCAAGGAGACGTTGAAATTATTGGCCGGTTCTTCAAAGGTCTGCAGCGGCTCTTGATGTTCCTCACCGGAGCAGGGCAGCGGAAGAAAGTCGCCTGGGAAACACTCTCCGGAAGTGAAAATTGAATTCTTTAATGCTCTTGAATAGCAAAATACAGTTCCTAAGTATGAGAAGCAGCCCACACAGCCTTTAGACATGTTTGTACCCAAACAAACCCACGTTGTACCCAGCGTGCTAATTTCTTTAGCACGTAAATAGCTCCAAATAAGCTATTGGGTAAGGCTGGCTGCAGAAAGAAAAAAAAAAACCAACAAAAAACCAGGATAGGTTTGCCTTTCCCACAACGCTAGCCTGATCTTGTATCCATGGTCATGCTCATTGGTCAGGAGGATTCTATCAGCCAAGAACAGAATTGCTAATTTGACTCGTATGTGTAGGACAGGGTGGCCTTGTTTTTCCTGAAGAAGCTCCTAAAACAGTCCAGTTCAAGCTAAGCGACCATTTCCCCCCCTTCCTTTCATCCCCATGATTATGTTCAAGGGTATTTTCAGTTACGCTGAGTTTCTCAGAAATTTCTCTTTTTATTTCCTTTGTAAGCTCTGGACGCAGCAGCAGCAGACAGCTGAGGATATAGCACACCAATGTCACTTTTAAAGCCTCTTATATTAACTTCCATACACCTCTGGGCCTGCCTCTGTCCACTGAGTACAACTAACATCAGGGATTTCCATTCCAGCCCTTTACATCATCCCTGGCCTCATGTGTAATTCAGTTTGGTGTTACACTTGGAGCTGTAGAGATGGGAATTTGGCCGATGAGACCAGACGGGGAAAAAGGTGCTGTAATTGTTTTCTCCATGTCAACAACCCATTGTTTTAAGGTATAATTTGTGCCTCTGTCTGCACAAATCCATCTGGATCTAAAGCATGATAAGACAAGTTGAACTTTGAACATTTTTTATCTTCTGTTTTGTGCTGCTAGGAGACAATTTCCAGGGCAAGGCAGCTGGATTTTGCACATAGTCTTTCTCTAGCAGATGCAGCCATGATGCATATTAGGTCCAAATTTAAGTGATTCTCTGTCATTGCAGGAAAAAAAAAGAAGAAACCAGTGGAGGCTTACAGTAGCCTTGAGCTTAATGCCCTTTGCTTTGTTTTCTTTAGCCTCAAAGGCAAAAGAGCAGATGTTTTCTGCAGTGCATCTCTGTTTGCTGTGGCTCAAACCTGTACAGTGTTTGTAACATTAAAAACGAAAGCAAGTCTGTAGAGAGCCATAGTTCAAACATTTACAGAGAAAAATCAGAGTGGGAAGAGAAGCAAAATGACAACCATGGAGCAAATTACAAGAATCCTAATGACTGAGGCAGAAATCAGATTTGCTTCTGTGTGTGCAGACCCTACCTCTGCAATGGCCCAGCGAGCCCAAGCCCTTGCTCCCATGCAGGGCAAGCACGTGTTTTAATGTATTTATGCTTCAAAAGGGTCCTCCAGGTGCTCTCCAGGCCCAGCTCTTGCTTCGTAGTGTTCTGCTTTTCTGCTCTTGAACATTTCAGTATCCAGAACGCAGCACCTAAACTTCCAGCTACACTGGCTTGTGACGGGCATGGAGATCACTCGGTACCGCTCCTTACCAGGACTAAACAAAAAGATGCATTAAAACCAGTTTCTCGTTCAGATATAAATATTCACCTCCCTAATGTCGCCATGAGTAGTCCTGCTTGCTTGAAAGCCCATGGAAGCCAACAAAGCAAAAGAAGTAGAAGCAAAAATAGCAATTTCTGCTCTCTGATTTCTGTGGTGGAGTTCGCTGGATGTGGGATTGACGGGATTGACAGAGTACTGCACATCATTTGGGGAATGCCTGGAACAGTATAAACCACATATCCAATCTGCAGGACATATAAGTCAGTGTAACATTTGAAGCTCCACTACAGAACATTCTGGTTCTTTTCAGTGCATAGTTTTAACAAACTTAGTGGCCAAATCTTGCGTCTTTTTCCCTAATTTGTTCAAGATGTGTACCATAAATCGTCCCTGTCTTTGACCCATGAAGGAAAACTAACTTGTCAAATCCCTTTCTGTATTCATTTTTGTCAAAACATTATTTATGACAATGGGTAGGTTGCTGATAGCTCTGGCCATTGTTGCCCAGGACCCTGTGGGTTTGATATACGTTCAGCCCGAGTCCATGCGGATGCCTTTCCTCAGCTGTTTGTTTCTCACGTTAAGACTTGTGTCTTATAGTGAAGAATTTGATTTATTAAAAAACGCTTTATAATCTCGTAAGACAGATGTCAGCAAAGTTAAATACCTCCATAAGTTTTGCCTCTCTCGAGCAGATTAAACGTGCAATTATTTGAGGCATGATGAAGGCATCCTGCACCGAGGCAGCATTTGAGTAACCTGATAACGTGAGCAGTTTTAGCCACGTTCTTACGGAAATGAAGTTAGGTGATTGCACTGTCCCTCTCTTCTCCTACAATAAATATTTAAACTTGGTAGCTATTTCCAGCTGAGCTTAACAGAGGGCTTATGTCACACAGACAATTTCTGACGGGTTGCAAGTGACAGGGTGATGGGGAAGGTCTGAAATCGCTGTTTAACACCGCTGTGCTATGCATGCGGGTATTCACCTCTGCAGGAGTTTGAAGTGCAGCCTGTGGCTCTGCCTGGAGCCCTCCTTTAGAGAGATGAGGGCTGCAAGGGCTAAAAAAAAAAGCCCTAAGGACTTTTTCTGCATTCATTTATGCTTTCCTGCCCCTACAGAAAAATTTTCTCCTTCTATACCCAGGGTGATGTCCATGGCGTCATTCTTTGCCTGTCTCCACCCTGTCACTGCCAGGTTCCCGAAGCTCCCGGGGCTGTTTCCAGCCCACACGATGCTCAGGAGCCAGGGCCCCGGGACAAACCCAGCTTGGGGCACAGCCCAGGGCCACAGCCTCCCATCCCCAGCTTGTGGCTCAGTGTAGAAATCACATGCTGCTCTCTTGTCTCGCTCTCCCCATCTATAAATTAGCAGTGCCAATTAAGTTCCAAAAATAGGTGGAAGGTTAATGACTTCAAACAAAGATTGTAAACTATTTTATATATATGTATAAAAAGAAATATTCAATATAATTACTCAGAGTTAACATGAACTTTCCCTGTACTAGAGCAAGTAAACCTTTGTTTCCCAAGACATAGATTCACAATAATATTAAACATTATATATATGCAGGTATTGCAGCTCCTTTCCAACCCGTGTGCCTGGGTTTCTTTCCCGGTGGGAAACAGTGGGTGCACGGGAACAGGGAGACAAAGGTGACATGTCCCCATCCGGGGCTGGGAAGTGCTCCTGGATCCTGTACCGTGGGCTTGTGGCGACAAAATCACACGACTGGTTCTTTTAAAAATCCCATTGGGGATTTTTAAGGCTTTGAAATAATTTAAACAGGGTGAAATTTGCATAATCAATGCAATAGCCCAAATAAACATCCTTTTCCTCTCTTGGCACGCGGGAGTTGCACGCACTACGGGTTTGCCCCCGTGAAAGGCAGCGGCTGCAGCTCTCGTCTGTGGGGCAGGCACCAGCCAAGGGCAAAACCTAACAAGGGTCACGGGGGGATATGCTAGTCCTGGTGGGTGTTGACAGGCATAATTTATCTCCCTCTATTGCAGGTTGAGTGAAACTGGCCCCACGCCTCTATTTTCACGTCTCTAACACAACCTCATCCAGCTTTTGCATTTTGTCCCACTGCCAAGTGCTCTGTAAACCAGTGCAGTGCCTTGCTCCCATTAATCACCAGAGCCTTTTCCTGGGCTGTGCTGTGCTTCCTTATATACTATAACCTCCTTATCATTCACACATAATCTTGTTACGGCTTTATACCTACTCGCATGATCCACTTATCAGCCAATAAATCTCAGCAAGACCAAATAGTGGATAATAACGTGAATTCGCCGGTTCCTGGTATTGATTTCCCAGGCACTGTCTTGGGCTGTGTCACTAAGGCAGTTTCTAAACCATATATTTTTGCAGCGATGCTTAAAGCAACACACCTTGCCCCATTTATCCCCCCATGAACCTGGTTTATTTTTATTCCCCAGCCATTACTACTTGCTGTTTTCACCTTGAGAGGTCTCCTGTACAACCACCCCCCTTTCATAAGTTGTTCTGTGGGCAGTAAAACACTCTGCCCTCTGAGCCCCGTGGGCACGGGCAGAGTGGTCAGAGCAATCTGAATTCCAGATCTGCATTTCTGAACCTTCTCACCTTCCTTTGCCTTGTTATATTTACGCTGGATTTCAGGCCAGGGGTAGGATTTTAAGAGAAAGTTGAGCTTTATGCTGTGGTTAAGAAACATCCAGATTAGGGGTGCTCTCCATCACCTGGGTCAATGTGCTCATGTTGAAGGATCAAAAAAAACCAACCCCAAAACAATAGAAGCAGGAAAATTCAAGTATGACAGTTTTCTGTGGGTTGCAGGTGAGCTGAGAGCTAAGATTTAAGTGGCAGATGAAGTTCATTGCAATACTTTTGAAATATGGACCTATAAATCCCCAATTTTCTACATGCACAGCCAAGCATGTTCCTGTATATTTATTTTGTTGAATGTTAAGTGGATCAATTTTACTGAGGTTGACTTGATTTTTTTTTCCAGGGGAATTTAATTCAACAATAAACCCTACTACTTAAGTCTTTTTGTTCGTATTTCCTCATTTAGATGCTTGTGCAAGGAAAGGTTGGGAGCAATCAGAAAATACTGGAAGCAAAATAAATGTTCTCTAATCTCTCTTCAAGCCCAGACTGAAATGTTGTTAGTACTTTTGGGCTTGTCTGGATTAGTTTCTTAAGAAGCTGAAGCTGAACAGATCTAAATAGATTATTAATTTAGTAAAACACGACCTCTCCAGGGGCTGAGCCAAATGAGGATCACGTTGCTTTGCTTTTCTCCCATGTACACACAGGTTTCTGGGGTGGATACGGCCATCCTTTAAGCAGGGGATGGTGTGAGCAGAGAGCTATGAACACCGGTCCCGTGGGCACCACATGGCAGCAGCAAGCAATGGGTGCCTTCAGCCTCTCCTCCTCCTCACCGTGGTCCTTGCTGTGTATTTGGTTTAAGAAATGTGGGCTGGAAAGAGCTTATGCCTTACTGCGTCTACCACAGTGTCAGTTTGAATCTGAGCTTATGGTGATGAATATCATTACGCTTTTCAAGCAGAGTAATCCCTTAATTCCTCTGAAATCTGCCATCTTATACTTTTATCCAGTGAAGAGAAACTGATATGGAAAAAAAAGATGTTTTCCTGGGGTATTGGTTTGAATAGCCACAAGGGTATAAATGGGTTGGAAATGGAGGTGGACAGACCTGTGAAGATGGGGTTATTGGCTATCACTGATGTTGGTCCAGATTAAAGCTCCAGAAATTACCCTGCGACTGATGGCTGGATGCTGGGAGACTCAATAGAAGTGTTCTACCTCCTGCTCATCTCCCTTGCCAGGTCAGCAGCATCCAGCCTCCCCCGTGGGTGTGTTTCTATACGTGGGTGGTACAAGCCATGGAAGAAAAACAATCTGAAGGTGTTGACTTTGGCCATGGCGACTGAGTTTCCAATGGGACAAAGCTGACCAACCCAGTGCAGTGCCCTGCTGTGCCTTATGCCCAGGAAGGGTATAAAAGGATTGATCGCTCGGTGGTGTTACATTCAGCAATACAGCTTACTGAGCAGTATTTAAACCACTTCCATCACATGTTGTAGGCTTCACACATCACTTGAAGGAGGGCAGAGGAAACCGGGCATCGCCCAGAGAAAGCAGGCACTGAGCAATGTGCCACGTTGGCGGTTTCCCACACCTGAGCTATGTTTAAATTTAAAAAAAAGTCCTTATAGTCAAGGAAATTAGAGTTAATAATCAAATATTTAATAAGCAAGGAAGGGATATGACTGAATGGGTTTGGCTGCTGGAATAGCCCATAAATAAGAGCGAACTGGCCTGATGGCCTCCCGCTTGCTGTAAGAGACAGGCGGCCGGCTCCTGCTCCGGCATCCTTGGTACGACTCCAGCACGGCTTCTAGCGGAGTCGCTGTGCCGGTGTCACTGGGAGTGCAATCTGGCTCCATGTGTCCTCCGCCTGAGGAAAACCAGCCTGTGAGATGTGGTGGGTCCTTCCCCCATCTCTCCAACCGCAGCTGATTGCAGCATCTGGTTGTAAGTGTGAGAGTAATTCCTTGTAGGCTTTAGTATTGGTGGTAGGAAAAAGATTGTATTTTGTGAGGTTTCCATAAGTGACACCTGCACTTCAACAGCTGAAATGCCCCGAGGCAGCTCGCTTCTCATTACTTGAGGGGTTTTTTTAACCCTTTCCCCACGGATGGCTCCCGTGGCTGTTGCATGGTGGCAGTGTTTGGGATTTAGGGCTGGCCTTATGTGGGGATGAGCAAATCAGACTGAATTTATGGCCTGTTTCCCTCCTTTCCTCTCAGATAACTCCTTTAGGATGGATCGGTTTTTGGAGGTGTCTCTATCTCCCTCTCGCCCATTGAAGGACCCTGCAGGGGTAGCTCAAACGCCACCATCCCCTTGTTAAAAAAGTCTCATTTAGGTTCCTTACAGAGCCAAAGCTCCCACTGAACAAGCTATTCAGTATGTATAAACAGGTCAAAATCTCAGGGGTTTAGGTCACTTTGTGGAAAACAAAACCTGCTCGAATTTAGGGATGAAATATTTTCACAATTGCAATGAATCTGCCAAAGAAAATACATTTAAGCTATTAGGGAGGAAATCAGAATGAAACTTTCTCACTGAGATCAGAGTAGCAAAGCCTGGAAACGTGAAGCAATTTGTCTCTTGTACAAGCCATATCCAGAATCAGCAGCAATAAGTCTCAGCTTAAGCAAACAGCAAATTTTTCTCAGTTCTTTTTGTGTTTCCATAGTTTTTGATAGGAAAATGGAGTTTACACATAACCCTGACATTGTTAGTATTCTTCCAGCTGCTTTCTATTTGTGTGAGCGTGTGTGTCATATTTATCTTGTACTCTTTAAATAACCACAATTTCATTAGTACCTCCTTATAACCTCTCTAAACATAGTACTATTTTGAGAGGAACATGATAATTTTGCCTAAGAAAACATGGAGTGCTATACAAAATGTGAAAGGAAGGGAAGGGCATGAGGATAAGTGGAGCTGAGCAGAATGTTTCCAGATAGTTTTCTGAAGGAAAATGTCCCTTTGCAAAATCAACATTTACAATGGATACATTTCAGTGCAGTGAAGTACTTTTAATTTCCTTTTAGAAAAATTAAATCGATTTCCTAGTCTTACCGGAAAGGCACTTCTCAATTCTCTTTCTGCATACTGGCAGGAAGCAATGTGGGTAAAACTCTTCTAAGCAAGCATGTAAAAAATAGTAAAAAAATCACTCTCAGTGCTCCTAAATTGATTTGGCTTATTATATATTTTTTGTTAATGGTTCACTTTATGTCCCAATGTAGGATGAACATATTTAAACACTATACCTTCTTGTGGGAAAGGAGTTCTATGTTCTTCTGTCAAAATAAATAAATAAAAACGGATACTTATTTCCTATTTTTAATAATAATACCTCTGTATGGTAACAGGGCGTTTAATCATCTGTACAACTTTCAGCATCCAAATGAACCTAAAACTATTTCTGTGCTTAGAGCATCACAAAATGCTTACGGGGCTCATTTTGCCCCAGTCAAGTGCTTTTCTGGTTCAGACCAAAATGACCAACTTGATGTACGGAAATAGCGGTTTGATTTTTGCCTTCCCTTAAGATTTCTAGGTATAGTAATGGGGGCACTGATACAACAAATGCAACGGAAAAATTATTGTCCAGTTTGGGACTTTTCAGACTTTTTTTTCTTTGATTTCTGAACAGACTTCCAGGAAAACACATCTATATTGCTGAAGGTATTGCTGTGATTCATGACTCCTTCATATTTTCCAGTAAAAAAAGGACTTAATCCATTTAAGTCCCTTCAAAATTAATTGGCATGTTTAGCCGTTTCCAGTAATAAATATTATTACATCTGTTCCATTGTTTCCTGCTGAAAAGTTGTTTTGATTTTAATTTGTTTCTGATGATTCCCCCCAGCCTCCATTTGGGGAAATCATTCCCTTTTAATTCATTTCGTTTGGAGCCTGGCTCTGCCGCCAGCGTTTCCCTGCGCTCGGGCTGCAGCTGCTTGCACCGCATCTGCAGGGACGGCGGCAAACGCAGTCGCCGAAAAATGCACCTTGGTGCCATAACATGGTAGGACATGATGAGTTTCCATAGGCAACAGCTGAGCTGAGGGTTGTCACCCAAAACTGGTGCTCTTGGAGCAGAACAGTTGTATTTAGACACGGCAGTTTTCTGAACTTTCTTGTATATGGTTCCTTTCACCTTTCCTGCATCCCTAATTGCTGGGCTTGTGATGGGAGCTGACAAAGCATGGCCAACATATACTACGCTGCTTGCAAAATATTCACAAGTTTTCTTTAAATGACGGCTGCAAGGTATTGCTCAGCGTTTTCCTTGTTGAAATACGGCATAGATGAAGGTTGTGTGTGCCGTCCCTTGGCTGGTGGCTGCAGGGTTTCCGATGGCGCGGAGGCACGCTCATAAATCCAGTAATTAATGGGCACATTTCTTGTGTCGAGGACCACCACAAATCTCTTCCCAGAGAAAAACAAATCACTGGTTGGACACGTCAGCTTTCATTCCTGACGCCTGAGGTTTGATTACCTGAAGCTATTCTTGATTTATATTTTTCTCATTCATGCAAGTGGGTAACAAATGACACCGAGGGACTTTGTAAGCTGCTTCATCCATATGAGAATGCTACTGCAAACCTGAGTTACATAATGATTAACTGTTGGTTGTGATTGCTTTTATTTTAATACTTTACTGCCCAGGGCTTTTCTAAACTCGCCTTTGGTGAACTTAGAGCTGGATTAAAACACATACTTTGCATGAAGGGTTTCCTCCTTACATGTTAACATTTTAATTGTATTTCCCATGAACGCAGCCTACTGTGGAGTTTATTTTCATCTCAGGATTTCTTGTGAAATTGTGAATTGCTGAGAACGTACTTGGGATGTGGTAGGCTGGGAAGGTCCCCTCCGCTTTGTTGGTGAGGAGCGTGGGGGGTCCAGGGACCAAGCCGGGCAAACACACGTTCCCTGAACCGCAGAGGAATCAGAGCTTTTCCCACCAACCCTGGGCTCCCAGTCTTAGCACTGCAGCTTTCTCTGATGATTTATTTTAGGTCAATTCCTGCTGGTGGTGACAAGTGACTTTGGGTGATCTGTGTGCTTAATATAACAAGCAGAATCCATAGGGAATGTTATTTATCTTGAGTTATAGATTGGTGACTTCTATGTCTTGCGATGCACAACTGGTATATAGATTTGAGCAAAACCACATCCACATATATTGTCAGCAACCCATTTCTAAGAATGTGGTGGTATTATCTTTTTCCTTTACAAAGTGCAATACAGCTGAAACTATTGACATGGCAAAAAATTGAAGCATCTATTGAGGCTTTTTAGTTTCTTCTGGGATCCCCAGAATAAATTAAAAGATAGTTTATGGGAAGGTATCATGTGAATTGCAGACTCCTACTCACACAGATGACTGTTCAGTCAAAGCAGTATGGCCCACATGCTGCTAAGGCTGTGCAGAAGATGTTTTGATTTTCATGCAGAGCTGGGGAACTAAGCAGTAGACAGAATTGGGAGCAAAACACAGTAGGTTTTCATCCATAAAACCAGGTTTCCACTGGGACTAAACACCCTGAAGTCATCTGCTCGAGGGGGCACTCTGGTGACAACGTGCTGCTACTTTCTGCAAACCTAAACTCATCTGGTGCAGCTACACCTGAGCAAACCCACCCGAATCAAGTGTCTAATTTTTGCATTTTTGGAAGTCATTTCTGCTCCCGTGTATCTCCACCCCAGGATGAGCTGCACTGTCCCCACTGGCTGCTCTGCAGCCTCCTGTGGTCCAGGGCTGAACCTTGGACGCTGCGTTACAGAGGTGCATCATTAGCCTTTCCCACCGAACATCTGGTCCTGCTTGCTGTTCCTATCCTCCATCCAAATGTTGCAAATGTCCTTAAGTATTTTGGAGCGCTTGTCGCTGTGCAGAAGGGACGAGCACCTTGATGAATAACATCACGTGCAGTGGAGCAGCGGAAATGGCCGGTAGATGAGGCGAGTTTCAGTGGGGAAGACAGAAGCAATCCGGATGAGAAATTGGAGGGGTGGGATGCCTGCAGATGCGCACCGGTCCCCGTCGAATAGCCGGGGTAGCCTATTGCCCATGGACGAGCCGGGAGAGGTTTCTAGGACAACTGCTGGGCTTTGGGAGCAGGGAAAGAATGGAGCCAAATCTTAAAGTCAGATGAGGAGAAAATGAGTAACATCTGCTGAGACGTGTGAAAGAGCCATTTGTGCTCACTGCAACCCCAAGCATTTTTCGAGCAGCCACCGCGGGCGTGGGCCAGGCTCGCTGTCCCCGCACACATGCCGGCCAGCGGAGGGTTCGTTAGGGATGATTTATGGGCTCGTTACAGCCACAGCTCCAGACACTGCCCTGTGCTTCGCCGGTGCATCCCCCGAGGCCTCGGCACCCGCACAGGGGCTTTGCTTCACCTCTGCGTATTTGCAGAGAAAAGCCGCTGTTTTGCGCAGAGGCTGCAGAGAGGTAAGGTCCTGGGGATGCCGCTGCTGTACATTTATTAGTTCTGTTCATGGGTCATAAATAACAGGTTTCTGCCATTCTTTCACTCCTGCCATCTGACAACTCGGGCAGGAGCTGGGGAACCATGGGTGCACAGAGTTGCACGTCCTCTGCATCTCCTTGGGGGTACCCTCTGCCTGCCGATGCTAAGGCTGAAATTCCCCTTGACTTTGACGGGGCAAATAACTCTCCCTGCTTCTCTTGCTGGTCCCTCTGCTGTTTTAACAGATCAGCTTTTTGTCTCTAATTAGGCTATTTTCTGCGATGCAGAATGGAGTTGGAAATATTCGAGTCAGAGGTAGCGAATAGTCCAGAGGGATTGCACCTGTGGTAGCTAATCAGCGGCCGCTTCAGAGAGCTGAAATTAGGAAAGCACACAAAAGAGCGAGCAATTTTGAAAATGAGGATGAGCGGCCCTAAATCTCTAAGAGCAATTATGTTTTCACAGCTGTGCTGGTTGCCCCAAATGCATAGAAATCAAGTCAGAACCAACCTCCTTTAGCTCAGAGAAAATTAACCTTCGTATTTAAACTCAATGAGAAGTAAACTTACTTTCTCTTCAAATGAATAATATAGTCTTGAAAAAACCTAACAGCAAGTTATGTTGTAATTACATTCTTTGAATTAAAGTTTGTCAGTCCAAACAAAATAAATAGAAACGCAGGCAGGGCAATAGATATATTATACTTGGAATAAAATTTGGCCCTGGTATACTGTTTTCATGCTGAAGCTATGCCAAAGTTAATCTACTGTAATTATGTCTATCGCCAGCTTCTAGTATAAATAAAGGAGACAACCCAAGAGCTGTTGATATAATTCTTTCATTAACATCTTGTTGCCACCATGCAAGGAGTTGGCCAGATCTCATTTCTCAGGGATCAGATCAGGAGTTACTGAATTACTCAATAACTGTAAATTTTGCTTTGAAGCAGTCAGTGAACGTTTCCCTGCAGCTCCCGCTCTGCCACTGCTAATAAACATTTGTGGGGAGGAGGAATGCAGGAGCGGTTCCCTTTTTATCTGCAAGGAGCATTTGGGGTGGGCAATGGGTGCTGATGGGCCATAGTCGGGTGAGATGGGCATAAAGCTGTCCGTGCCAGGTGGCAGGGTTTGCTATAAGGGGCTTACGGGGGGCTAAGGGTGGCCCCAGGAGTTAGTCTGAGCAAAGGCATGCGGTGGATGCAGCCGCTCTGCACCAGGGCTCGGCTTAGGCTGGGAGCTGGGTTTAATTCAAGCTCTTCCTTTATCCTAACAGTATCCTTTTGGCTAGCAGATACGGAGCATTAGTAGGTATTTCTGATAGAAAAAGCTCTCTACAGAATGATACAAGGAGCGAGAGGGAGCTATTTCTTATAAGCATGGTATTTAATCCTATGTGCTTAATATTTAAGCATGCTTTTCAGGGACTTGCTTTCCATCCGGCTCTGCCCTGCCTGCTGCTTGCAGAGGGGAGGCAGCCCGTGGCTTGATCCCATCCTGCTCAGCACCCTTGGGTGCCTGATGTGCTGCATAGTATCTCTGGGATACCCTCTGCACCCTCTGCACATGTTCTTTGACTGTCTTTAAGAGGTGCCAGATCTTTTCCTCTTTTGCTGCCTTTCTGCAAGTTCCTGCTGTCCCCTTCCTTCATACACACTGCTTATCGGATGCTCAAGGGTTTTCTCTGAACAAGGTGTTAAATTGCAGTGGGCCAAACCCCCATGCTGGCCATGGGGTTAGGAAGGATGACTGGCTGGCGGTGCCTCAGGTTTGTGGGATTCTTCTGGTTCGAGGGTCTCGAAGAACTTTTCAAAGCATGACCTAATCCCATGCCAGGCAGTATGCAACACTGGTTTGGGGGTGTCCCCAAAAAGCTTGCCTTAAATTCACGCAATTTAAAAAGATGCTGGGGAACATGGCGAATGGAGCTCTCTAAAACCTACATGTGTCACTAATGTAATAGAAGTAGAGAGAGAAAGAAATAGTTTGACCCACATTCCTAAAGTTATTAAGCAGCAGAAGTGAAAAAAAATCCTCTCCTATGTTTGATACATTTTTCCCTAAGTGACTATTACTTGTTTCTTTGCATCCAAAATAGGAAATAATCAAGATTATGAAATCCAAAGGAAATAGAGAAAGTGAGTAGGTAGAACAGGGTACTGAGGAAAGGTTAAATCCTTTAGCAAACCTTGTCTCCTTACATAGACTGTGAAATATTCCAGGTTTGATCATCTGCAGCTTATTTTATGCTCTTTACAGTTCATTGCTTGCTCCGTTGGAAGAAGGTTTAATTTTTTTTAGCCTGTCCCTATGTGAGATCAGATGTTCGTCGGTGTTCTCCCCTCTCTTTCCAAGGGGCTGAGTTCACTCGGCTGTTTCCTGGGAACAGTATTGAGGGGAAACCCATTCATTTAAAGGCACTCTGTGGTTATAAATTCAAGGTTAAAAAATATTCCCTTGCCCATTAATTTTGTATGCATTAAAGTCTAACTTCTTGATTCAGCTGGTTCTCGGTTCTCTAGGGCATTGCCCATGTCACCCCGGCTGTGACTGTAGGCACATCCCTGTCGCCCAAGGACACGCTGCCTCACCTCCTTGCTTTAGCACGCACCCATATGCGTTGCTTGGGGAAGTAAAGCTGGGATCAGCCAAAGCATCTTGCTGTAGGAAAGATCCTAGAAATGAAAAGACAAACGTTGATGATGAAGGGAAAAATTGCCCATCTGTGGGTTGATGTCTAGCCCTCACTCTCCCTAGGTGTTTACTTGGCTGATGGATGGCAAAAAACCCCGCACAAATGTACAAAGTCTTATCAACAGATTGAGAAAAAGGGAGAGAAACCAACAAACCCCACAGACATCAGTAAGGGTTTATTCTTGGGTCCGTGTCTTTGGCAAGGTGCCCATCTCCTGCCGTCCTGCTGATTGATCTCCAGCTCCTTTGCAAAGCTAGAATCAGGAGCTGGGTCCTCAGGCATTTTCCTCCTGCCCTGTGAGAAGGGAGAGGAAAGCCAGGCTGGTCCCTTCTCCCAAAACACCTTGGTCAAGCCCAGGGACCCTGGCCTGAAGGAAGGCTCATGGCACAAACCAGAGGGAACAGGATCCCGAGGAGCCACGTTCATCCCAGAAGCTCGCTCTGGCAGCCAGGCCGTGCAATGCACATGGAAAATATGCAAGCCGGGAAGTGCCTGCTGGCTCTGGCTCCCTTTATATTCTGGGCCATTATTTTTGTCCACATTTAATTTCATGCATAAGCACCTCATGAAAATATCAAAAGGATATGGTCCTGCCAATGAAGACCTGTTGCTCTGCTCTGAAGCACTGTGATGTGGATGTAACGGAAACCCAAGGAATGAAGCTGGGTAAAGCTGGAGCTGTACAGTCACATTTTGACTTAATATATGTACAACTGGGAGCCTTTAATGCATTTGCATGGCCACCATTGGGAACGGTCCATGAGAGCTCCTCTTTCCTGCTAGCAAAGACGTGGAGTCCTTGAATTCAGTTCAGGAGAATCAAACTGAGTGTAACTAAACCCAGGATTTGTCACTTCAAGTACAGATTTTCAGCTAACAAATGCTGCATATACACTTAAAAATGCCTTAATTTTGGGTGCTTTGCTGTGCAGTAAACAAGGATTTTGTGCCTGTTTTCCTATATAAATATTTATAACAAAGTTGGTGGCTACTGGTCGAATGTGAATGTTTGTTGTTCTCAGCATTTTTGGACATAATCTACGAAAGTTTTACATATGTTTTTAATGCACAGTAACTTTCTACTGCTGGAAGGCCTTGGATTAAGATCAACTACAGGAATTGCTTTAGACAGAGTCTGACGTGCAGAAGGTTTTATGTGGTTGTTGGTCAGAGGCTGTTTGATAAAGATGCTTGGAAATAGGCAGGTTGCACACAGGGACATGACTGTAACGAATTCAGATCGACTTGTGACTGTTCCCTTAGTGGGTATGAGCAGAGATATATATAAGTACACCCAGTTTTCTGCAGATTTTGAAAGGGTTTATGCAGAAATGGACTGGGTTTTGTCGCTGTGTCCTGGATGCTCTTTACCTACACCTGTGAGTACCTAGGGTAGGCAGAGGCCAAAGGAAAGATTTTAAAGGTGTAAAGAACAGTTAAGTGGCCAGGTCTCACCTAAACTAGGACCTGGAGTGGGAGTCAGTTGGTCAAAAACCAGCACCCACATTTGAGCTTGGTGTTTTAAGCTTTGGGGAACAGGAGTAGACACTTCTGTGTGCAATTTGAGTCTTCCTAAGGTAGATACCCAGGTAAGACAGGTAAATCACAGCCTGACTCCCATTTATACCTCTCAGGTGGGTGATCCTGTGGTGCATAACTGGTCCCAGGTGTGTGTTGGTATTGGCTGGGGCTGGTGATTTCTTTTGTACATTTGTAAACGGTGCTTTGAGTAAATAACCCCACGTGTGGCCATCTCCCAGCAGCTCCCCTGCCCTGCATGCCAAAGCTTCACGCATCAGCGTTTTTCCTGTGTGCAAACTGAATGACCAGAAGTTATATTTGAAATGAGTCAAAGTCAGTAGTAACCAGCAATGTGTGTGGGCAGAGCTACACGGCAAAATGCTGGACTCCAGATGAGGTGACTTAGTGACTCCCCAGATTATTCCCCTCAAGCCACAAGGAGGAGAAGGGAAGATGCCATCTTCCTTCAGGAATATGAGCAACCTCTCCCCATAAAACCAATTTACTTGAAATGCAAACAATTATAAATTAACAATCCATGTTCTGCCAGTAAACAAAATAGAGAGTTCTTGGTTTGTTAGTGAGAAAATTGGTGGAATTTATCTTAATCTGAACCAGATTCCCCAAATTCTGGAAACAGGAGAGTGGACTGTGTTGCAGAGAGGCCAGTGGGGGAGTTTGGGGAGGTGATGGCATGTCTGCATCTCACTGCTCGCCTCGTGATGCTGTGTGGGGACTGCGGTGAACCAAGCCCGAAGCAGCAGGTCCCCATGCTGCTGCATGCCGCGGAGGTGATAAAGTGGGACGAGTAGCTTAAGCCAGGGTCGAGCACTGGCAGCAAACATAATGTTCAACTCTTCTTTTTTTTTCCCCTTTAGTGGGAAAGTTACCATCTCAGCTTTCTCATAGCATTAACCCTCCCTGGGCATTTTGAAGGATGGAATGTTAGGGAAGTCATGTTTTAAAACTGTGCGGCCTCAGTTGAGGCATTTGAAGTCCAGAGAGCCTGGCAAAGCTATCTGGTTATGTCCTTAGCATTTGACTTCTGAGAAAGTCTTCAGAAGGGCAGAAGTCTGCAGCATATGGAAGAAGCAGTGTTGGTCTCGTCCTCCAAGAAGAGGCTGAAAAGGGGCTATAACTCAGGGCAAAACATGGCCTCGATCTCACTGCTGTCCCACGCAAAAATCCTTGTTATGTTCAAAGAAAACTGATTCATCTCTACTGCATTTGTTCCTCCTTCCCCACACCTACACTCAGGACAAGTTGCTTTTTACAGCTGCAGCTTTAGGACACTCACTCAGTAACGTGTGTGATATCCTACTCGCGTGGCACCTCCTTATTCCTCCTTTTAGGCTGTGACAGATGTAATCCTGCCACTAGCAGAATGCAACAGGTAATAAATTACACTGTGTATAAAAGCAGTCCTCACAGTTTCCTTAACTTGTTTGGGCTTGTTATGGTTGTCCACAGCCTCTCCACTACATTGGCACGCACACGAAATACCTGTTGCATTTTAAAAGGAGTCTCTGGAGATGAGAAATGAGCAGTGTGGAGAAGAGAATTAGTACTGGCCTTTCTTGCTTTGTTTGTTTTGCTATTTGTTAATGGACCAAAGAGGTACCCTTGACAACAGATGGAAAATTAGTCCCAGTATCGACCAGGGGCTCCAGTGAAGATCATGGCCCATTGCACAGGAAGGATGCGTTCACTATCCAGAAGATCTTACAGTCTAATTTAAGCCAGGAAACAGAAGGAAGGTAGATGAGGAGGAGGAGTGTGGGGGGAGAAGAGATATAGCCTCCAGGAAAGTCATTAAGGAACACATGCCTTCCTGACTTCATGTCTTTTTAAAGTGTATTTTATCTCTGTTGGGCTTTGAACCTTTTGGAGTTTATTTAAGCTATTGCAAACTTGCTGACTTAGGGAGCAAATAAGCCTTTGGGATCAAAGCAGCTGGTATTGTCAGAGGTATTGAGGGTGAAATAACACATTAGCAGAAGGAGAGCTGAGAAAAAAAATGGAAAGAAAATCCAACTTGATATTTTGTTCTCTTTTGCTTTTAACCTCTTTCCCAGCTTGATCCTTTTCATTTGAACAGGTATTAATTTTCTTTGCGTGTATCCCAACAGTATAAATATTTAATGGTCCTAGATCACAGAGTTGAAACATAAGATTAGTTCCAACCTTAAAGATTTGTGCAGAATCTGTCCCTCACATTTAGATGACTCCCACATTGCAGGGAGGAATACCTCCCATCTCTGCGGGAGGAGCATCTCAACCTCTATTTTGAGTTCATTTTCTTTTTTTGATCTTGTTTGAGGCTCAGAAGACATAAACACCTCGCCCACTCCCAGTCTTTCTGTTGCTATTTTCTGGTGACATGCTATGACAAACTGAATTAGAGCTCCAGGTTATCAGGGGGACCGGGGCACGCAGGCTCGTGAGCCTGAATGCTGTTTCCTACCCGTAGTAAGCAGGGTCACGGCTTGGGAATCGTACAGAGCATTCACCTTGGAAAAGCCCATGCAAATATGGTACTTGTGGGTAAGGTGTGCAATACGGCAGGGTCAATGCAAATATGGTAAAGTTACTTGCACCAGTTTTTGTTTTGCAAGTAGGCAGATGTTTCCCTTCTCCTTTGCTTTCACTCTTAAATAAGACAAGGGAGAAATATAAAGTAGAGGAGTATCGGCCACCAATTTTCAGAGGGCTGATGTGGAAAGTAATGGAGATTGCAGTACTTAGGTCCTCTGAAAATCAGGCTATGCCTTTACAAGCCTATATATAAATTTAGATGCCTACTTTCAAGCCCACAAGGTGGAAAAAATAAAAGTACTTAATTATGATGATGTAAAATGGCATAACGATTGGTAAAAGTTTGGGGATGGAAGCCAAAGCCCATGGGATATTAGATACAGTCTCCCTTTTGGGAATGATGGAGGTTTACCAAAGCAATCGGCAGTGCTGTGGGAGAGACCATCTCCAAGGTCCGGATATGGCTTTCCTTCCTTTTGGTGTATCGATGGATCAAAGGAATAATGGAAACCAGTCAAAATTCAGATATCCAGACCCCCTCATCCACTGCTCACGGACAGAGCGACACAGCTCAGCCACATCCAACAACAAAAGAGTTCCATCTGATGGGAAGCTAACAGCACTTATGGTGATTAATTAATTAAATACATCAAGGCATAGAACAACAAAAAGCACTACAGACAAAAGGCAAAGCGAGAGACGATCTGAAGAAGAGACTTGAGTTAACTCCTAAGCTCCAACCCACAGGAACAGCAGGTTTTGAAGGACTTTGGCACTCATGTAATGAGATGGTTTTGCTGAGCGCGACAGCTCAAGTGACGTCAGACCCCACCAGGATCCTCAACTTGTCTTTTAAATCCATCTCTGCTCTGGGAACGAGCGCTGCAAATGTCAAAGGAGCTTAAAATATTCATTACCAAAACTCATCATTCCAGCCCCAAAATGTTCACGGTGATTTTCTCAGTTGGTTTCACTAGGGTTTGGAGAGTTGCCAGCCGCATTATGTGATAAGCCACAGCAAGTCAGTATTGACAGAGGAGTCAAAAATAAAAGTGTAAAGGACTATCCCTTTTCCTCATCCTTCAGCCAAAAGCAAGTTCTCAAAACTTATGCACTCTGTTCTAAAATCCTTTTACCCAAGTGACATTTAAAGTCTGTGGCTCACAAGTGTGATTTCACAGCATTAATATGACACTGCCATTAGCATGTGAAAGTGTACGTGACATTCCAGTGCATGTATTTATAGTGAAAATGGGACAGATTTGCAGCTTGTGTAAACCTCCGAGTCCCTTTTCATGGCTCTCCTTTGATTTATGCAAGCTGAGATTTTGAGGCAAATTTGGTAGTCTGCTCTTCAGCCCCCTTTTTTAATTAATGATATCAAAGTACATGCTCTAGAGAAGGTCAGAGCAAAGATACAGAAATTTTCCAGTTAGCTGAAAGATCTAAAACATTGCTGAAAAAATTGTTTCCAGGCATTTCAAATGATAGGGTCTTTTTCCCCAGTTTTCAACAGTTTCAAAAAGAAAAGGAAGTACTTTTTTCTCTTAAAAACTTAATCTATTTCTTCTAGAAAATGTTGAAACAAAGTACATAGGCCATTTGGGAAACACTTTTAATTCTTTTTAGAAATATTGTTAAATTAACATGAATGTGTTATTCAAACATATTAATCTATTTTCGAAAAACCTTTTTAGAGAATTCCAAGAAAAAACTTCCCACGCTGCTAATGAGAAGGTATTTACTGGCTGTTTCAAATTGCTTTAGGTGGTATTCTGTACATGTTTGTTGTTTGGATTTACTCGGTGTTTTAATTAATTCAGCCTACCTGAAATAGGCTTAAATTCTAATTTTCAGTAAATTCATTTTATTACGTCTCAACAGACAGGGCATTAATTACTTTTGTAATTAAAAAAAAAGTCTATGGGGAGTAAATATGCCTTCAGCTCTTTTGGATGCTTTAAAATACCTTCTTTTGTCTGAGCTGGCAAAGCTCAGATGTGTTAGGGACATGATGGAGGATGCCGGCTGTGCGGGCGCGATGCTGCTGCACTGCCCTGTGCAGAGGGTGTCACCCGGGGTGTGACCTCAGCACGTGGGAATTGCATTTGTTATTTAAAAAAACCAGGCATTTATGTCAATATTAAGAAATCCTTTGGGGGCAATATAGCCCACATCCCAGTTCTGCTGGATTGTCTAGCCACATCAGGGTGTTTTGCAGATATGTATTGGCCTTGGTCTATAAATGAAAGCAGTCGGAGCCAGTGATCCACAAGTTTCTCCTTCTCTCTTGTCCTGTTAGCAAAACAAGCCATAAATATTCAAAATCAAGGAGTCATGCCCTAACTGTCATGAGATGGGCTTAATAACTGTGAAAATAAATGGAGAGGGTAGCTGTCTTTTGATTTTCAGCTATCAGGCTAATGAACTCTAGCATTTCACTGTTCAACTACAATGGCTTGAGAATGCAGGATCTAATGTAATCTCATCATTCCAGACTGAGAAATTAAAGACAACTCTAATTGATTGCAATGGGAGCAAGGTCCAGCAAAGCAATGCAGCTTCCTATGAGCATGAAACACCCACTGGGACTGTGCAAAGTCCTCGTCGCCAGACTCTTCCATCTGGGAGGGAGCTAGCCTAAAGAGGCAAATGTGAGAAGCAAATGGATGTCATAGGTTTCTGTTGCTGTAATTTAAGCATAAAAATGTTACAGGTGCTTGCCACGGCTTTGGTTGCAGCTCAAAACATGACATCCCCATGAGGACTGGCCATCTAGGAGCTATCCGCGGAGGAATGATGGACCAAAGGAGAGGTTGAACCTCTGCACTTAGACTCAGCACCTTTCTAGATAAATGCACTTTGAGTAGAAATTTGACTTTTAATCAGTCCCACCCTAAGTGACTCTGTCCCGTGAGAGGAAAGGACCCTGCATGACTCCTGGGTCTCTCCTGCCCCTGAGTATGGTCTGGGCTTGAATAGAGGAGCTATTGGCAATTTTTATTCTGGTCATTTTCTCCTTCTTGCAGAGTCTGATTTTGCAGTACAGATGTTAAGGCACAGCTGTTTACCATTTTTTCTGATCGGTCATGTGAACTGTCCCCTGGCAGGTTGCTTTTTTTTTTTTTTTTAAAGTCTAATGTCTGCTGGCAAAATCTGTGATTTTTTTTTTTTTTTTTAATTCGCATAATTAGTCACAGTGCCTGAGAAAAGACATGAAATGCTCCAGCAAAAAGATGTATATGTCAGCTGTGGATTCCTCCCTGTCACCTTCACAGTGTGGAGGCGTCTCAGCAGCTGTGCTAGAAACGTGGGCTACTCGGCTGTGTGGTCCCACTGCTGGGTCCCACGTCTCGACTTGGATCTCCACACTCATTTTTAGCGAAGCCTCTCTTCAAACGAAGCCCCCAGCCCAGTTCCTCCCCTGGCATCATCCTGGTCCTGCAAAGACGTACTGGAGCTCAGCATCCCATGCTGCCTGTGCTGAAGCCAGCGAGCACTATTGGAACGTGCGAAGTGGGAGTGGGAGCTTCTCCAGGCATTTGAGACCATGTGGGAATCATCATTTTCCAGGAAATACATTCTGAGTGCTGTCCTTCCGCTAACGTGCCTCCTCCGACGGGCTGGGCTGCTGGCTCCCCAAAGCCGTGGGGAAAACCTGGTGCCCTGGAAGCTGTTTTGTGCGTTATGTCCTAAGCCATTAAACCCGCAGTCATTTATGAGACATCACAGTCCTGGCAGGGCTTTTCGCTTTTGGGCTCCATGCCTTTCTTAGATCCCTTTGGTCCGGGCACATTGCAGCGTTTTCCCTTCCCTCGGCTTTCCCTGCCTGCTTTTGGGATGTATCTCCTAGAAACAGAGCCAGGGGAACAACTCTTTCTCGTACGTGTCCCACCGCCCACACCCTGCAGTCTCCCTGGCAGGAGTTAACACTTTGGGCACAAAAAAAATCAGCTGTGGGTTTGGTGAGGCTTCCAAATCACCCTGTGCATTAGCCAGGATGAGATTACACACAGACTGAATTAGCTGGGAAGGAAACCTGGAGCAGGTAGCAGAGTGGGGGCAGCTGCCTGCAGCGCATCAGGGATCCCCCAGCACCGACCGCTCCGGTTTTCCCAGGGAATCTCACCCCTGCACGGCTGCCAGGGGAAATATGCTCCCCCGGCGTGTTTTCCTTTGTCTCAGTAAAGCCTCTAACCATAAAGTAGCAAAGGGCTTTGAAACATGTCCTTTAAATTCTTGAAAATCAAGGTCCTCCCATAAGCAGAAAACCTGAGGATTTGAGCGGCTCACCTGGTTCCCAGGACATCGCTTGGGGTTTTTGTCAAGGTTTGGTTTGAGATTACTTAGCCATACTCTTCCAGGCTCCCGGCAGGTCTGCGATAGCTGAGGGATTTTGGCAACTCAGTAGGAATAATATACTCCAAACAGATCTGTTTTGGAATATTTTGAATTGTTAAGAAAACGTCAAATATTTCCACTCTGATATTCAGTCTGTTTGGCCGCTTAATAACAGTGACTAATGGAGTTCCTAGCAATGATTAAAACTTCAGCAGCTCAACTAGAGAAGCGCTGTGATTATTGCCTTTTAAGCACCGTCCCTCACTCACAGACAGGACACACTCCGTGTTTAAGCTTTTCTTTGACGTCAAGTCTCAGACTAGTTAAATGCAGGCAGCTTCTTCCCTCCAGGTTTGGGAATAAAGCTCATGCACGCAGGGAATTTCTCTTTCTCCCGTAATTTAGTTGCAGAAAATTAGATTTACATCAGCTTGACAGCAAGTGGAAATTTGGCTGCTGGTCTACGTAATCTATCTACATAACATAATATATGTCTGAGGTTTCTGTGTAGGTTGATAGAGTTTTAGGCAACCCTCTGGTATCGGTAGCCACACCAAAAAAGAGAAAGGCTTTGAAAGGCTTTTTTTTGGTGTCCTCTTCTCTTGCACCCCTAAAGTGAAAACAAGCAGATAAACATATCATGTTTGCAAACTCTTCCTGAAGCCGGGAGTGGGTCTGGGCAGGGAAGATTATCTCCAGATCCCAACCGCTCCGACGGCTTGCAGGGATGGTGGCCGTGGGAGCTGCTTCTGCGGCTGTGCAGAGAGCGGCCGACTTCAAAGCAGGGGTGGGAATTTGTTCCCATGCAGTATAAATAAATCTCTCCCTCCGTGGCGCGGCTGCGTGCAAGCACTGAAGGGTTCAGTACCGGGGCATGGTGAGGCTTTGCTGCTACGGATGAAAGGAGGTTAAAAACAAATTTCTGGATGCTGCTGGGGGATGTATTCACAATTCCTCGTTTCCTACCATTTTAACATGGTAGGTTTCCATGCATTTACTCATCCTTTATAGAGAGTTAATCTCCTGTTGCCCATTTTCCAAGGGTTTGTAACTGCAATCTGTTTGTAAACTGCCGCTCTTAAGCAATGATAGCCTTGACCAAAAAAGTGATTTAAAAAGAATTTCTTGGTTAAAAGGATATTGTATCAGACAGATGATAAACAGGTGGTAACTGGAGGGAAGTCTGGTTTACCAGCAAGAAATAAAAATTTTCCAGCAATCCAATGAAATTCTATTACAATGCTGGGGTTGACCAGGGCACCAAGATAAGAGTAAAGTTCCTTGATTTTTCTTTAAATCACAGTCTTGAGTACCTCACAGAGTAAGTGGGATTGTCCTTTCTGTACCAGGAGACAGATGAGGATGGGATTTAGGAGAGTTAATTACTTCATTTAAATGAAATGAAACAAGAGTCCCTGGGTATTATACCAGGCTTCCCATATCTGCATGTGCTTCTCTTGTCTGATTTTGCTCCCCATAGCTCTCAGTTGTGGGACTGGGGTAAATTTGGGCATCCTCATGGTGCCTAAATACAGTACTACTAGCTCATCCATTGGAGTATTTCTAGGGGTCATTTCCTTCTGGGGTTGTCCAAGATACTTATCCTACAGGTTATTACTTACCCTTAAAATAGCTGAAAGTTTATGTCCCTGCCCAGCTCAGCTTGCTTTAACCATGCCAGTTCCCCCTCTACAGCAGCGTGTCTGTGCGTCCTTCCTCCCGACCGAGTCGTCCTGGGTGGTGCTGGGCCCCTCTATGTGTCCCCATGGCTACAGCTGAGCCTCTTTGTTCAGCCTTGGGTAATTTTCCACTTTCCAGACCTCCTCTGTGCAATAAATTAAGTCAATCTGGCTTTCCAGCTCAGCCCCCCGATGGTGTAGGGACTGTTTTAGTGCTCCCCGCTCCCGGCTCCCAGCCCAGGGGCTGAAGGTCTTCTCCAACGTGGGGATCTGCATGCCCACACCAGGAACACATCATGGTTCCTAATGGTTATGCTAAAAACACAACCAGAAATCATAAGCTGTATGTCACATCAGTCCACAAATTGTCACACCAGTTTGTCTTTACTTTTTAAGAGAGGAACGTCAGACATCCCAGATGTGGCACCTCCAAAGAGCCAATAAATCATAAAGTCTTTCTCTGTTATGTGCAGCGCCTTGTATGAAAGAAACTGCTAATAGTAACAACAACTCTTTAGCTTTTATTCCTCTGTTTTTTTACACTCTATTTTATTTCTAATCTCCAGTCTAAAATCTCTGCCTAGATTGCCTACTGCAACCTGGCTGGAAATTTCAGATGCTGCTGAAACCACCCAGTTGTTTGTCGCAGTGAATACAGGGTACGTTCCTGGGACTACTAGAAAGAGCAAAACAGGGGAATACTGTGGGCACACAAAGGAAGAAAAATCCTGGAAAAAATTATGGCAACGAACAAATCTTCTGGTACCCATTAAAAGGTAATAACTCTCACCAAAGGAAGGGGGATTTTCCCGTTGTGAAATGAAATAAACTTTCAGAAATGATTTGTGTGTATGTTTAAATTTAAATTTAGAATTTCATTAAGTATGTTGTTCAAAGGCCCTTTTCTTCCCAGGGTAGTTTGGTTACAATCTTCTCTTAAGAAAGAAAATCTCTGCAAAGAACACAGCCTCTGAAGCTTGCTTTGCTCAGCCCTCACCGTGCAAATAACACCACGCCGCAATATTTGGCAACAGATCTTTCACTCTTTTAATTGCTGCTGTGGTCCTGGTAGATGCACAGCATCTCGGAGTTGAGTTTTGAGTGTTTCTGTGCTAGGTTTGTACCACAGATAAATATGGATAGTTGTGGGGCCGGTGAGGGTGAGGGGGATCCCTGCCCGATGCCCTGCCGTGGGGCTGGGGGATCTCCAGGTTGGAGGACGCTCAGCATCCACATTTCAGACCAGTTTTCCATTGCACACGATGTCGCAGCTCTCCTGGCTTTGTCATTTTGAGGCTGATTTAAGTCTTCAGAGGATGCTGTAAGTACCCATGTAAATGCCCGACCTGGACCGTGCCAGCCGCAGAGCTGGACTGATCCCAGCTCGCCCTGTCCCGTCTCCTGGGGTGCCCAGGCTGCGCTGTGCTTTGCCGAGTTTTTTCCCTGTCTAAACCATATCATTCCAAATGAAGTACCCAAGGGCTTTTCGTTTAAGCCTAAGTCCAAATAATTCTGTGACAGATTCCTCCTAGGAGGTCAGGTTTCAGACAAAGCTGTCTTTATGGCAGCACTTAGGTTGGATACAGGCTTTTGAAATAGCCACAACATTTTTTTGTGCAACTATATTTAAGAAACTATTGCGGAGTTGTTATTTATGAAAGGCAAGCTAGCGCATGGACACGGCCTTTTATGTTGCTCACTTCTTGATTAAAAAAGGTACTTTTGTGCATCTTGAAATACTTTCCTGAGTAGAGAGGAACTTACACTAAAACATGTGTAGGTTGTGCTTTGAGGTAGTAAGGCTGCAGTCCATGCAGTTAAAAAGAAGGTACCGTTTGTTAAAATGTTTGCTTTTGCTGAGCACAATGAAGACTCTGTGCTGTTATTAGAGTGGCAAAAGTAACCATTAATATTATCCTGGCCCCAATCCAAGAATAAAAATCAACTCAGGTCTGTGTCATTAACTCAATAACTGTGTCATCTGAGTAATTGCTACGATCTCAGTTTTTTTTTCTATTCTACATGAATTTCTGAGTTTTAATATTCAGCTACATTAGATTGTAATTTCCTATTGATTTTTAAGCTGGGAAGATGAAAAGAAGAGATGTAATTTTAAGAAGGGTTATCAGTTATTTGATTGGATTAATTGCCCCCCTTCACATAGAGTAGTCACATAATATCCTTAATTTGACAGTAGCGTGAAGATGTTATCTGTATTTTTGAACTCTGGTTGCCTACACGGCATGTCCTTATCCTTCCCCTCTTAGAAGTGTCTGGTGGGTGTTTTGTAGGAGATGGTGGAGATGGGAGGTCAGCTCTGGTTTAGGCTGTGAGGATTAAGCATTTACTGTCTGTGGAAGAATTAAGTGGTAAAATGAAAGCCAGACACCAAACCAGTTTCATTCACACTCCTGTTCATTTGCTGGCTTTGTCTTGGAAGGAATAACATCCTTCCATAAAGTCTGTGTAGCCAGTTTGGTTCTACCTCCAGTAATGCTGGTTTTTGCTGGCAGACCTGACTTATCAGTAACTTGGTGCTCTCCTGACCTGGGAGGGTGCTGCTCTGCAGCCTCAGGCACGTCTTCATGGGAAAAAAAAAGGCCAAATTCCTGGCTGGTGGCTCCTGCTCGCAGAGCCATGCCCATGCCTGTGCAGCTCTTCCTCTTCCTTCTCTCTCCATCCCTCCACGAAGGATTTCTAAAGGCATTTGTTAATGTCAAATGTCCTGAATGTTGGGATTACTATAATGCGCTAAGAAGCCTGATGGCATAACACTTGTCTTGTCCCTAATTAGCTCATTTAGTTGTTTGATTGAAAAATCGCAGAGCGCTTCCTGCCTTCTGCAAATAGATTAAAGCGTTTTTCTGCAAAAGCAATCACATGAAATGTTTTTTTAAGT
Source organism: Haliaeetus leucocephalus (assembly GCF_000737465.1). Lineage (NCBI taxonomy): Eukaryota > Metazoa > Chordata > Aves > Accipitriformes > Accipitridae > Haliaeetus > Haliaeetus leucocephalus. Next base: position 4,164,198 of record NW_010973092.1, read on the forward strand.
AGTGACTATTCAAAAATAAGTTACTCTTTAATAAAAGTAATAGAAACTATTTTTTATTGGAAACAGCTAGTACTGCACAACTTACCTTGAGCATTTTTCATCTGTGTATTTCAAAGTGCTTTGAAAAAAAGGGAAGATTATTATTATCCCCATTTTATCTGTGGGAGAAGATCATGAAATGAGCTGTTGAGTTGTCCTCAGGGCACAGATACCACAGATCCCACACACCATGAGGTCTCGTCCAGATTTTTATTGACGATGTTCATCTCTGTGGTCCCATATTATAGTGTACCCATTGTGTACCTCTTTCACTGAACGACACAATATTTTAATCACGCATAAGCCTTCATCTCTTTATTTAAATCCATTAATAATGCAGTTTCTCTCTTTATTTCCTCCATTGATTCCCTGTGCTGACAGGGGAGAGTCTGAGTTACCTTGGCCTATAAACCCCTTTAGCCCATGGGCATGCATCGAGTTCACTCATGTGAAATCCCCCTGGAAATTCCAGCTGTGGGGGCTGGCAGCATAACCATGGTCCCAGCCCTCTGCGGACAACCATCCCATGTCATCTGAAACGCAACGTAACCTCAGAAATGAAAATCTGGCCCCACTGATCAGGATCCAGATGGATAAATTCAAGCTGGGGGCCCAGTTTTGACCCATGTCTTATTTAAATGCAAAGTATCGTAAATCATTTAAAGCCATTCCTGCATGTGTTTAAGCTTACCCATGCAAGCAGTCTCACTGAAGTCAATTATGAACAATGGCATTTCTTTCTTCTTTATTCACTGCTGATTTCTGGTACAGGGTGTAAATGACTCTCTTCTTGCCTTTGACACCGACGTCCCTTAGCCAGCCACTAAAGAGGTATCATATTAATTGATAAATGCTGCTTGATTGGGGCCATTTAATTTTATAATCCTGTTAAAAATGATAGATATGTCAAATATTCGTGCCTACTAGACAGATCATATTATTCTGCTCTAAGGTTTCCAGTTTAATTTTTTTGTAAGCAATTGGGCAGAACCACTGATGTAAGACAAACAGATGCTCTTCAGCTGTACTTTTCCACAAATGATTTTGTTCTGTTTTTCTGTTCCCCTACCAGGCATATCAAGTTCAAAAGAAAATGTTGCCTCTCACTAATGAGAAGATTAATCGCATTCACATATGCAGCAGACTTTGTCAATTCTGTTGAAAGTTTGATGACCTTTAAGAGACAAAGTTTTAGTGTACCCAAAATAAATAATTCATCCTTCACAGATTTGCCCTCTGTATCCATCTGCTTAAATCTGAAGCATGCTGATTAAAGCGCCTGAGTGCAATTATCTTCATACCTCATTGAGATAAAAATCTCTATTTTCCTATTGTACTTCAAAGCACAAATGCTCTTTTAAAGATATCAACGTTCCGATATACATGGGGTCCATTTTTGCTCTGACTTATGTCCAGCTCTCCATAGCATTCTTCAAAATGTCACAAAAAGCTCTGAATTTCTCTTTTCCATTAGAGTTCCTTTTCCAGCACTGAAAGCTGAAATGTGTAACTAATCCTCTTGCAAAATCTCTGAAATCATCATCTTCAAATGCAACCAGGAAATTCATCTCTGTTCTCACGTACGGGGAGAAAAATGTCATCTAGGCAAGTGGCAAGATGTGATTTACTTTGATTACTGCAATTATTGACACTGCCAGGCTCCTTCCACCTATGAAGGCTGCAGGCAGCTAATTGCCAAGAAAACTCATTGCCCCCTTCTCTCCCCCTTGCAATGCCCACTTTGCTGATTTCTCACCCCACCTGTTGCCCTTTTGGGTCCCAGCCCAGCTTTTGCAAATAATGATGCGTGCAAATAACATCAGCTACGAGCGCAGCCAAAGGGACTCCTTAGGGGCTGGAAAATGCAGGGGTGGACGCTGCTCCTCGTCCCAAAGAGCACGCAGACATCGCGGCTCCCGTCCAGCCATCGGCATCAGGGGGCACGTTTGAAACCTCCTGCAGTGACCACATGCAGATAAATAAGCTGATTATAAAATAGTCAAGCAGATGGTCTCTTTTGTTGCTACCTGTGAAAATAAGTACAGTCCTCCCATTTCCCTGGGAGGAAGGAAACAACTCGGTGGACATCACGCAGCTCCTAGTTTATTTAGGACACTCTCTGAAAGAAATGCTGAATGAATATTGCAGCCATTTAAATGAATCTTTCCTGGCCCCACACGAAATTAGACTGAACTGGCACCGTGTCACCTTGTTACTAGAGAGAACAAATATTCCCCCTGGCAAAAATCCTACTTCAGGCTCGAAAAAATGTTTTGTTTTGTTTTTTTTTAATGCAGAAATTGAAATTGGTCTTAAATGCTTTCTGGATTTAATGTTGCTTGTTATAGATGAAACAATGAAAATTAAAGAGGAAATAATAAGGGATTGCTGGGTTTTTAAAGGTGATTTACAGATGAAAGGAAATCCTAGAGATTAGGAAGTTGTTTAAATACCAGCGACAGTCAAATATGGAAACGTTCCAAAATGAGAGATTAGGGAAAAAAAAAGATATGAATTGCAAAGAACAAAGCCATGAAGGAAGGGAAGGTATACTCAAAAAGAAAAAAAAAGTATCCAGGCAAAGAAAACCAAAAAGCTTCTTAAAAACAGAAACAAGACACCTGCTTTTCTGGCAGTTACCAGCAGCAAGGAAGACTCCACCTGCCAAACCCAATTTTTAACATCAGTAAATCACCATGCGGGTAAAATAACAGGATGTTGGAAAGGAAACAATTTTCACTAATTAGCATATCAGATACGGCTCTCACACACTCGGCACTCGCAGTATTGAGCAAGAGCTCAGGGTTTGCTCTGACATGGTGGGGATAACCTCTTTTCCCGTCCAAATGGCACACATGCCTTTTCCTGAAGGTTGCAAGGTGGGGTTGGCTCCCACGGGGACGGGGTGGGATGCAGTTGCCCATGACCCAACATCACTTTCTGGGACCCTCCACTTTGGGTGCCAGCTGAGGAACCGGTGCTGAGCGCTGCATCAATGATGGGACAGGGAAAGCTGGATGAGAAAAAGGATCTTGAGATGCTGAAGCCTGTCTCTTCTCAGCAATGAAAGGGAAATTTTAAATATTGGAGCAGGAGTAATCAAATCAGTTGAAAAAATAAGAGCGGCTTGGTTGTATGAAGATCACCCCTATTAGCATGTCATATATGCTCATGCTCTAAAATACTTAACAGCTCAGCCCAGAGTGCATATGAAATTGAAAACCAACAGCTCATTAATGGAGTTATACAATGGGGGAATATATTATAAAATAAATCACCTAAATTGAAAGCTGAATTTTGAGCCTCTGGATCATCTTAAAGTCTGTGATGTATGTGGAGAGTGGGTCTCATGGCTTTTGTTAAATTTAATGGGAGTGTTATAGCTGAAATCCCTTCCATTTTCTTGGAAATGTATCTCACGGTGTCAAGGTTGTTTCATGGAAATTATCGATGGTCAGTGTTTTTGTTCTTAACTTTATAAAAATACTATCATGAACACTTTTGGCCTGTGATGTTTGCTTGGCTTAATGTGGACCAAACTGTGGGTATACTGATGTGGAGAAATAACCCAGAGGCTGTGGCAATCTTAGGATTCAGAAGGAGGGTAGGAGACCGCTTAGTTTTGCAACATTTGAGTATCTGAATTGTTTGCCAGCATTGAGTTCAAGTTTACATGTGAAAAGCAAGAATAGATGAAACAATAACCTAATCACAGTCATATAGTAATGTTATGTGGATGGAGATTTCGTGAAGGTGCCCAGTGAGAATTGTAACTGGAAATCTGTGGTTAAGATATCCTTCAAATAAGTGCATAAAAAATGAAGTAGATCTCAAAGGTAAAGGGAATGGCTCTCCAAATGATATTTCTGGACACAACACTGCCCTTCTCTGACAGCCCGTGTTGGATCGAACCAGGCAGAGAGCCAAGGTCGTTTGCTTTTAGTGATAAGTAACGTTAACCTCACCAGGCAGTTCCTGCTTCAGTGAACTTGTGGCTTGATGTTTTAATTGACTGGTCAGAAACAAGCCTAGGAAAGGTATCAAGGGCCCTCTGTCTCTTTGATCAGTGATCAGGATCCCCCCAACATCTCTCATTCCTGTATATCATCAAAGTTACAGTAAAGACCATATGAAAACTACAGCTCAGTTAATACACATTAAATAGTGTTTCTTTAATAGGTGGGAAACAATAAACAGTTTCCTAAGATACATAAACAAATTAAAGAGAATTTCCAGCTTTGACATTGTAATAGGGTATGATGAATAGCTTGGCGTCATGACAATATCTTTGTCAAGATAGGGAGCTTTGGGATGTAATTGCTCTTTGAAAGAGTTATTTAGTAGCTTTCCTATCTGAAGTCATATTATATGTTTTATGGAGGACAGTGGAAGGTCTTGTTAGGGAAGCTTATCTGACTTGGCTCTTGGGGCTTTATCCTGTTGCCAAGATCATTACCATGATACCTTTCATGTGATTCAGCTCTGTTCCTCTATTTTTCATACAAAACCAATGTCTGACTCATATCTCACAAATAACATCAGGAACAGGGGAAGGGTTTAATTGTGTGTTGGAGGAAAGACCTATTAGCCTCTTTTATTATGGTTAGGTTGTTTTCTGAAATGACAATCCAACAAAGTAAAGTGTAACTACCTGGGAAAAAAAAAAAAGACAGTTGTAATTGCCTACTATTCACCAATAATTTATCAAATCAGTGTCAAGAATAAATCCTTGAAAACAAGGCTTCACATGTGTACATGATTACTCCTATGCCTGTTTGCAGGCTGCAACTGAAATAAGCAGTGATTCATCGTGAATGAAGTTTGAATTAATTAGAGAATCCCTGCTCTGCGATGGCCACCCTGTTTTCTCTAGACATTCGATGGTTTTGGAAAGATAATGGCTATTGGCACATACAATGGTGCAATAGACCCATAACCAGGTTTTTCCACTTTCTCTAGAGACGAACACTGTGTTGCAACACCACAGAGTGTCGTAATACGGAGAAGCCCCAGGAATGTGGATGGGATGTTTTTCATAATGCAGTTTCCATCCTGCCATCTTTCGGTTATTTATTGCAATTTTCGGCGTAAACAGAGATATATCTCGACCAAGGCTTGGCACAGCTTGGCTGCTTGCATCTCGTATCTCAGCAAATTAAAAACTCCCAAGCCCTAGCAAGCTTGATGGCTTGCTCTTCTTGCGAGCAGAAGGAGGTGTTTGGTGTGCTAATAGAGAGACCGTATATGTGTCTATAGGGATGTTCAGGACCACATTTAAGCACGGGAAGGTCAGTGGCCTTCACCAAACATGATCAGAACTCGGAGCCTGCCCATACCCTGCTCCTCCATGTAACATCAAAGACATATAGTTCCTTCTGGGAAAGGGAAAGCAGAAAACAAGAAATAGTTGTACAGCTCAGTCTTTAGGTACCATTCTCCAGTGCACCCATAATAATCCTTGAGGCTGCTGTCTTGGTAATAATCTAGAAATTAAAAGAAAAATATTGGTATTTAATTAAACTTGTCAATCAACCAGAAATGAGTTTTCCTTATCAAGAGGAGCTGGATTTGGTTTTGCCACTTGGAAACAGAGGTTAAAGACTCTTGTAGAGTAAAACTTTAATTAAGAAAGGAGATTTGGATTAACATGTGAGGCAGAAAGAGAATGAAATGTCCTCGAAAATCATCTGAGTATGATTCACAGGAGGAGAGGAACCTAAATATGGGAACAGATTTTGTTTTTTTAAAGAAAAGCAAAGCTATATGGTGCTAAAGCTCATGGGTAGAAGGGGTACAGGAGGGATTTTTATGAGGCTAGGATGTCTCTATTCAATCCACTTTCCTGCTCTTGATATTTAGTCATTTCAGATATTCAAAGTCTGCTCGGAAAGTGCATATACTGAGGGGCATTAGCAAAACCTAGGGATTTGGTTGCTTGACTTTCATAAATTTAGATAGCAGAGGAACAAATGGCTTTTTTGGAAGCTTTGAAAAATCCACTTTTTGTCACTTTCTGGCTGTGCAGGTGACACAGAAGATGCTGCCCACTTGCACCTCCTGCCTAAGCCCACAGAGTCCTTGTCCTGCCCCAGCATACCCGTGCCAAGAACGGCCCCGGGTGCCTGGGACTGTCCCCTGATAAATCCCAATGTGCCAAACTCAATGCTCAGCCCTGTGGTTTTTTTTTTTTTCAGACTTGTTCCCAAGAAACATTGATTTTTATGGCATCAGCTCCTGATCCCTGGATGGGTTTTTCATCCCAACTCAGGTATGTCTCCAAAGGTTGGAGTCTGAGGAATCTGTAGTAAAATCACTTGCATTTTTATTTTCTTTTGGGTACTGGACAAAAGGAAGTCTCTTTTCCTAAATGTGGCTGAACCATTCCAGCTGAAATTATAAAAACATCACCAAGGCTCAGGCATGCAACGCAGAAAATGTTCAGCACAAAACCTGAAGTTTGGAAATCCTATAAGGTAACCAGGAAGGGGCATGGCCATGGAAACCAGCCCATGGCAATTTTCTCCTGACTTCTATTGCCTTTGGATCAGGCCCTCGGACAGTAATCTTGTGATGAGAGGAATTTCATGATTTCTCCAATAAAAAAGATCCTGAATTATGAAGTCTTTGCTGGGAGCAGTCAGTTGGGCAGACTCCATTTTATGGGCTGCTACCTGCTATCTCAAGCTTAATTTGAGAATTCGTTCCCTTCCTGCTCCCCAGTCACTAATTACATTTGTAACTGAGGGAATGGAGAGGAGATAGGTTTGCTGCAGGAATCTGCTGGGAAGAATAAATCAGTTTTAATCCTAAATGAAGTTTGAGAAAGGTTTGTTTTGCGCAGTTATAACTTCTTGGCATGCAAAACCATCAAAGAATTTCTGATCTTTTCCCTTAATAACAAGAAAGCTTTTTCTGTTTGTTTGTTTGTTATGTGTAAGTTACCAAAGTCAAGTTAAATGAAACCTCAACTCTCCACCCCAAACCCCACCTGTAGCTGCTCGAGTACTGTGGTATTTCATTACCTCTCTGCATAAATACTGGTGAACAGACAGAAAAGGAGGATGAGATGATTTTACTAGGATACATCACTTGTGACAGCCGTAATCCAGTTAAACACAGACACCCAGGTTCATCACTGGCCTCAGCCTTCGAGGAGAAGAGTTTTATTTGGCAAGGGAGGCTGCCTGAACAACTGCCAGGAATGAGGTATTTGGATAAATGACGGACAAGACTTAAAAGTTGTTTTTCTGTGACGAGTGAGGATAATCGGTTTCCCTTAGAGCCCAGTCACTGCCAGAGTGAGTCCCGGCTGTGGGAAATTCGGTGAATTAGGCATCAGTGGTTTAACGCTACACAGGGCATGTTGGAGGGCTACGAGATGCAATCCCCGTAAGCGCTCAGGCGGATAGAGAAATGGGACCAAACGCTGGACATTTGGGAATATTCCACCTCTGACACTGCTCCAGTCAGCAACCTCCTTACAATACCATTTGTTTCAGGGGAAACGGGAAAATGTTGAAAATATACTCAGAGAAATCAGAATTCATGAGACTATACTCTGCTTTGCACATTAACTCAGAACAGCAGGAGCTGCCAGTAGGTAAAAGCAAAGATAAAATAAATTGCATTAGAATAAAGAAGGTATAATCCAGCAATGACATGTTTTTTTAAAAGTTTGATTCTGCTAAATAACTTCCCGTGCAGTTTAAGGTAGTCTGTGTCTGATGTGCTGTGTGGCAATTTGAGTCTGGCTCCTGGGCCAGCATCTGTCCTGTGTCCCCCACATGCATCAGACCTGATGCACAGAAATGCAGGATTACACCAGGGCTGGCGTTCAGCTCCATTGATGGTGTGTCAGAAACAAGGCTGACCGTAGGGAGATGTTGGCTGTAGGACGGCAGTGCAGCTCACTGTGTAGACTGGAAAACAGATCTGCTGTCACTCCAAAATTCTTCCAACTGGGGGATGTTGAAATCTATGTTCTGAATTCTTGGGTATTTCTACAGCCTGCCCAAAAATATAGTTTTCCATGGAGCTAACTAGCAAATAGCACAAGGCAAACTAAAATTTCCTAAGAATGTACTGAATGGCCAATGTCAATGGAAAAATACTTTATACTTTGCCAGAGATATTTCGAGGCAGAAATAAAGAAAAAGAAGAAAAAATCCCAACCTCCCAACCAAATAATTTCCTATCCACTTATAGTTTCTTAGTACTTCTCTCTGAAAAATTACAGGAATCAAACCCAACAGATATAATTAAACCCATATTAGTAATACAGGAGCACGCTGCCAGAGCACGCAGTGGTAGGTGTGCCACCCAGCACACTGAATAGTGTGAAGTTGGGCTGGAAGGTTTCTGCTGGGTTGAGGACTTGCTTTTAAAATTTTTTATTGCAGTATTCTTGTGCTCAGGCATTGGTTTCTCCATTGAATGAATTACCCCCCAAAAAGTCACGTTTTTTCCTCATCCGTCTGCCTGGACATGTTTCTGGATATTTGTATTGTATCACCTGTGATCAGTACAAAATTTGCCCATCAAAAAGCCACATGAAATATTCAGCTTTATAGCTGAGAAAAATGTTTGTCATTTGTTGTGATCTAACCTGGAAGAAGGAATTTTTCCCTACAGAAATTGCATTTTAAAGTCTGTCAAAATATTTTGATGGTGTTTGTGGAGGCCTTAGCCCAGGGCTGCCCTCAGCACTCACAGCAGGAGAAACGAGCTGCTCCTTAATTCCCTCCAGACAAGAGAGCTCTGGTTTGAGGAACAGAGGCTTGATTTTTTTTTTTTTTCTCATTTTGGTCGTGGGGCTCACAATTCACCTTTCTGCTGGGAGTTTTTGCGATGCACCGAGATACAGGAGGGTTCTGGGGTTGGCTTTTCGAAGGTTGAGGCACTTTGCTCTGGTTCACCAGCCAATGAAGCGGGGATGCGGGAAGCTCTCCGCAGCTAGAGAGAACCGCAGCTCCTCTCTGTCCTCAGCAGGAGAGAAGACACTCAACGTTCCCTTCGCGGCAGCTTGCACGTTCAGCTCCTCTTCCTCTTGCTAGATGTTGCTTCTTCATATGCAAATTCTGGAAGTTTATCCCGCAGCCTAGACCAGCCAGCCATTACTGCAGGCACATATAGATTTTTCTTCTCGGGTCACATGCTGTTTTTCCTTGATAATTGTTTTAGATGCATCTGTATTTGCTTTCGGACCCAGACCAGAGCTATGTACTCTTCAGCAGACACTGGGGCTTATCCTGAGGTCTTCCACGTGTTGTTTTCATTAGCATCCTGGTTGTATCCTGGAGAAAAAAATATCCAGTGTTGGAAATACCATGTGGCCAACAGGATCATACATTTGTATTATACAACCCAGCAGCGGGGTTCCCTTTTTCTGGGAATTCTTTGTTCTGGAAAAGTAGCGCCAAGGCAGTGAGATTGATTTATGTCACCAGCAGAAACCAAAAACCACTCATCGCAACATTTCACAAACAGAGAACAGCTCCAAGGCCCTCGGTATGGAGGTGACTAATGCTGCCGTCCCCCAGCCCCACCGCTCCCTCCCTCTGCGACCAGCCGCGGGAGCGAAGGCTGGGCACGCCGGGCTGCGCTCCACGGGGCGAGTTACCTGGTGGGGCTGGTTATCCTGCCTGCGAGGCTCCCTTTTGGGAGCACTGGTGTAGGAAGTGATCCAAGATGTTTTTAGGAAGCAGAGGAATACAGCAGAACAACAGATGTGGCGGTTTGAAAGAAAATAATAATAAAAAACCCCGCCTGCAACCTGGGAAAGTAAACCAGGGGGGCATACACTTACGTTGTTCCTGCAGTCTGATGTCTGTGGTCCTTAGACGTGGGGTGTTGGCTACAGCTGGCCACAGGCTCCTGGGGTAGTTAAACCTTCAGTCTGGCCCACTGGAGCCTTTCTTACGTTTTTACATTAATCCATTTGTCTTACAGCCAGGATGAGATACATTTTCCCCATCCTGATTTTCCTCATCCTGGCTGTTCAGCCTTCAGGTTCCTGCTGTTTTTATTCCCCTGTTAGCCCCTATTCTCTTCACCTGTATGGTGGGACTCAGGCAAGACTTTGGGGGTTTTCGCCTCTTACCATCTATCCCAATCCATATGCTTGGGAAAAAAACTTAGCAAGTCCAGTGTGTCTGGACACGTATCGTAGCAAATGGCTCTGCACCATGAGAGAGGATCATATCAAAGTTCACATCCCGGTCCAGGAGGCTCCTTCCCAACTTGCTGCTTGTGAATTCATGCATCATGTGTAGACGCTGAGCCCTACCTAATTCGATCAAGATGCGGCGTCTGCATCATGCATCTCTGCGAACACCACATGCGTTCGTTTTACTTGATGGAGTCACATCTTAACTTCTAGTATTAGGGATCCAAATATTCTAGGTGATCACAGAGCAGCAAGAAGAAGCTGTTTACCCATGGGTTTCCGTTCCCTCTGCTGCGCGGCGTCTGTTGTGCGGCCAGGTCTGACATCCGCGCTCCCCAGAGCTTCGGCTCCGCAGATGAAAGGGGAGGACAGGGCTGTCTGCAACCCCGCACCGGCCAGATCAAAGCCCAGCACGCATCTGCTGGGGGGGTCAGCAGAGCCACCCCCCCTCCTCCAGCCGGCAGCGGGGGCTGCCTGCGCTCAGCCGAGGGGCGAGCTCCATCTGCCGCGACGGAAGGCAGCCGCAAAGCCAGCCGCACGTTTCAGGCATCGGGAAGATATTCTTGAGATGAAAAACGTAAGGATTAAGTAACAGGTGTTCGCTGGGGAAGCGTCCTACAAGCAAAACTTCAGAACACAAAGAGGCACCTTTCCTCTGTACTTAGGTTTCAATGTATTTTTTGAGATCTGAAATCCATGCAAACTTTTCTATTTGAAACACGACGGTAAAAGAACAGCACCTGAACAATCAATTCTGTTTGCTGTCCTCGTGCTGACACAGAGGTCAAGGAAGTGTCATAACATGATCTAAATCACTGGATGGCGTGACTTCCGCGACTATAATAAGTATCATATAATGCCAGAAGTGGATGTAAGTTATTAACAATGCCGAGGTAGGAAATCCAGGGATCATGAGTTAAGTGACTGTATTAAACATTTTATTCGAGGTTCAGATGTCACGTGGAAGAACACAGAGCCTTGAAATGAGATCCAGACCATCTGATGACACCAGTTTGCACATTGCTGGTAGTAAAGCTGGAACCACACTGATTTGCAGCAACAGGGAACCTGGCACTTACAGATGTGGTTGCAGGAGAGGAAAATAGCTGTTGCAAGATGTGCATATTCAGCAGTTCTGGTCAGAACAGTGTGAAAAGAACAGATTTCTTCTCGCATGCCAGCCTGAAAAGAACTAAGTGGCTTTTGCAAAATGCTCACCGAGAAGCCTGCAGAGAGAAATGCAGCTCAAGAGAAAACCAACAGAGGAAAAGCATGACTCAGTAAAGGTAAACGGATAGTAAAAGGAAGGTGTAGCTGAGTAGCATTCACAACTAATGGGAGTGGCAATGTTGCACACTCGTGTGCCAGAGGCATTTCTTCACTTCTGAAGCAGCAAAAGGATAGTTTTAGCATTCTCTGAACACTAATTGAAAATGCATTAGCGGCTGAAAGCAACATTAGCTCTTGGTCTTGAGAAATTTCCTCTGCCACAAACATAATTGTAATAAAAACTGAACCACTGAAAGAAATGTTAGAACATTTAAAAATCATAAAGCCTTCCCTCTTTCCACTTTTCTTCTGTAATAAATTGAAGGCATGACAAATTTCACCCAAAGACACAAACATTAAGAAATCATTTGGCAAATGACTTTTTTCAAGCCTGGCATCTCTAGCCTGGGGAGAGATTTGGAAAGGTCACAGGAATTTGTCCCATGGACTGCCTCTCTTCAAGCCTAAGGGGGTAAATCTGTGGATCTGGGGCACCATGATGCTGGCCTGAGGAGGACAAGATGCCAGCTTGTAGGAAAGTTGCCTGTTCTTTGCGAGGTGAACTGTGCCACCTTCTCACCTTTATCACGTGCACAGACATCTTTGCTCAAGGAGGCACCTGAGCATGTGTTTAAGGCTCATTTCAAAGGAGTGTAAGTCCTTTCCTAGAGATGCTTTCCTGAAGAGCTGCCAGAAGCGATGACATAAGTTGTTACTCTGACTTGGGTAGAGACATGAGCACACCACGAGCTCCAGGAAGCCTGATATTGCCAGCAAGTCTGGCCCCTCAGGCTCTTGTGCTTTGAGGATGGACAGACTCTGCCCAGCAGGTCAGAAGGAGCCAGCAGGTTTTGCACGCTGCCTTCTTGGTGTACAAGCCACAGATCACAGCATCAGCCTTGGCAAATTCCCCTTCAGCAGGAGAAATTGGGATATGCAGAACAGACAAGAACGAAGATGTTCAAACCTCACATTTGGCACGCTACGTGCAGATTGTGGAGCTCATCTTTAGGCACCTGAGTTTATAAAAACCCGTTATGTCTGTGTGTACAATAATTTCTTCTGAGAAGCAGAAGGTCCCTCCTGTTTCAATCCATATGATCTGTGTCAGAGGGATCTGTGCAGCTCCTGCATCTTTGTGCCTCTACATTGTTTCTCTCTCACAGTAAAGTAGGGGATGCAGTGATATACATATTTTTATCTTTACTTCTTACAGGTGCCAAACTAAGGACCCAAGAGTGCTGTGTTTCAGACAAGATCAAGTGTTGCAGTGCAAGAAATCACATACCCAGCCCTAAGACATTGCTCATTGCCCCCTTCTTGTTGCTGGCTCTTTGTTGTTGTTGCCAGACATTAAAACGCTGCTGTGTTTCTACCCTGTTCAGAATTGGTATCCCTCAGTCAGAATCCTAAAGGCATGTGGAGTTCCCTGTGTTAAGTGAATTTTTTATGGGCAAAGTGTTAAGAAAAAGTATTATGTGTTCAGCCACCAGAAAGAATATTATATGCCCATAAGGAAAAAGAATGTCCGTTTCAAAGAAACATTTACCAAACTTCGTATCATCCATAAAACCACACACTCTCTGTGGGACAAGGGTGGAACTGTAATCCCCTTGTGAGTGACAAGTGTGGCCTTCCCATGGCATGCAAAAACAAGCCCAAGTTTCCTAAAAGCCATCTGTTTTGCCATTTATGACCTAATGTGAGCTAGAAAAAGTGTTGCAATAAGCTGTTTTCATCCCTGTAGACAGCTCCTTGCTCTACCACATGCCTTGGGAGGACGATCCCTGGCAGGCTGAGGCTGGAAGCTGGGGGGACGGCACCAGGGCTGGCAGCGGTGGTCAGCAAGCAAAGAAGCAAGGTGGTAAACCTTCCCGTAACCACCGGGCTTTGGGACTCTTTCTCATTTGCCCCCCAGGCCAGAGCTGTAAGTCTCAGCATGTCACATGGGGGGGAACCTACCGAAACCTCCTCCCCAGCCGACAAGGTGCAGGGGATCCAGTCCAGTCCAGATGTGACGTGGACTTTGAACCCTCATTGCTTAGAAGGACCTCCCTTGTTGCCCAAACAGAACAACACCAAGCAAAACTGGTGAGTTTTCATCTGGGCAGAAACCCCCTGGTCCCCATTGCAGGCAGAAGTGAAGTGTCACAGTCCCATGAGACATTGTAGAGACAGGTAGCACCTTTCAGGTCCAAAGATTCCTTTTATTTTTGGTTGAGCAAGATGGAATCAAGTGTCTGTGCAACCAAAGAGCGAAATGACGTTCGAGCAAAAGCTAGTTTTATATTCATTCACACTAAAGAAAGGATTTAAGTTCAGCAAAGGTCTTCTTCTGGCTCTCTAACAGCACTGATTTCCACTCAGGGAGAACAAATATGTCTTTGCTCACGTAAGAAGAATCATGGCTCAGTCTTTTCTTGAGCGACTTTGCTGCAAATTAGCCAGAGGGAAAGAGCTAAAGCTTGCGATGGAAATAGCTCTCATCAAGAAAAAGTGCTCGAGGGGCTTAGAAATGTGATTTTATTAACTTTCCATCAATGTTCGGTGCAGGATAAATGTCCATTTAAGAGCATTAGCGATGCATTCCCTCAGAAGAGACATTTGCAGGACCTCACCCTTCCCAATCTTCTCACCAGCTGCTCAACTCACTTTGAAAGGGTGAAAGAATGAGCAGTTGGAAGGGCTTTGAAAGGGTGGAAGCGGAGGCAACACGCACAAAACCTGTCAAAGGCTGCATTTTGGCTCCTTTTGCACAGAGTCTGCAGCAGCCGCCAATGCTCGGAGGAGGAAGAGGAACAGCAGTTGGAGGGACTGTGAAACGTCCCAGCGATGAGCAGGTACTTGCTTGACATTTCAAATTATTTGTTTTGAGAAGGAAGTGAACGTCTTCCTCAGACCGTCTGCTGCTGTGGCAGCAAGAGACTTGTTGGTACACCAGGGATGCAGCATCCCACAAACGGGAGTGCAGATTTTGGCACAGCACAGCATGGAGATGGCTCCCATCTGCAGTAACAAGAGCCAGGTGTGATGAAAAAAATGGTTTTAACAGACTAAGCTGAACACTGCTTGGTTAGAGCATGTGTTGAAGCTCACTGAGAGTCTTTCTGAACACTGGTAGATAGGGAGAGTCTGTCCATTTGTTATGCATTTAATTGAATCATTTCCTGGCTGAAGAAACATCAAAATGGGACTTGAGACCCTCTTGGGGCTTTTGGGTGCTGTAACTAACCTCATTCAGGATCATCAGCCTGAAGACTGTGACATCAGTCTGTAAAATTTACATTTAGTTAATGATTAATGCTCCCTATTCTAGCCAGCCAAGAGGACATGATGATGCCCCAGGGGCAGGAGTGAAACCTCTCCTCGCAGCATCTTCTGAAGCAGGATCTGGAAGACAACGTCAGTGCACCTGATGGCCTCCCATCCCACAGTGAGTTGTGGCAGGAGGAGGTCTTTTCTTGGCACTGACTCCATATCCCCACCTCCTCTCAACAGCAGAGGTTTTGTTTTCCTAGATGTCCATCTTTGCTAAATATCCAGAGTGTCCAGCAGACAACAAGGAAGATTTCTGGTTCCTAACACCAGAGCACAGAGAAATATGGGAACATGCTGTGCCAAGCCACGAAATCTTTTAAGATCCTTTCAGAGATTGCAAAAAAGTAGAGCAGGAGAAGTGCATGTCCCCCTGTGGTGGGAGCACCAGGGCTGTGGGGAGAGGATGATCCGTGGTCCTGTCTGTCCCCACACAGGGACCACAGTGGAGGGAAGGGAGGGATGTAACCCCCCCGAACTCCCTTCTGCCCTGGTAAAACACCCTGTTTTTGAAATATTTTTCTGACTTTCACACCCTTTCATCTGTTTATTTTTAATAGCTAACATTTTCTGAACCTAAATGTCATCTCAGCTGTATTCCCAGAGCTTCATTCATTCTGGTCCCATAACTGTTCTTTTATGTTTATAGCATATATTTTGAATTAGCTAAATTAGATTTCACTCTGTTGTCAGTGGCTGTCAGTCATGATGCTTTTGACTTTCAGTTGCAAAATGTGTGCAGGTTCGAGAGGCAGCACAGTAAGCCGATATTTGAAGGATGAATTAGACTTTTAATAGACAAAAAAAATGCTAGGAAGATGGGACTTATAAATGACTTTAGACATGTGGCCATAATTACTACATGCATTTGATTTCTGTATACATATATAGGGATTTTTAGGAGGCTGGTTGCTATGGTAACTTCTTTACTGCATGGTCCATATGTTGCTTCTGAAATTCTTTTTCCTTAATGGAAAATTACACCCATGGACATGGATGGCATTTGTAAATCTTCTAAAAAAGCAACAATTTTCCTTTTCTTCCTAAATGTCATCAGCTGTGCAATGGAAGCCTTTGAAGTTCGATTCTCCCCCTTGTCAGTTCACCAAGCAAGAGACGTGAACTGCATCCAAACCTTCCCATCTCTGCCTCCAAACCTTTGCCTTGCCGGGAGCCTGCCTTCTAGTAAATGCTCTGACTTTTTCATTAGATGAGGTCAGAAAAATACGTGTGTTAAAAAATAGCTGTCCCTCCAGGTGACAGCTGAAAGTGCAGGGAGATTAGCAGGAGAGAAGAGCTTGGATGCCCATCCCAATGTGAACTCAGTTCTCCAGGTGTGAATGAATTTGGGTTTTCTGTCCCCAAATCAGACCAGATGACTAAATGGTTGATTGGTTGGGTTTTCTTTTTTGCTTTTCCTAGGGAACAAAAAAATGTTGCATTTTGCAGATTGCAAAAGGCCTTTCATGAATACACAGGTCAACACTGCAACTGTAGCCCTGGAAGGCTATTGGTTTCAACAGTGCTTTCACCAGGAGGTTTCATACCTCTCTGTTGGGACCAGGGCTTGCAAGCTCTGCTCCATCCCCCAGCAGAGTGGAGGAACTATGGTTCTGACTCTGAACCATTCCCAGACCACCTCTGTCCCCCTGTTTGCCAAAGCAAATGACCCACATTGCTGGCTCAGCTGTGAGGATGCCGGGATGCGTGGCTCCTTGGAGCAGGCAGGTTGGCTGCAGCTCTCCGGCGTGGTGGTTACATCATTGCTGTTGATTTAGGAGAGCCAATTTTCCCACGTTCTGCCTGAAAAAGAGTGAAAGGAAAATAGTATTTCTGAATGCAGAATGAAAACGGGTTCTAAAAATTGCCGTGAAGCAGAATGATTGTCTTCCATGTAGCTCCGTATGTCACTGTTGTACAAAACCCAATGAAAAGCTGGAAAGCAGAATAAGCTCAGCTCCAGGTGCATGCACAGCTGGGAACACAGTGTGCTTTCGGCTGCTGCACCATGCCCTGCTCTCAGGGTGGACAGGGCAGAAAATTAGGGTCACCCATAGGCACACTGGTACTTTCTGATATGATTTTTTGTTGGCTTTGAACCTTTAAACAGTTCTTTTAAGGTAGTGGCATTTCTCTGTTCATCTACTGGGGTCAGGGGGAAAAAACCTAAACCCAACCACCTGCACTGTTGCAATCAATTGCTTTGCCTGGTCTGTTTTTGGAGTTTAAGGCAAGGGATTAGAAATCCACAATGGAATACCCCAGCACTGGGGCTGATGGAGCAATTCCCTGAGCTGAGAGCCAGGCTGGACTGTCTGGCATGTCCACGCTCATACTGCACCTCAGCATTTCATTGCTGCCACCAGCCATGAGTACATGCACATCTGTAAAATATGGATTTCAGTGAGGCTGGATTAGGGGTGGATTTAACTCTGTGTATCTGAAGTTTACCAAAAACCCAGAGCCATTTAAATGTATTTTTAACCTTATTTTTCCCAGAAATTCTTATTAATGGCTGTGGCTTGGAAGAAACTGCCTTTATATACCTAAAGAGTCTGTGAATGTTGGCTTTTCAGAAACCTTTCTCGGCGCCTTACACAGCTGCACTTCTGTTTTACATTGGAAAGGTTTGACACCTTAGCAGTATAAAGTTATAGGTTTTATCCCTAAAACTTCCCAAATGCAGTTTCCATTATTAACACGATTGTGACAGCTATAGTTTGTTTATATTGCTTCACCTGGGGCACATAAACTTAAAGGACTGAAAATGCCTCCATGCAATAAAAGAATTTTATATAATTGCTACCTCTTGCTGTAAGGGACAGCTGGCCTTTGAAAGTTGGGAACTCATTTACGTCATTGAAGTAAAATGTAAGCCTGGGGTTTAAATGACTGTAATTTATGTTTCTGAAGCTCAAAACACAAATATGGCTGTCCAACGGGCAAATACCTTTCCAAACAAACTAATACTCATAATTCAACTTGGAGAGTATGTATGTCTCCTTATAGGAGGCTGTCCGGCATTGCTGTTTTCTTTTGATACTTATTCTCTTATCACCTCTGCTTTGTTATCCCCAATGTTACAATTTCTATGGACAGCTTCCTAATTCAGCTCTTTGAAATATTTCCTAACCTGCTGTGCCACGTCCCTGTGCAGTCACAGGGGACGCGTCCCAAAGCTGCCCCCCCGTCACTGGGGGCTCTGACCGATGCAGCCCACCAGGTAGATGTGGCAGTGGCTGTGTCATCAAAGCGTCTCTCATCACTGAGAATGGCTAATTTCTTCTGGCTGGACAAAAATCAGCATCCTGTGAGCAGGGTAGCTAGAAATCACCCTGCAGTTCTTGCACTCAGCATTTTCTTGTCACCGTCTCTAAGCATTTGTCTGAACACCATTTATATACTTTAGGTTTAGGGCCCAGTTCCAAACAGCTGTTGCTTGTTTAGCTTTTTTAATTTTTTTTTTTTTTTTAATTTATAACACTAAAAATCTCCCTGGAATGGGCTGACACCAAAAATGTTTGTTCTAGCCCTTGGATGAAAGCACCCACCCATGGTCCATGCTTTTATGATTTGCAAATTCACCAACACTTATTATGGCATTGCAAAACAACAGTGACAAAAAGAAATTCAACCACAGCTCCCTTGGAGCAAATTCCAGGCTCAAAGCTCTGCTGCAAGCTTGCAAGCCCATCATCACAGGGGAGCCTGCATCGATTTAGAAGGTATATTTCCAAATCTCACTTCTGGCGTGATCATGCTCTGCCTTGGCTCTCTCCAACATTTCTCATTTGCTTTTAATATCTATTCAGATGTATCTGTGACTTAAAAGTAATTGATCTCATTTTCATAATTTTCAAGAGTTTGGTTGTGCTGCCCAGTACAGGTCAGTGGAGAAGAGCAAATGGCAGATTTTCTTAGTCTTGGGTTGCATGAGTGTGAATACAGAAATCAGCTTTCTACGCAAGAAAAACATGGAAGGTGAACTCAAATTTCACCTGAGCATTCTGTGGGTGAACTCGATTCCTTCCCTTAAAGCACCTTTTCAGGCAAAAGCAAGCACAATTTCAGACAAAGTATATCCAGCTAAAATGAGGCTGGATATTCAGGTCCTGCTGTACCTTCCCTCCTTGCAATATTGACCATGAACCTGCTGAGAAGGTGAGGACACAGTCCGGCTGAGCCGCATCGTCTCCCTTCCATCTTGTGTGGGCTGGGACCGCGGTGAGGCTGCAGCTGGGCACATCCTCCTCCCATGTTACTGGAGTTTTATTTAATGTCTTAACCTGGTGTCTGGGAATGCCGTGGCTCACTGGGGACCCAGTGTTAGCTGCTGTGTGACAAAATGTCCCTTCGCCATAGAGGTTTTCCCCGACATGGGGAGACGTGGGCACACAGACATGGAAGGAGTGAGGCAGGCGGGGGTCCTGGCCGTGCCACGAGCTCTCAGCAGTTTGCAGGCTAACCCTTGCTTACGGATTATTTTCCCTTCAGAATCATAGTGGAAGTATTGAGGAGGGAATTTGGGAAAAACACAGAAGCGGCTTTAGAAAATGCATTCGAAGTCTTGCTCCCGAGCGAGAAGGGGGGCCTGAAAGCAAGCCCAGTCCTTCCTTCCCAGCACAAGTGCAGCCCCCGGCCCCCGGGATGTGCCGTCACGTCCCGGGAATGTGCTTCCTGGACACGCTGCGTCCACCTTCCCCTGTTTGCCCGTCCTGCCGGGACCGGCCTCCCTTGCACCTCTGGCCAAGCCTGTTCTACGGAGAGGACCGGGGGAGTCACAGAAGGACCAGTCCCAAAGGGCAAGACCTTCTTTTCACCCGTTTTTTTGGAGGAGCACAGCTGCTTGCAGCTGCCGCTGCAGTAAATAGCGAATATAGATGAGACACCCGTGTTAAAAACCCACGGCGTGAAACTATCTCAGACTGCGCCGAGAGCAGTTGTGGACCTGTTTTCCAGCTGCACCATTGAAAGTTTGCCAGAGGCAAATGAGCTGAAGCTTGAGTGAATGCAAAACTAGAGAGCCGCCGCACCCATGAATCATTCCCTGATAGGAAACAGTCACAGATGCTGAATGAAGAATATATTCCCTAAAATAAATGGAATGGTTAACCAAACCACCAGTACGAACTGGTGTGTACGGTTGCTGCTGTGTGTGCGTGGAGGTGGCGGTGAGGCTGGCAACCCAAACAACATTTTTGTTTCTTCCTTCCCTCTCAGGGCTGGATGTCACGGGATGCAATGCAAATCGAACGTGTTTCCGAGAGGACGCTATAATGAGGATGTTTGCTGCCAAGCAGGGGCTAATCCCATCCTGGGGTCTAACTGATGGAGGTGACTGCCATGTTTGGGGACTGCTCTCAGGGTCCAGGTGATTCTTTCCAGCCCTACCCCTATGTCACCGTTATCTTTTCTTCTCTACCTGCTCAGACACAGCTGCAGATGCTGAGAATTTAAAGCCTAGTCCTTAAGATCTACCATGGCTGAAATGTCTATAAACACCTTGAGTCTCTTTAGAGATCTCTGCGCTTGCCAAACTCTGCAGCTTCCTAGTATGTCTCATTATACGTGGTGCTTTCCCCCCTCCTGCAGCCCGTGATTATGTGAGAACTGCAGGAAAAGCAAGTTTAAAGACTTCAGTACATCCTCAATGCCTAAACTGAAAAAGTAGATGAAAAAACTCTAATTTAATTAAAAAGTTGAAAACCTTTAATATTATTTAAGATGACCTCAAGCCTTGGACCCAGTCTGCAGCTTTTTTCCAGCCTTAGCAGTTATCAATATTGAAATATTATCAGAATTTTTTTCCCTTATTTTTTGTATTAGTAACCCAAGACCACAGAATGTTCAGCTGAAATCTGCTGAACATTAATCACCAGATTCTGTGTTTTATGGCTGAAATAAATCTGATCAGAAAACAGAAAAAAACCCCAGTAAAACTAGTGGCATGATTCACCATACCCTCACTGACGGAAATAGGTTGCTTAGAGGAGTCAAATTCTGTTTTCAAGTAGAAATACATATTGCACAGCTGACTGGGGTGCGACTGTCAGCTAAAATGGATCCAGGCTATTAATCAGCAGATATCTTCTGCGTGTGTCTTTGTGTTTTAAATGGATGACAAGGTACTTTATCTACAAGAGCTCCAAGGATATACAAGGGGCAATATTTTCTTGGATTTTGACTAACAGAAACTGTATTTTCTCTTCCTTTTCAGGGCTGGGTATCATACACTATGGTTTGGGGGTTGCAGAGCTGCATGGCATCATCCATCACAGGAATGTTCTCCTAACCAATAGGTACTGTACCCATGTATATTTACATAAGGGTTGTCATCAGGATCAGAAATTTTGAAGCAAATATCCCAATCATCTCCACTTATGGCAATTCAGTTTGCACTGTGGAGTGGTGAACTGGATGGCTTTTGGAGGACTTGAGACCAGATGATGTGCTCCAGCTCACTTAAGCTCAGTACCAGGACCGATCACCCCTGAAAACATCTAGTATGGACACCCACTTCTCAGACCTGCTTGCTAAAGCTAATGCAGGTGTAGCCACTAACCATGCTCTGCCCACAAACATGCTCACACAGCAATAACCAGCCTCCAGCTCCTGGTGATCCAGTTTGCCTTCCTAGAGCGAGGTTATTCCTGTCAATACCAAACAAGAAGAGACACGTCATTTTAAGGACTTTCCACCATTTATCTCCCCATCCCCTCTCTCCTCCCCACAGGTTTACACTTGATACAGTCACTTTTCTCCAGGGAAAGAACCCGATTTCATGGCAGACAGGAATGCTGACCCACTTGTCTTCTGCTGCAAGCATCCATCAAACCCAGTCTGTGTCCCCTGGAGTCTTAATTTTCCTCTTGACAGCAAAGACAAATGAGTCCCCCAGGGTTGTTTGTTTCATGTCTACTCAAGGTTTCCATGACGTTTCTTGAAAATGACCTGTTTTTTAAACACACAATGAGTTTTCTTTCCACTGCCACTTACCAGTGTGGAGGCAGAGATAGATCTGTTTTAAGAAAATGTTACGGTGCCAATCCCCAACACATCCCCCCTCTCTGCTCTAGGCTTCTTCTGGTTCCTACATGTTGCCAGCTGTAATACTTTTCCCCCATTTGGGATCATCCTGCACAGATACAGTGATATTTTATTTGAGGTAGAACAACCAAAAGAAAATATATTTTCCAGGTTTTTTTCCAGTTCCCCATGAAATCTGGCTTATTTTCTCCTGTCCTGTTCCTTTCTCTTTCCTCTGCAAGGCTTCCCCAACACCATGCCACCAACTCCCAAATGGTGGGAATATTCTCCATAGGAAAATTCCCGTGTCTCTAGGATTATTCCCACTCTGACCACCACTGGTACTGCAGGAATCTGCAACTTGAGAGGCTAGGAGCTGCTGTTTCAGTCATCAGCCCGAGGGAAAGGAGTAGTTTGTGTGTTGTTTAGGACAATGGTTTCACTGGCTTGTGAAACAGTGCCTTGAAAACACTTCTCCTTCTCTCCAGCCACATCGAATGAACCTGAACTCTGTGTGCCACAGCTCGCTGCAGACCGGGGAAGGCAGGCAGACAGCGCAAGGAAACAGGAGCTGGTTTTGTTACTGAAATCTGCATGCTGAGGCATGCAGAAAAATAGGGACCAAGCAATTTCAATTCCACAGTTTTCTAATTTTGAAGAGCTCGTCTTTGCAATATAGCTTTTTAATGTCATCCTTCACAAAAATGTACTTCCTTGTATTTCCCTCCTTCCAGAAAACACAAAACCACCCTGCAGTGTCATACACAGAGTAGCCTGGTCTTGCACTGGGAAATACCCAGCACCCTTACTTGTAAGGAACACTGCCAGCCCTGGGTATGATCAAACCCCCAAATTATAAAGAGACTCTCTAGCCAGATTCATCCAGGTGTTGAAAGAGTGAAGAATGTGGTTGCCACTTTCCAGTTTCCCTTGGCACAAGGATTTTCTAACCAGCCAGGCCATCCCGAGGATGGGAAACGGCTCTGGACCACCTGCGTGCTGGCTGTGCTCAGCGGCCGGCGAGTCCTTCCAAGCACCAGCGTTTCCAAACACAGCAGAGCAGCCCTGAGGTTACACAAAGTCTTTTTGATCCCACCTCAGTGACCCCAGGGCTACAAATGCTGCCGTGGGACCTTCTTCTGCACTGGAATGCGCTCCTTGTTCACATGAAAACCATGCAGTCCAGGCACGCTACAACACAAACCCTCCTTGGCTCTTGAAGGCAATAATCACATACTGGAAGCTATGAGTTACTGCGCAAAGGGCAAAGGCCCTTCTTAAACCCACTGCTTTGTCCTTTTACCATTTGTGTATGTGGCTGCTTAATATATATTGAATAATTTAAACAATCCACATGCCATAACATGCCCCCAAATGTTTAGTTGAGTGTCCCCAAATTTGTTTTGCATGTTTACCCTTCCATTCATTAGGAACGTAAATGTTCTTTGACTTCGCTCTGTGCCTTTCAGCATTATTTTATGGAAATTCCAATTTCCTGCCCTGAAAGAAACCCTGATGATAATGAGAGGTTTGAAGCTTTTCAAACAAAAAAAGCAGTTTGAGTCAATTCTGCATTTTGTTCTTAATCAAAACTAGTTGTGTGCATTTGCATCAACAACGAGCTCAGCACACAATGCTCCATATGGGCTTGGATGCTGGCATTCAGTGAATGGCAGGAGCCACTGAAAAAGCTCCCTGGTTTTCAAAGATTTAGGGATGACCTTGCAAAAGTGTCATTTGTCACTGCCTTGTCCAGAATTGCTAGAAAAATCCCTGGAAACACGCTATGGAATCACAGAGCCCAACTCTCGCATTGCCAAAGCAGCGCAGCAGCACTTACCTACAGAGAGACAGTGAGAAATAAGAAACTGGAAGCTTTTAATGGAGCCCCCAAAGATTTTTTTCTTGATGCTTTATCTGGATATTGGTCTTGCACTTTAGATGTTACTCATTTTTCAGGCACACTATTTCAACTCAGTTTATACCGAGTCTACAATAAATATGAACGCAAACAAGCTACGGTCCATTAATCTGGACACCTATTTGCAATTCTAAAGCATCTAAAACACTTGGAAACAGCCCACAGACTTTTACTGTTCCCCTGTTCGGACCTGATCTCACAGAACCCCCTTCACGCTAATTCCAGTCGAGTTACACCCAGGAGGGGGTAACCATGTATGTGGAGTTTTAGGACCAGGTCCCCATTTTTGAGGACATTAATAGCACCCAGAAGGGCTGCGGCACACAGACGTTGCAGGTCTGTTCTGCAGAGCATGAACAATTAGGAGAAATAGGGACGGCGAGTTGCACAGGCATCCCTGGACGCGCTGTCGTGAGTGGCTGGACAAGTTCTGCTCAGAAAGGATTTATTTCCACTCATTTTGGTCTTGTGGTTGTGAGAGGCTTGCAAAACCTTTCACCTTCTTTCCCTGGAGTCATATATATTTTATGAGAAATTTAAGAATTACCTCTTATTAAAATGGGGATAGTGTAATTACCAATAAAAAGCAGATGTTATGGCATGACTAATGCTTGAAAATGTGTATGTAGCAAGCACAACATACCAGCACATCCAGGCTTTTCAGTAAGATAATAAAAGTTGTCTTTGTTGAAACTAACTGGCCAAGTCGCAGAGGTCTGAAGTCGCGGGGAAATCATTACGGAAAATGCTGAAAGGCTCCACGAAAGGGCAGCTTTGCTCCCACCGATCTCAGCAGCAAACTGTAACTCCAGAAGGTTGAAATGAAAAACCCACATTCCTGTTCACCTCACCCGCGTCGGGAGGTGTCCGAAAAGGTGTCCTTCTAAAGCACCCCGACTCGCCGTGCTGAGAGCATCCTTCCCCTACAAGCCATAATGAGCCATAATTAGTGAACTCCCTGACACCTCCGGCACCTCTCGGGGGGGTCCGTAACCCACCTGCAACAGTCAAGATCATTCCCTTGGATAAGTCCCAAGTATTTTGTCAAGGCGTATCTGGAGGGATCCGCGTAGGCTGACTTTTGAAACAGGAATACGCAAACATCATGTAAATGGAGTTGTTCAGCGAATCTGCTCAAGCAGTCCCTGGGTTCACAAACTTCGTCTGCGCTCGCAAATTCCTCTCCCCTCCTTCCCGGCAAATTGCATTTATTGTTTTTTTTTGCCACAAAAGCGTCTTTAAAGCAACACTCGGTTTGCAAAAGAGCATTTGCAGCTTGGCAAGAAGGTCTGGTCTTCTGGGTGTGGGTGTGAATTTGGGGGCACAGGGAGGATCTGCGCCTCGGCCGGGGGAGGCTGCAAGGGCAGCGGGAGCTGGAGGTGGGCGCTCAGCACCCAGGGGTGCGGGGGGGCCGGGACACCTCAGCAGCCACAAGCTGGTGCTCAGCCCTGCCTTCTCCTGTCTTCAAATCCCAGGTCTTTGAGTCCTTCTCTGGCCCAAACCCCACGCCTTGCCCAAAGCCCGGTGATTCAGGGTGCGCTGGAGGCAGCAGAGACCTCCCCTTCTTTTCCTTAAGACCCTCCCATACTCAATCATTATATCCTCTGCACATAAATGCCATATTTCAATTAAAAAAAAAAAAAGTATCCAAATCCTCAGACTACTCTTGGCCCGTCAGGAGTGTCAGCTCACTGGAGAACCCTGCAATGTGCTGGGGTGGGTTGCAGGCTGGAGGGGTTTTTCACGTCGGTTTGTAACCAGCATTAGCTCTGTCATTTTGTGAAATGAAACTAAGACATATGCATAAGCAGCCTTGACAGCAATTAGTTCTGGCAGAATCTTTGTGGTAATGAATTTCAATGAAGCTGGGGTTTTGGGTGCCTGAACACTTCATTAGCTGCCGGTACATCATACTGATGCAGTTGAGAAATCACATTATAATAAACCACTTTTTACTGCAGGCAGAAACCAGGATAATGAATGGGATGAATAATAATATAGTCCATTCAAAATAATTCCTGTGCTTTAGAGTTCTGGAATTTCAGTAAATATATCAAATAATTTGTGGGAATGAACCTTATTCTGAATTTCTCTGTTACCCATGTGTTTATGAGCATTTTTAATGTATTGTCAGAGGAGCTGCTCCACTCTATTACACTTGCCAGTTAAACACTGAAATATGTACGTGTTAATGCAGTAATAAGAAAAATCATCTGTCATTTAGCAAAAAATATTTTAAGCCTGAATGGGGGAAAATAGATGATAACTATTTCAACGTGAAATATCAGGAAGTCTTTGTCTGGTTTTATATATTTACAGAATATATTCTTTTTTAAAGTATGGAAATACGTGGCTTTGAAAATGCCTTAAAAGGCACAACCAAGGCATTCCTGTGCTTTATTCTGTGTTTATAAACCAGAGAGAGATACATTATTCTGTCATGGTAAAATGAAATTTATACCTATCACTGTCTTTGCAGTGATTAGTATGAAAATTAAAAAATGCATTACTCTGATGCTATTTCTGATGCTGTTGAAATTTATCCTTTTGAATGTGTCACTTGGGCTGCTGGTGGCTTGCTTGGGGGTCCATCAAACAGGCTCTCCTGCACCAGTGAAGAACGAGGTGGAGGAAAGGGATGGCTGGTTTATTAGGGGTTGTCTTAGTAGTTTGTTTTCTCACTGATAGAGATAAAAGCAACTGATGCTTCTTTAGAAAGAAGTCAGGCCGTCTGTGAGCATCCCAGTAAATCCCAGCAGGGAGCTGGGGGTGGGTGGGGTGTCCCCCCGTTTGTGATGCTGCCCTGGAACCCTGTCGCCAAGGCAGCCAGGCGGACGCGGGATGATGCTCTCCCCACTGGCTTTCCCTTCTTGGATGCTTCTTGAGTACTTGGTAACTATAAAAAATATCCTTTTTCTCACCCTGGTGAACAGATGGGTTGCAGTTGTTACCCAATGTGTAGATTCAGGCCCATTTGAATGAGATATTTGTAAGAAATCCTTAAAATGCAAAAAAACCCCCAAACCCTTAGACACAGGTCTTTTGACAAGAAAAAAGCAGAAGAAAATCAACGTGGGTGGGGAATTAACAGCACCAGAGCAGTAAACAGCCAAGGGCCACACAATTTTTCTAGTAGAAAAATGTTTACGTGTGTTTATCTAGAACAGCGAGATGACCTTTTTTTTCAATGAAATACTGTCTTGTAATAGTGGTGATCTGATAAATTAGCTTTTCAAATAAAGACAGAGATAAAACTGGAGATGAATTGAAACATTAAGTCCAAACTCTTTTAAAGACTTGAATTCCACATGCCAGTTTTGGTTGTATGGAAAACTCAAAGAGAAAATAACTGGAGGAGAAGAGGGTTCTACAGACTTTTTTTTTCAGGCTCTACCTGAATTTTAATGTTCTTCCATTTCCAGAATACTCACAAGCACTGCTGATCTACCAAGATTTTCAGGAAGCCATAAATCACCTTAAATAGCCCAAGCCTGTGGGAGTCCCATTTCTTTGGCTTGGAATCTGCCAAGGCAGCTCATGAAATCAGATGTAAGTTTAACCTCAAATCAGGTACAAACACTGCCTCTGCAGGACATGGTTTCATACAGTGCCAAACAGTAGTCTGTAAAATATCAAGTAGCAGGGCATGGAGACTAGGTTTTTATTTCTGAAGCCTGTTTATTGCTGCTCTTCATCAACACAGGGAAAACATGAAATTCCATTTTTTTCCTATGTGAACTACTAAAGACTGCTTGAGAGTATAGGAACTAATATTTAAATTTAATTGAAAACCCTACATGAGAAACCATTTCAAGACTCAAAAAGAAAGAGCTGAAAGATAATGTCAAATCCTTACAGTCCTCAATCTTCTAATTGGCCTCATTATCTTCTCGCAGTGGCCAATGTGCATGCCCTGAGTGGATAGCAGAACTGATTAACATTGGTGATTGATTTTGCTAGTGGCTCTTGCCCATCGACAGAATAATTTTATTGTATTTGATCAAATACAAATTTCTTTCAGGAGCTTCCAGGAGATCTGGAGACAAGGGATGAAACCACTGCCCCACCATCCAGCCCAGGACTCTTGGAGCATGTCCTGCTGACCATGGACAGTCCTGAAGACCTGAATACCAAACTCATGCCTTTCAATGACCTGGTGTTTGCTCTTGGGTACCTGCCCTACTATAGAACATCTCACGTCTTTATCAGTCTGCCTTCCCTCACTGCATCACGCATCAGCACAGAAACAGAAGAAAGCTTCAATGAAGGCAAGGTTAACACTAAGCAGGATGAGAAAGTGAGTGAGTCAGTCATCTCCACAGGATATTTTCCATATTACAGAACATACGAAATGCTTCTTGGCCAGCCACTCACATATGGATTAAATGCAGATAATGATGGGAAAGATGAAAGCAAAGGAGACGTTGAGACAGTAAGTTGCAAGGCTAATTGCTAAATTGCTCCCAGAGATTGCACTGTCAGGGAATGCCCCGTCCGCCACAACTGGGACCACAGACCCCACCGGCCTCGGTGCCTCCCACTTGCCCCGGGGCTTTGCTGGCCTTTTTGATAGCACCAGCGTTGTAGCTGAATCAGACGTGGAGACTTGCTTTGCCCAAGTACTGCTACTGCACTTTCCTTTAGTTGAGGTCATGCACAAAGAAATGCAGAATCTGTGCAGACAGTGCCTTTGCATGAACACATACTTTCAGGGCAGGAAGAGACATAACTGGGAAAAATTTCAAACAAAATAAGCCAAAGGCAAGAGTGGGAGCCCTTGCAGCTGCCTGTAGGTGTGTGAGGTGGGATGTTCCCCCTGTCTGAGTGAGGCACCTCTGCTCCCTCTATCATGTGAGCTACCTCTTAGGACTGCTTGTCACCCTGCACAAACTGTTTCCAAGTCTACGTGGTTAAATTGGGTTAAATATCTGCAAATTAGGTGAGGTGAAAGTCACCTTTAATGTTTCTGAAAGGGGAAAGAAGGGAGGAAGAGTGGTGGGCACATCTCGCACCATACTGTTCCCCCAAATTAGGTCCTTAAGAACAAAATAATGAATTGTGCTCCGAAACCATAAGGCAGGAGTAGAGCTATCTGCAAGGAGAAGCTATGTGAGGCAGACCTGGCAAGGCCCCTGTCCCTTGAAACAACCCTGCGGACCCCAGACTCCTGCTGTGTGGGGCCACTGTTGGCTCTGGATGAGATCTGTCCCCTTGCTGCAGGGGACTGCTGTGTCCCCAAAGGCAGCACATTTTCCCATGTGTCATCACCACTTTTTTATGCATTTGAGACCTCAGCTCTTGGTCCTGTACATGTTTTTTTCAGATCATCCCACCGAGTGTGGGGTCTCCCAAGAGGACGCTTTCTTCTATGACCGATGAAGAGCCACCAGACCTCCAGCTCCTAAGAGTCAACACCTTTGAACACTGCCTGTCCACGATCTCCTTCCCCAGTGGGCTAACTGGTCTGAACCAGCCCTTTCCCTCCGATGGGTACTTTCCTTGCTACAGGACAGAGGGAAAGCTCTGCATTGGCCCAGCTCTAGGGGGCAGGTTCTTCACCAGTAGAGAAGGTTTGGAGAACAAAGAAGGAGGACAAGAGGAAGAACCAGGTATTTGGAGTCTTAGTGGCAGCTGCTTGGTGTGCTGAGAACAAAACACAGGGTTCGTCTTTGTCAGCAAAAGATGGAGTCAACACAGGTGTGAACGAGCAGCTCTTGAAACCTACAACAACATGAAAATCTGCATGAATATGGAGTAAAAATATGCCTTCCCTCAAACAAAACAAGTGATAACCCTGACTGTGTAATGACAGCAGAAAGCAGCAGAGAGGGAAATGACTGATTTGAGTGAATCCAGATAAATTTGCTCTAGAAAACACCCTGAAGGAGGAGGGTGAGGAAGAGAACTGTGTTTTTCTGTGGCTAATCCCAGAGGCTAGATGCTCACTTGAGGGATGTGCAGCTATGGGAAACGGCCAATGGGAAAAAAAAAAGAATTATTTAAATCTAAGCTGCTTGGAGGAATTAAGCAGAGACATAATTTCCAGTAGGGATTGGGAAATACATTTCCTCTCCCCTCCACTACAATCCTTCCATTGTATTAATGGCATCTGTTAGACCTGGTTACTGTGCACAACAGTCATACACAGGAGAAAAAAAAACCTAAAACATTTTTATTTAAAGTCTTTGTCAATAAAATTTTTTGAACACATTTCTATTATGTCTGTCTTCATTTCACTTGCACAGTCAGTAATGAAAATACTCCTGATTACTTTAATATGTGCAACTATGAGCTTCTATAAAATATCAGTTTTGACTCTGGAAAACCAGGCAACAGCATCCAGGAACAACTTGGCTTTGGTGAATCTTGACCGATTTACACCAGATGAGGATCTGATCAAAAAAAGGTCAGCTCAGTGTTTTCTTTGGAATTGTGAAATCTTGCAACATATTCTCCTTACTGCCAACTCTGTCACCTCTTTGAGACACCACACAAGTTGATGAAACACGGCTCTTTCCCATTCCTGCTAGGTGTGTAGACACTTCCCGTTCAAAACAGATGTGTTTACTCCAGTCATTTAGTTAATCTTTGAGTGCTTCTGTAATGATTACACATCAGTATCAATAGCCTCCAATAACTGTCTTCAGAGAGCAGCCTGCAGCTAAATGTACCAGTGTTACCTATTTTCTCTTAGTGATCAAAGAAGGAAAACACATCATATTTAGCTATTTCACACCTCCATAGTTAGACCAGTTTTCCCTGTGGGTAAGTGTGACACTGAGACCAGGAAGGCTACAGCCATGTAAGGTACATGACGATTTCGATAACAATTTCTGCCCACACTGCACTTAAGTGTTTTTGACAGGCAGGGAAGGGGTTTTGGGTGGATGCTGGGACCCAGCAGAAGACAGGAGCTTCGATCCCGGTCTTTCTGCTAGGGACTGCTCAGGATGAAGTGATGCGTCACCCCCTGTTTCAGGAAACCTGGGGTCAGCCAAACTGGTGAAAATTCATCCCAATATCCCCACACAGCTGCCCTGGCTGGAAATGGGAACACAGGTAGAGCAGCTAGCATGCCTTCTGCATCCCCGCGTCCCCGCGGGCACCTCAATATCATTCTGCCACTTTCTCACTGAAAAACAAGACAAATCAGACTCCGGATGAGCCGAGTCAGGCTGTATGAAATAGCTTCTGGTTTTAAGCATGAAGAAGGCATACGTCCTGGGTACGTTGAAAAAAAGCCATGCAAAATATAGTGAGATTATCCTAACTCAAGGGATCAGGCAGAGGAGGGAGGGAGTTCTGTCTGAAAAGCAGGTGTGATTTGTTCTGAGAATATTAAATTCAGCATTTCCATAGATTCAGCATATTAAAATAGTTCAAACTACACAGTATCAAATCCACAAATCTGCCTGACTTCCACTAGATAGAAATTAGCTGCTTTCTATTGGCTGTACTTGATAATTTATGGGAACAAAGAACATCAGAAATCAAGGATTTGGGAGATGAGAATATTACAAGCTTTACTCTTACGGATCAGAAAAGCCTAATTTTAATAAAAAGCCAGCAAATATCATATGTTGCCATCTGGAAATTGGAGCTGAACAAAACTCATGATTTTAACATATTTTCCATAGTCTTGCTCAGAGGTAAAAAGGAAAGGATGGAGGGCAGAGTTGGAAGCTTCTGTGTTTCTCTCAAAGGCTTATGCTGTGTTATTACTTTTCCACATAGTTAACATCCTGTACACAGACAGCAAATGATTTTTCGCAAACTGCTGCATGGATCAGATTGCTACCTTAGAGAGGACATCATGTATCTTTACCCCAAGAGAGGTCTTAGTCAACTGGAAATAAACAGTTCAGTTCAGCCTCGTGTACTGATAATGTATTTCCTTTCATGTCTCTGTTTGAAAAATTCATAATTATTGCTCTAAACCCTTAGTACTTCAATACTAGTGGTCCTCTGGAGTTTGAAAAACAATCTGCAATTACTTTGATGCATGCTGTGTAGTCCCCATTGATCCCATTTAAGCTTTTAATCTCATGAATTCACAAACTTAATTCTTAAAACAAACCAAACAAACCGCAGCAAAAGATGCCCTTTAATAACAAGAGTGGTGATGACCATCACTGTCTTTGGGGATTTGTTATAATGCAGGTTCTTCTTTCTCAAGAGCTGATGTTAGATTTCATTAAGAAATGGGGGGAAAAGACAGTCACAGTATTTGTTAATCTGCATACGCCTAGGGTAAAATATTTGTTAATCTGCCTACCCCTAGGGTAAAATATTTGTTAATCTGCATACGCCTAGGGAAAAACCTACTTCAGTGTTGATAAAAAGGATCACGCAGACATTGCAGGGCATGGAATTTGTCTCTGAAATCAGGTATGAGAGGTCTTCTTTAGTAAAGCACTCCTGGCCCTAAGATCTAAACCCCAAACATCCTAAAATCAAGAAGAAAACTCCCTCAGCCTCAACAAGGCTGGGCTTGGGCCTCCAGTCTCCCCATGTGGTGCAGAGCAGCAGGCTGAAATGCTCCCTCTCTATAACCCTGAACTCCACTAAACGCTGTTTTAGGGAGAAAATTAGCTCACCAACGTTTGACAGTATTGGTGTGCATCCTGCCCGAAGGACCCTGATTAGCTAAGCTCTCCTTCCTCTCCCAAATCCTGATTATGTTGACGTATATGACTTACTCGCTTTGAACTCCATTAGAAACGAAGCTTTTGGCAAGTAGCACTTATCACAGCGGAGCAGAACCCAGCATTAAACAAAGACGCTTAAACAGGTCCCTTCCCAACAACATGATAGGGAGGAATGGAAGCGATCCTTTAATATGAAACAACCTGGCTTCCATTCAGAACTGTATTTGCCGTGACTGATTAGAGAATACCTTGGATATATACCTCCCCTACAAATACCAGCACATGCACAGCACTGGGTAAGCCCACTGACGGGGGAACCATACAGCCTGAGACAGTCTAACCCGGGCTTCTTTGTTTTGCCAATGCTATTTAGGAACCCCATCAGACATTAGGAACCGTGTTTTGCAGAACACGGTTGAAGGTAGTGCCCGAGGGCTGTGCTGAATGCTAATCGCCAGCAGGAATAAATAGAAATACAAAGGACTGAAGAAGCGAGGGATGCAAGCTCCAGTGAGCCACATGGAAGTTGGTGCATCAGGAGGGGAAGGAGCAGCGTTCCCTGTCACACCTGGACCCTCAAACAGATTTGATTAGTCTATCCTGACACACAGACGTATATCTGTATCTACCTAGAGCTATATCTTCAGTCTCACTGGAACGAATGTGTGTGGAAACCAAGCGAGGCATCTGCCCAGAGCAACTGTTCCCCAAAACATGAAGAGAATCATAGAAGGATAGAACCATTTAGGTTGGAAAAGACCTTTAAGATAAGTGCCTTGTCTATGCGCTTTTTGAACACCTCCAGGGATGGTGACTCAACCACTTCCCTGGGCAGCCTGTTCCAATGCCTGACAACCCTTTCAGTAAAGACATTTTTCCTAATATCCAATCTAAAGACAAGCTAGGTTGGGATAAAGGTGCAGGCTGGGATGAAGGTGCAGGCTGGACCTGTCTGTAAGCCTTTCTCGGTCAATGATCCAGGTGGGAACGGATGACAAAAGAGCAAATAGCCCACTGACCTACATAATCCCCCCTAAATCTATCTGTCTCTACCCCAGTGCTACCAGTTCTCATTAACTCCCTCCAGGCTCCCAGGCTGCTGGGGGCACTTTTGCCTTTCCCAGGGACGCAAGCTGATGGGGTTTGCAGGTGTGGGTAAGGCAGAAATGCTAGCACCCGATCCAAGCTATGTAGTCTTTTATTTTGACTTCTGCAGCAGTCATTAGAGTCTCACACATGGAAAAATGCATGTGCTATGTATTTTAGTTAACAGTCTTTTATCAAGCCTGGTGTCCTTGGGCTAGTTTCTGCTACTGGTAAATATAAATGGAGAAATGAATTCCCCAGGACAGCGTTACAGCAGGATCACCTGAGCTGCGGGACTCCTTGAAGCTAGTGTTTGAAACATATATATTGTGCAGGGGAATGACTGTGTTTCTGCTTTTCTGAGCACCTACCTCCTCTGTATGGTGTTCTTGTGTATCGGTTATTGCATGGCGATTGCCTGCAGTCTGGGGTGAAACTGGGGCACCTTCTCATGTTATTAGCTGAGAAAAAAATAATGCCAAAGACTAGAGGTGGCACAAAACCGCTTCTGTTTCGATTGCACCAAGGAGCAAGCACACTCTGTGACAGCCTGTACTGAGCAAAATTATCAAATGCAAGCGGCTAAAATGGAAATTCTTGCTGGAGCAAGATCCAAAGGTAACTGGCAACACAAGCAATGCAAAGGGAGTGTGGGGGAGAGCAAGGAGTTAAGCTTGCCTGGCTGGACAGAAGGCTGTGAAAATAGGCACCAACCTGGCTGGGAAGGGGCGATCAGCACGGAAGATGCAGCGGCCTCTCTTTCCCACTGGAAGCTCTGCAATGGCTGAGACATCAAAAACCCCAACACAATATAAACCTGAACAATAGGGGTCTGACAGCTGCAGAGTGTTTGAACAACGTGTCAGATGGGAAAGTTTGCGAAAGCTTCGATATCCCACCAGAGCATGGGAGTTGCAGCTTTTCCTGGTTTCTCTGACTGTATTTTCCCTAGAGAGCGGAGTTACCGTCGGCTTGTGGGGTGAGCGCGGGTCCCGTCTGCGGAGGAGAAGGCAGAGGGAATGACCCCGGCGATGTAGGGACAGCGGCTGCTGAAACCAGAGATCGTGCCCCGGGTCCTCCCCTGTCCCACCGCCTCCTCCTGGGGACCCGACGCACACCCACAGCCACCGAGCTCTGGATTTGCTCCCTCAGTACGTCTCGTCTTGCAGTGGTGCGTTTATTGCTTCCTTCGAAGACCTCGTTTTCTTACGGCGTCCTCACAAACGTGTGCGCCAGGTCAAGGTGTCGGCGTCTCACTCCAAGCAGCTGCCCTGCTAGTACCTGATGCTGGAAAATAATAATGATTAATGAATCTTAATCTTTCTGTCACAATTCCCTTTCATTAATATTTATATCTGGCAGATGTACCCCCAAGGGGGAACTTGAATTGCTAAGTATTAGTCTGTTATGTACAGCTGGTATTTTCTGCAGCAACTTTGAGGACATTCTTCTAAACAGCGTATCATGTGTGATTTTATTTTCAACTCATTGTTAATGCTGTCACGTGTCAGCCTAGAGAAGAATGTTTATTTTAGGCCCCCTCATCTCATGAAGTAAAAAACCCCCTTAAATACCAACATTTTCAGGAAAAAGGATCTGATGTAAAAGAACGATTACACGCTTACACAACTGGCATTATCTCAGAGGTCAAGCTCAGCTATGGATACACCACTGAGCCTCCTAATTACAACAGGGTGTAATTTAAGGCATCTTTAGCAGCCAGTGATTTTAAATGTGTGCCGTTTTCCAGTTAGATGTGTGTGTTCAGCTGCTAAAAAAAAGTCTTGTGCAGCACTTTTGGAAGAATAAACATTCAATTAAATGATCTAGTTGAGTCCTTATAATTGGGCTGAAGTCTCTTTATAACTAATTCATAATACAGCGTCATTAGACAAATGATTAATTGGTAATTACTCTATGAAAACAAATTAATCACTGTGCTTCCCAAACCACAATCCTCTATCTACACCATTGAAAACCATTTGGCTCTTGTCTATGATAGTCTTGATTTATTTCTAGTTATTCATCTCAGTCCTGGCTATTGAATTTGGAGGGATCTCCTCCCAGCTCTCAGCAATGCATTGTGAGCTGCAGCAATAGGCAGCATGAAAAACATTTTCCATTTTTTTACTATTTTATTACCCTCCCCGGACAGGCCTGGACCCTGGATGGATGGATAAGATTTCTTTGATTGTGCTCTCACTTGAAAGTAGGAACATGAATCTTGCAATTACGTTCATGCAAAGACTAAGAAAATCAGCAGATGAGGATGTAAAATATGGTCAGCCTTTGTGCCCAAAACATTCCTCAGCCTGCAAAGGCTTCAATCTTAGAGTCAGACTTTCCAAAAGAAGTTGTTAAACCATGTGGGCACAGAGAAAGCATGAACAGGTTGTATGAAAAAAAATAATATAGCTGCATGCACAGTTGTGAGTTTTCTTCGGGAACTGATGGAAATGCTCCAGCACCTGTGAAAATGTGGCTAACCACATCCAGCCCAGGGAAAGGGTGAGAAGGACACGTGAGTTCACCCACCACCAGCGTCTGCAGCAGTCAGGAACAAGTCTGCTGTGGACAGCAATGGACACAGAAGGAGCTTCACAGTCAGAACAGCCTCAAAACTGAAGATTACAAATGGAAAAATACATCTTCAAATGGCCGTTAAACACCTTTATCTCTGCTTGTTCCCAGAAAGGGAAGGAAAATCAGAAACGCTGTAAGAGAAAACAGGTTGGCAGAAAGGGGAGGTGAGCTCTCAGGAAGAGTGCTGGTCATCTGGAGAAGAAAGGGGCCATGGCGCATCAGCAGGTAGCACAAAAATCCTGAAGCCTGCCAAAATTGAGGGTTAGTCTGAATTTCCCGAGAAAAGATTGCAAAGGGCATGCTTAAGCAACCACAGCAGGCAGACGGAGTATAAAATCACCCATGGGAGGTGGTTGACTCAGGGGGATTTTAGGACTCGAGTCCAATGGAGATGCATCCCGCCGGTCCCACGCTGAGTTTGTGGGCCCTGAAAAGCACCACGCTGACTTCAGATACACGTCTGAGATTAACCACAAAGCACAGCTGGCAAATCACTGCTGTCTGATGGGGAATTTGCCAAATGGTCCCCAATTTACCAAAATCAGATCTACCTGAAGCCCCTTGACAATGAGTCAGATTTCTAGCATCAATTTGTTCCAGCTTTTGAGAAAACATCAAGCAAAGCCGATTGCTGTAGCAGCCAGAAATTGGGTACAAAGCCCCTCTCTCTGGGTGGCGACACTACAATAGCACTTCACCGGGTAATTTTTATTAAAAAGGAAGCTGACATCGGTAGGTGACAGAAGACATCGGCTTCTTCATGCTCTAGGTATGATTCATAGCAGCTTTAGTATTTTAACAGAGTAAGTAGCTTCAGTGATGTGCTAGAAATAAGGGTCGAGCCTGTTTTTCAGCTTGGATACCCCAGGGACCCTGTGCTGATCGCCAGATTGCTTCCTGGATGAAAGCGTGACTCGGCCATCAAACATTTTTTCACCCTTTGTATTCAGCTTTATGTACCCAAAGCTGCTCCTAATGGGGTGCAGATGTTTCTCAAACTAAGTTATCACAGAAAATGGACAGGAGAAGGAACTACTGAAAACTCTGGAGGAGCCTAAGGGAAATCACGGCACTCTTGAATCACAAGCAAGGCAATAGTTGGGTAGAAAAACACAAATGGCTTTTTTTTTTTTCAGCAATCACTGCTGCTGTCTCATGGGGGAAGGAAGGGACAGAGACCAGGATGATGCTTCTTATGGACCATCAAAGAACTCTGAAGTTTAATAAAACATAAAAACACATATAAGGAAAAGGAAAGGAGACAACACAGGTGAGGAGCCCGGCTGCAGGTGAGCTGGCAGGAGCAGCAGCAGCTCAGGTGGCTCAATCCTGGCCCCAGCATGTGTGTGTGCTAACAGCACTAACGCTGCTAATTGCACTAATTGCACTAACTGTACAACTTCAGGGCTCGCAGCAAGCAGCCGCAGCACTACCTGCTGCAGGTATTTCCCTCCAGGCTCCCCAGGACCTTCGCTGCCGGAGCAGCTCTGCTGATGGAGCTGCGATACCTGAGGAGTGACGGGGACGAAGTCAAAGCACGTCCAGACACGGTGCCTACAGGTGCAGCTTTGAGATTTGGGTCACACAGACTGAAGAAAACATCGTGCAGCAGCAAGCAGCTATAGGGTAATAAAACAAGCTGAAAGTTTCTGTTTGCCTTCATGCACAGCAGTTCTGGGCTAGTTTTTTTATATGATTTTTCACTGTTTTTTCACTGAGCAGCAGCAGTGGATGGATTGGGATGATCTTGGGATAATTTGGGAACTGCTTTTCTGATGTTTGCTGTAAGTCCCTCACTGTGAGCATTTTTCTCCCTCTTGTTTTCTCTGCCTGTTCACAACCAAAATGCCTGTGGTTTGAGACGTAGGGCTGAGCGGGCTGGGTACCACATGCCCTGTCTGAGGGGTGCTGAGGCTGGAAACAGGAGCTTTCTGCCTCCTCCTCACACAGCCCCAGCCTGCCCCTGGGAGGATCCTCACTCTCCAGCGTCTATTGCTCCCCCCATCCTCACGCAGCAGCAGTAACAAAAATTCAATCAGCTTTGGACTGACTCCTCTGACATTACTCTTCCTGATAGGGATAGGCAGAAAGCCAGAGAAATGACGCTGAAACTATTATTTAGGGAAAAAAACCCCAACTAAAACCAAACCCCAAAACAAAGCAGAAAACCTGGGAAGCTAACAATATTCCATATGTAAAAATGTCACAGTCCCAACTCGAAAGGGCACTCACCACCCTTGGCCCGTTCACGCCAGTCTGTCAGCTGCATCTGCTAGCTGGCACCTGTGTGTACTCACTGAACGGAAAATAATTGCATAGGTGGTGAGCCAAATGCTGAAAAATCACGGTCCTGAAGGTGGTGTGCGTCAGAGCGGACGCATGGGAGAGCTGTAGCCGCCTTCACTAGAGCGGCAGGATTAGAGGAAACTCAAGAGCAACCAGGAGCAAAACCATGGCAGGATTTTTAAGGGAAAAAACCCAGCTTTTTAAACCATCGCAGAGTTGATGATGAGCAAGGCATATGCATTTAATGCTGAAATGAAATGGATTTAAAAGCCATCATGAAAAAATGATCTCAGCTGCTGAGTCCTGTGAAAGCTCCTCCAGGATGTCCAGCGGCTGGAAGGGGCTCACGGCCCCCACCATCACCTGCCACCCACATCTGTGTCCTCATCCCTGCCCCGTCCTGGCGGCCCCTGCAAGCTCCGCAGTGAAACCTGCAGCATGCTCTCAGCCCGGCGGCGGTCTCCTCCAAATTAGGGAAAATCAAAGGAAAGGGCGGAAGGCAGTGTTTAGTGGTGGGAGCACAGCCTGGTTTTATCATTACTTAGGGCAAGAAGATGCCTTTGAAAACAGAAAATGAAGGTTTGAATCATACCAAAGGAGTGAAATAATTTTTATTGCCTCCCGAGAGGTGATGCTGTGGGAAAGCTCCAGCTCTGATGCAGCCCAACTGTGCCCAGCCCATTCCCCATGAACAAATGGGGCATTTTCAGACTGGTAAAATAAATAACAACTGGTGTTGTCATTGATAATGAAATTCAAATGTTGGGAAGGGACAAGGATCCTTAGGACGGTGATAAAGGACTATTTTTATACTGCAGCAGTGCAGGGAGGCCAAGCCATGGTTTCCTCATTATCAGATTAAAAGGCAATAAGGATATACATCCTCCCCCACCAGCAAAGAAAATACAACTTGTGCAAAGCTCATTGATCCTTTCTGCTCTGCTCCAAGCAATTAGCCTGGTCTCACCAAACCCCCTTCACCAGCTTTGTCCCCCTCAAACACACAGGTCTGGGGACACCCAGGGCATGCCAAGACCCAGCAGGGAGCTGCAAGATCCTGCGACCCTCAATATCAAAACAGAGGACAATGTTTTTTCCAAGATACAAACTCAAGGCAGCTCGATGGGATGTGCCAACAGGACCCAGCCTTTCTCGGTCATATTCAATTAAATTCTTCAGGTGGGCTTGTAGCAGACAGGTCTGTGCAGAGCCTGAATTGATATCCTAACAGTAAAATTCTTTAATATCTCCCCCTGAATGCACACACCGCCTGCAGCAGCCCGCAGGGTCTGTCCTGCTCGGTGGAGTCCCCGTTTCTGTGCTGGTGTATGCA
Organism: Haliaeetus leucocephalus; assembly: GCF_000737465.1. Lineage (NCBI taxonomy): Eukaryota > Metazoa > Chordata > Aves > Accipitriformes > Accipitridae > Haliaeetus > Haliaeetus leucocephalus. The sequence goes on from NW_010973092.1 coordinate 4,203,869, forward strand.
GGTTAACAGCACCCTCTGCAGCCACCCCGGCAGCGAAAGCTGGGGAAAACCAGCCTCGGAGAAGTATTTTAATCCATCTTGCCATATAAATGGAGATGTTATTTTGGCTTAGTCCTGGTTTCGGCTGGGATAGAGTTCATTTTCTTTCTAGTAGCTGGTATAGTGTTATGTCTCGGGTTCAGTATGAGAAGAATGTTGATAACACACTGATGGTTTCGGTTGTTGCTCAGCAGTGTTTATACTGAGTCAAGGATTTTTCAGCTTCTCAAGCCCAGCCAGCGAGAAGGCTGGAGGGGCACAAGGAATTGGGAGGGGACACAGCCAGGACAGCGGACCCAAACTGGCCAAAGGGGTATTCCATACCATGGGATGTTACACCCAGTATATAAACTGGGCGGAGTGGGGCTGGGGGTGATTGCTGCTCGGGAACTAACTGGATATCAGTCAGCGAGTGGTGAGCAATTGCATTGTACATCACTTGTTTTGTATATTCCAATCCTTTTATTATTATTGTCATTTTATTATTCTTATTACTATCATTATCAGTTTCTTCCCTTCTGTTCTATTTGACTGTTCTTATCTCAACCCACAAGTTTTACCTTTTTCCTTCCAATTCTCTCCCCCTGCGTGGGGGGAAGTGAGTGTGCAGCTGCATGGTGCTTAGTAACCGGCTGGGGTTAAACCACGACAGGCTTCTCATTAATTTAAGAGAAACTTGCAGTTGTGGTATCAGCTTGGTGTAAAGTGCATCAGATGTGAAGTCCCTCGTCCCCATCTGACAGATCCAGGCTTCAGCTGGGTCTCACCCGTGATGATGAGACCGCGATGCTCCAGCAGCAGTGGCCAGAGTCAGGCCATGGACCAGGACCAGGCTCAGCCTCTGAGCTGCATCCCAGAGCGATGTCAGCTACAGCAATGGGTACTTTGAAGATCCAGGCAAACTCTAATATATTTAATTTCTTGTTGGTAGTGCCTGCTTTGAAACAAAATGAGAAAAGTATTCTAGTTAATCACGAGCAAACAAAGTGTTGTTTTGCAGGATATAGGGGAATATGTTATCTAAAAACTCTCAAAGAGCAGGATTTCCCCATGCATTGCAATTTAGTTTTCAAGCGATTTTTTTTTAAGATTGTGCTGTATAGGTCTGGAAAAATCTTTAGCTGCTAGGCTAAAAAGAGACTCTCCCTTCGCTGGACGACTAAAAACATTGATTTCCCAAGGCTGGTACCTCAGGAGGGCTGTGTGTGCTTCTGATAGAGATGGATGCACCGAAGCACCATCTGAACAAAGCAGAGGTCTGTGGAGGGAGGGTAGTCATGGCAACTGCTCGAAAAGCACCGGCAAAAGGCATTTTTAAGCTGGGCAGTTTACCACGATTCCTTTTGGTGGCACTGTCTGCCCAAATATTATCAAATCTTCAGCAATCCCTCCCTGGGCGTCTGGCTTCCTCCAGGTGTCAAAATGTGGCTCTTGCTGCTGGGGGTAATATATTGCAGCAAATTGTTTCTGTTGTTTCCACGGGTTTGGGAGAAAAAGTGTTGATCCATGCAATTAAGTAATTAGTCAGCATTGCAACAGCAATAAATATCCACTGGGCACACCCTGGTCCAGGCTGGACCTGAAGTTTTTGTGCATAAATTCCTTTCGGTAGTGGTCACACGGATGGGGAGCCTGGAATGACAGTGAGGATGCACAGTAATGAGCCATGTGTAGAAATAATACATTTTGAAGAATAAGCATTTCCTTGAGCTTTGGATAGATGCCACAAAAGCACCACTTGGATCGCATCTGGGCTCTGAACCATGTACTTCTAGAGGGAAAAGCATCCACACAAAGACCCAGCCCCTGCTGTGAGGCCCATCAGCCTTACGTATGTGGAGCCCAGCATGGGGAGATGGGTGCTGAGACAGCCCCGCGTCCCACGGCAGCACCAAAAACCAGCACGAGATGCTGTCACGCAGGGAGGTGACCCTTCAGGGCACCCAGGCTGCTGAGACCCAACTGCCTGGATGCGAATGGGACCATGTGTGATGAGCAATTGGATTTGCCAGCATTACCTTGACTTTATTTATTTCTTTGAAATACCTGTTACAGCTTCACCCTGTTAAAGGTCAGCAGAAGGCCTGGCTTTTTGCTCCAGAGTATTTGCTTCCCCTGTTTATCCAGGCAACTGGAGATGGGCAGCTCTTACTTAATCACACAGCCTCGCACTGAGCACCAGGGCAGGTCCCACATGTGTCCGATGGAAAGGGGTCACATGCAGGCATTGGTGTTTGAGGCGTTTCTCATCTTTAATACCTCATGGAGTCAAAATGCACAAGGATGCATCCAGCCCCAGCTAAAGGTGCAGCATTCTTCCCTGCCTTACTGGCCTTTGAGGAGCCTCCAGCCTTCTAGGAGTCCTGATTTATAAGGTCAGATAATTGACATTAAGAGGTTCGCAAAGGGTAAATTCCTGGCTCAGGCACAACCACCAGGGTTTCTTCAGCAGACCCAAGGCTACACTCCTCACTTTGGAGTTTTCACTCTGCCGATTTTTCATATCCGAGCCCTTCTCATCTGCTCTCTTGATTTTTCCTTTCACTAGCAGTGATGCTGTGAGTCCTTCCAGCAAGAATGAACACGAATTCTTCCTATAGGCTCCACAGTGAATTAATGGAGCTTAAATAGGACATTGTGAGCAGGGAAACAGTGGGACTGAACATGAACAAAGGATGCTTCTCCATTAACACAAATGAGAAACTGTCTCATTGTGCTTGTTTAATCAAATCGTTGCCCACAAAGAAGTGGTGTTTGCTCCTCTCATGTAAATTTTCCTGCAGCTTTCAAGCACTCTGATTAGTATTTGCAACTTCGAAGATCTCAGTTTAACTGTCTTTTTTGCCATTCTTCTTCCTGCTTTTATTGATTGCAGAGATGTTTCCATGCAAACAGGAGTGTTCACCTTGTAAAATTAGCCTGCTCCTCTTTCCCCGCTGATGAGCTTCTACCTCAGCCCAGCTGGGCTTGGCAACCTAACAAAATCCCTTGCCTACATGAGAATAATAGAAAAAAGGGTGGAAGGATGTTTGGAGGGGTGAACATGGAGGAAACTATTTAGCTGAAGACAATCATACACACGCACACAAAACCCCATTTAAACTATATTTTAGGACTAAATACTTCAATTACTCACAATTACTGAGATTTTTCAAGGGAATTTACAAAAGCCAAGCTCCAAATTGTCATTTACTTTTCTAGAGAGTTAGATATCCAGCTTCCACAAGCTGAAAAGAATAGTTTATTCTAATTTTCAATTGCCAGTGGGGTTTGTGTGAGGAACTGTGTATTCACGTGCTGCTGTTACAGATGTGGTATTTATTTAGCATACGCATATAAGCAGGAGGGGTTTGTTCACATGAAGCTGGAGCTCAAACGGAGCTCATCTCACCTGGTGAGTCTCTGTCTGGTGTCTGACTTGACACAAGACCTGAAAGCCAAGAGTGGGAATTATTTTACCTAAACGTGGATTTCTGTTGTGGAAATGTGTACATCTGAGATTAGGTTCCTGCTGGATCACAAGCCACAGCTCATCTTAGATGCCTAAGGCTGCTGAGATGACCAGCTCGGGCAGACAACTGCAGAAGGGAAACATAAAGTTCAAAGGGACAAATCCTGTCCCAAATGTTGAGAAGATTCCTCTCCACCACCATCCCTTTCTCTGGGACCTTCTCCTCTCCCAGCCCTGCAGACCTGTGCCTGCCTCCTGCCTCCACCTTCTCTTCTGCTCCCCTTTGCTTCTGCTCCTGCCCACCCACACAGGCCCTGCTTTGGCTCCAGTCCTCTCGGCTCCCCTCCACCGTCAGAGAGGGCAGGACAACCATCACAGCTGACACAGGGCTAGACACTTCTTTCAAAGTTTTTTCCATGTTTCTGCTGTTGTTTTCCAGTAAAATTTGCTGAGGCTCAGATTTTCTCATTCATGTGTTTGAGCAAAATAACTTGATTTTCTGCTTGAAACATTAACCTTTGTCCAAGAAATGACAACACAGAGAGCCTGGTGAACTTCCGAGGGCATTTTACAAAGACTTTTGTCCATCAGGAAGTCGCTGTCAGGGGCATAACATGTGATGGTCATATTTGAAGTATTTTGGGGTTTAGAAAGAGAGTTTGGGCAGCCTGGTCAGGGTTTTGTCTCTCAACCACAGCAGGCTGGATGGCAGAAAATGCACGATCTCTCCTGCAGCTACTTGCAGTGTAAGTACTTTGGGATGGCTGTTGCAGATGCTTGGCTGATGGAGCATGAAGCCCCCCGAGCTTGCAACTTGCTTGCAGCCTCCAGAGACATTCCTGTCTCTAACCTTGGAGAAAACCTCCTCCTTGCTCAACTACTCTTTCTACATGCTCCAATTCCCTCTGTGAGAGTGTGGAGGGTTTGACACGTAGGAGAGCAGGTCATGGGAGTTGACATTTCCCAGAGAGATCTGGGAAAGTATTTTTCCCATGACCGTCACATTGCTATTGCACACAGCACAACCTGTGCTATTAAATTCTGCTCTGGTTGAACATCAACCCGTCCCCTGATCTCCTCTTTGGCAGCCCTCTCTCTTCTCTGCCTATAATAAAACTTATATAATGGTGGTGCTGGTGAAAGTGTCCCTTTGACCATGAAGTGTGGTGGGGCTGAGTTCAGCACTGTGAGCAGGCGGCTGTTGATGATACAGTCAACACTTGGAAACTTGTTCATGCCTTTGAGCAAAGTGCTCCACTTAGGCTCATTAGCAGTATAACCACACGTTGCCCGTCCAGCCGCCTCTGCCAGGGAAACTTCCTGCTCTTTCAATGTCTTATCAATAGCTGCTGTGTCGAAAATGAACCCGGGGGATGGGAGCAGGGAGCCTGAGTCACAGCTGGCCATCCCCTCCTGACAGGACGGAGAAAAATGCCTTTCCTTCCATACTTTAGATGCCTGTTGCAGCATTGCTCCACTCTCAGCTTCAAGCATGTCCCTACGGAGCCAGATCATCTCAGCCAAAACCTCCGTGGCTTGCGGGAAGGTCAGCCTTGTCTGGGTGGGAGTGTGGCTGCAGCTCGCCAGGCTCCAGATGCTGCTGCTTCTCCTGCTCTCCAGAAATGGTGGCAGAGGAAGACCTCGGTATGCCGGAGAGGGCTGTTCGTGGTCCTCAAGCAAAGATGTTGGATGGTGTTAGGGGGCTGCTTGTGGGACACTTGCCCTGACTGCTGGCTGGTGCTTAGCCAGGCTGTAATCTGTTGGATGCAACTGGGAAATCTCCTGGTCCCTCTAGGCTGAGGGCAGCCTGTCCCAGGAGGTCTGCTCCAGCTCTACGCAATTGCATCAGCTGAGTCTTGTCTGGAGACATACCTTCTCATGGGACATCAGCTACTTCAAGCATGTTTCAGAGGTGTTCCCTGTATAATAGCATAAGTAAATGGGTCATGAAAAGACCAGAGGATACCCTTCACTGCCTGGTTCTTCCTGGGGCACTATTCCTCCAGTAAAACCTACCCAGGTCCCAGGCAAGGAAGGGCAGAGAAGAGCTTTGCAGCCATTCATAGTGGGGCCCTCCATGCCTGTTTCTCGTGTCTTCGTAGTCCCTAATCCATCTTCCACACACATTCCTGCAGAGAAAGCACTCATGTTTTGCTGCCCACAGAAACGAGCGTGTTTGGTAGCTCCTGGAGGGGATAGCTATTTCTGCTATGTGGCCCTTGACATGTCTTCCCGCTGCCTGGATCTGTCTGATTCCTGTAGCCAGTGAAGTTGTCTTCTTATCACTGCTTGCACATTGCTTCAGGATGTTTGTGTACATTGCTTTTTAATTTACTGGCCTCTGCTCATGGGACTCAGCTTCTCAAAGAGACACCAAGCATTAGACCCTGATGACCAGTGATGCTGGCTGCAGCAGCGAGGTTTAATGTTGTTTTACTCTTATCTTGCCCAGCAGCTTAAGCCATTATATGCTATTAATAGGTTAATATTTAAAGGGAATTTATCCCTGGATTAGCTGTATTTCCAGAAATGCATCCAGCCCAGAAATCTTTTACAGCTGGACAAGAAATTTATAATCCATTTTCATCTCTAACATACCCTGTCCCTGCTGAGACGTTTTTTTAATTCCCAGAGCAGTTAAGCGTGAATCTACCACAAGTTACTGAGTCTGCCCCAGTCCCTGCACTGCAGCACTCGCCCAGAGAAAATATACAACTCCTGGTAAGATGGTGGGAAATTTCTTCCCTTTTATCAGTAGCATTATAAACCTGTTGTGGAATATATGTAAGCTGGTCAAATGAGTGGGGTATGGTGAAAAACAATGGGTTTGTGGTTGAGGAGGAGGCAGAACCAAGAGTGTTCAGGATGACATAATCTCCCTGTTCCCCCTCTTGGCAGGAGGAAGAGGATTCCTCATTCCTAACTGAAACCACACTCATCTCCCTCTGACCAGCACTTGTTGTGAGTGGCTACAAGCCCAGGCTGGGATTCAGAGCAGCAGAAAGGATGGATCCCTTCCCAGTTCTCCACACGGCACTGCTGCCTGTTATCAGTCAAAGGAGATCCTCCATCAGCTGGGAGACGGAGGTGCATGCACAGGTCTCAGCAAACAGCAGTGGATCCGACCCTGTTGGCTGAAGATAAGAGCCATGAGCTTCTCAGCCCATGGGCAGGACTTGACAGCGTGCTGGAAAGTATTTTTGAGTGCAAAGATGCAGCTGCTAGCACCACTGCCCAAAGCAGGGGAGTTCTGCTTTGCTTTAATGGGTCCCAGTTCACTCCAGTGTAACAGCAGTTTGGCAAAATGCCTGCAGACAGACCAGCAGTGGCCCAAGTTTACTTGTGCATAACTGCTGAGAGGCGCTGCAGCCTGTGTGGAAATGGCTCGTCTGCTCACAATCCATAGCTGACAGTTACGATAACCTCTTTATGAGTTGCAGCCACTTCACTTCAGGGGCAAATGCACCCTCGTAAACTGCAGAGGAGCAGGGCACCGAGAGGCCAAACTAATATTAACCGCTGCGAGACTGCGCACAGGTCTCTGCCTGCTCTGGGGCTGATTTGCAGGTTTGTGGGCATTGCTAACAGCAGCCGATGGCAAGAGCCGTAAATATCCTGCACCCCTGCGTGCTGCTGGGGTGAGGGTGCCCACAGGTACAGCTGCAAGGGCATCTCAGTTCACCTTCTGCATCCACCCTAGCTTCTCTACCTTCCTCTTCTAGGCTAGGAGTTGTTCACAATAAAGTCTCTGTAACATTTGGATTCAAGTCTTGGTTCAACATTGCACAAAGACCATTTCCAGTATTCTCCCTGAGTCAGCAGATGTTCTGAATTTGGTGTGGAAATGTTACAGTTAAAGATAATTCATATGATTAATGATTAATGCTGCTGTCTGAACAATTACCTCATTCAGCCAGCTTTTCTTCTGGCTTTGCAAGAAAATATGCATGAACAATGAGGACAACATCCTCTTTCTGTATTACTGTATATATGAATCACATTTCTTCTAAAAAGAAGACAGCAACTTTATTTGAGAAAACAAATAACTGACAAGTTTCCACAGTGCTTGTGCACGCATGTTGTCTCCAACATTTATCCAGGACCACAGTCCCCCTGAAACCTGCTCTGCACCATTAGAGACTTGATGCTTGAGGAAAACCCTCCTCATGGAGAACGTGCATTGTTATATACATTGAAAAATCTAAAGTTTCAGGTGTAGATTATCTGAGCTGATAACCACGCACCTAATATCAAATTTCTGTAAGCAACTTCTAGACAAAAGCTCCCTTCAGCCAACTCGGTGATAAGGTTTCTTGCATATATGTGCATGCACATAAGGGGACATTGTTTTAAGGTCTTTTTGTGGAAAATATTCATTTATTAATGGAAACTAAAGTACTAATTATTTAAGCAAAAATTTTAAATGTTTATATTTTCAGCCAGTATTTTCAGGATTCAAGATTTCTTGTTTATGAACTATCAACATTTTCCATAGTTACCAGAATATGTAGACAAAATATGTTTCAGCAAAACCCAGTCTGGTATTCCAAGACGGCAATGTAGCAAATGTGATGCCAATCTTTTTAGAAAGCTTCCAAAACTGATGCAAGGAGCTGCTATCTGCAGAAATCTGACCTCTATAGAACAAAATTTGCTTTGGGCTATAGTAAACCACAGCCAGATGAGACAAATGTATATGTATACGTATGGTGGCGAAGTGCCAAGGCAGCTTTTGCAGAGCCCAGCCATGCCCCTGGAGTCCAAGAGGATTTTTCTGGTGGAGTTGGTGAGCACAAGGATATCAGCGATCTGGTTAAGGACCAGAAGGATGTCCTGCTATTGAGTGGCTGGGTGCTATTCAGGTGTAAGACATTAGATTTACTAATTGAAAGTGCCACACAGGAGGCACAACGGCCAGGCTGGGCTCAAAATCAGGTATTTACCATTTGAGAAAGAGAGCCCAGTCTTCAGTGCCAATCAGAAAGGTTTGTTAGGAATTGCCAGAAAAGGGTTTGAGATCAAAACAGAAAATATCCTTACACTGCTGAGTGCCTGGTTCGTTCCTAACACTTGTGGTTCTGGCTGCCCAGTTCAAAAACTTTAAAAAAAAAACCAAAAAAAATGACTGAGGAGGGTGAACAGGAGCATCTGGCATGAAAGGGGAACTAAACAGAGCTGGGCTCTCGACTCTGGGAAAGACAGGACTGAGGGAGAAGCAGGTAATAGAGGTACAAGAAGATTATGAATGCTATGGAGAAGGAAGGAGGTGGAAAGCAATTGTTCATTGCTTGCCAAAATACGGAAATTGGGGATACCTCCTGAAAAGGTAATACAGAAATTGGGCGCATCTCCTGAAAAGATGAGGCAGCGTGATTTCAATGAAGCAAATGGAGACGTTTTTCAGTTGAGCGAGGCTGTAAGAGTTATACTCCTTCTCTCAGGACTTACATCTTCAATTCAAGACTTTCTTCCCCCCAGCCCCCTGTTTTTTCCCCTTCATACAGACCCCCCCGCCCCTCCTGCCTGGCCGAAGGGCCGATGCTGCTCTTCCCCTCTCCTCCATCCGACCAGCCCCCGCGGTAAAGAGGACCCTGCTCTGCCCCCTATTACCTGACAGCCGCCAGCATCAGTCCCACGGGAAACACCCGCTCCGTCCCCACCGTCAACCCCCTCCCCACGCCCACCCGAGACCCTCCCCAGCCCGGGAGGGTGTCTCCCCGCCGCCGGCCCCTGCGCGGCGCCTTTAAGCCCCGTTGCGTGATGTCACTGCGACTGGGAGACACTGGGCGGCGGGGCTGCCGCTGGGAGCGTGGTCCGCTGGGGACCCCCTGCCCGCTGGGGACCCCCTTTTGCCCGGCGGGACCCCCTTTTTTGCCCGGCGAGAAGCCCTGTCCGCTGGGGTCCCCCTGCTCGCTGAGACTCCCCCCCCGCCAGGGACCCTCTACCCACTGAGACCCCCTTGGCCGGTGGGGACCCCTTGGCCGGTGGGGACCCCTTGGCCGGTGAACCCCCCTGCCCGGTGGGGACCCCCCCTTGCCCGGTGGGACCCCCCCTCGCCCCCGCCGTCGGGACGGGCTCGGCAGCGCAGCATGGGCAGCCTTCAGCTGCAGGACTTCGCGGCGGGCTGGGTGGGCGGTAAGTGGTGCCGTGGGCTCTGGGTGGGGGGGTGGGAGGGACAGGAGCGTGCGTGGGAATAAAATCCTCCCGTGTCACCTACGGTCTGTGCCTCCGCCCGGCGTGCTCGTACCACCAGTTTGATGCGCGGTTTGCTTTGCTTCGCTTTGACTCAGAACTGCGGTTTGATCCCATTTCCACGGGCGGGATGCTTAAAATTTAAGTATCGGGACTTGTGATGCTGCTGCCCTCCCAAGGAGGGGTGTGTGCGTGGGGGGGGGGCGGCTGCCAAAGCCACCCGGGCACGTCCCCCACACCCACCGGCTCTCTTTTCCTTGCTGGAACCCCCGCCGAGCTCGGGGGGGGAGCAGCCGGGGGCTCGCAACAACCAACCCGGGGTCCCCCCAGCACACACACCCCCGGGAGAGGCACGGTCTGGCTTTGCCCCCCCCCCCCCCATCCCACCAGGGCAAACAGGCTGATGGCTGGGGCAGCGGTGCTGGCAGAGAGGGGTATCGATCCGCTCTGCTGAAAATGCTGATTGCAAACACCGGGAAAATAGATAGCAGCAAGAAAAGGAAAAGTGAGGATGTGTGGAGGCGCCAGTAATGGAGGATGTCTTCCAGAACTGAGAGTTCCCACTGGGTTTAACAGCTGATAAGGTGCACAGCTAAGCTGTCCTGCTTCCCCTGGTGGGCTGCAGGAGCGGCAGGGCTGAGGGTCAAGCGTGGCACTGACGGCCGCAGACCAGGGCTCTGCCCGGGCTACTGCTCACGCCAGGCTTAGGAAGGGGGTATGAGACGGCTCATGGATCCTGACCAGCCAGATGAGGTTAATAGGTTAGCCAACTCTAAAAAAACCCAGAACGTCTGCCAAAAGGTTATGCGAGCAGCTGATTTTTGGATCTTTGCAGCCTGCAGAGGCTGCGTAGCGTGCAGTTGCTCTCTCTGCCCCTCTGACCCTGTGCTATTGCCACACACCCCCAGGAGTGGGACAGGATGTCCAAGGGGGTGAACAACCACCAGCACTCGGTGTTGGTGGCAGCGGACAGTTTTCATGCATAGCACTGGACCGCCGGTGGTCTCGGGTTAAGGTCCAGGAGGAGAGGGGACGTTTTATAATATGTTTTTGAGTAAAGTCATAATGTGTTGACCAAAGACATGATGCTATTTTCAGTCCTAATCCACTACAAGCGGGAAATTTCATGTAGTCCCTAAAGCACTTGGGGACAACGGTTTGCACAGAGACTTGCAAATGGGGAAGCAGCACAAATTACCCACCATCTCTACAAACACCCTAAAAACTGCTGGTGTTGTTTGCAACAAGCACACAAACCCATATCCTGGCCGTGGCACGTGGGTTGCTCTGTCCTCCCGGAGAAGGGGGAAACCAAGCTGTGCTCTGCCCTGCCACGGGGGCTCCTTTCTGGCAGTGAGCGGCACGAGTAGGTGGGCAGGATGGTAAGGGGGAATGGGCCAGTTTCTCCCAGAGAACCATGGGGAATGAGGCTGGATGGGACTGTAGGGATCATTACAGAGCAGGATCCTCTTTACCTGAATCATCTCTGACAGGTATCTCTATAAACTGCTCTTAAAACGGCAAAGGATGGGCGTTCACAGTCCCTGTCAGCAGTCAGCTCTAGAGCATCTCTATCTAAGGAAGGAAAATGCATTTCCTCGTGTCTAACCTAAATCTCACCATTTTGAGGCTAAAAATTTGCATGAGCCTACAAAAGTGCGAGATGGGTTGTTCGTAGACAAGACGTACAAATACAACACCTCCTCCTCTTGCACAGATGCCTTTGAGATGTAAAGTTGACGGAGTCCAGGAGAGTATTCAAGGCAAAATGTGCAAGTGTTTCTGCCCAGCTTTTACCTGTCGTCAGAGACGGGGCACTGTGCTGGGGATTGCTCTGGCTTGGCCCAATACAACTGTTCCTATGGAAATCTCTCCTCCTCCCCTATAAACCCATTGCTTCCTGTCCCATCACAGAACCTTCTTCAATGTTTTGCGTAATACTTTGCTTTCATCCCCAGGAGCCGCCAGCGTGGTTGTGGGCCACCCCCTGGACACAATCAAGGTAAACCACTTTTGAACCGTGCTCTCACATCACCACCCAAAACCCCACTGATGGGAAGGTGGACTCTCTCTAGATGACACTTCAAAAGCCCTTCACTTCCCCTGTCACCCCAAGGAGGAATTTAGCCTAAGGAGAAATGTTTTCATAGACTTTCTTCCTCTCCAATGCTCATTTTGAACAAGAAACTAAAAGAACTGGCTGATACATGCGAGTTCCTCTAGTGAGGATTAATGCTGAAAAATTAAATCTGGCCTTACTTAGTGTGTGGTTTACCTAACAGTTTACCAAACAGTTCTGCCAATGTTTTATTGAACTTTGCCACAGACAAGTATTCAAAGGGCAACAGGGGAACTATATTTGTTTTGCTGCAGGCGCATTTTTATGTTTTTTCCTAGTGTTGGCAAAGCTGGAAGGGCAGAGTGCTGAGATTTTATCCCAGGGCTATGAGATGCAGTATTTACTATTCCTGCAAGACAGTTATTCCTCAGAGGGAAGGATTTAGAGATATCAGAAGATATTTGCCAGCACGATGCAGACAAGCCCATGCACACACCAATACAGCCTGGCCCGACCAAGTTTACTGTCCGTCCTGATGCAGAAATATAGAAGATGATCCTGTTCCTTTCTCTTCTTGTACAGTGCGATAGGCATCTCTGGCCAGCTTTCATTGCTTCAGCTGCTCTGCCCACATGCTCTGATCTGGTTCAAGCCTTGTTCCTGGCACCAGGCAGGGCTGTCGGATGTGGCAAACCCAAGAGCCAGTGGTCCTGTTTGCACCTTAGAGACCCTTGGAGGGCAATGGGGAGGAGGCAGGGTCCAGCACAGCCCACGCCACATCCCTTCCCCAGCCACCGCAGCCATCCCCTTGCACGACAGCCGCCTGTCCTGGGATCAGGAGATGGCCTGCCAGCCCTATCCTTTCTGAGCTGCTAAGGTGATATCAGCCCCAGGAGCATCACTGCAGGAGGATGGGTGCAGACCCCGTGCTGGAGGAGCCGCACGGCTGCCCACACCATCCCAGCGATGGGTAGGGCCAGGGCACGGGCAGCGCAGGCAGGCTCTGCCCAGCGTTGCCAAGGCAATCCTCATCTCAGGCTGGCCATCAGGGCATCGCTGCCAGGTTTGGGGGAGTTTGGCAACAACTGAGAGAGGATCCTGCTGGGAAACATCGAGTTTCTGGATGCCAAGAAAGAGCGAGCCCATCCTTCAGTGCCTATAAAGACAACTGTCAGGCTGACCCCTCTGTTGTCCTTGGCTTTGGACGTCGCCTGGGAATACCAAGTAGGCAGACTTGTTATCTTTCCAAATTTAGGGGAAGGGAAGTGGAAAGGAGAGTTTTTACATGGCACTAAGCCAGCAAAGGGGCAGCTCAGCGGCATTCACAGCCTCCGGGGATGGGAGGTCCTTCCCCACCTGGAGGAGGGGACAGGACTGAACGAAAGGTTGGGTGGGGTATGTGGTATCCACACCACGGTTCCCACCAAGCAGGTCTCCTTCAGCTGGCCCCTTCCCAGCGTCGCAGCTTCCATCAAACCCAAGCAGCTGATTTTTTCCACGGCCTTGCAGAACTCTAAATGGTTTTACATTTACTCACTTTTCATCTTCCACATTGCATTCATTTCCCCAGAACTTTCTTCAGTTTCTGGGTGTCACCCAAGAGCCCTATCTAATCAAAATGTAACAAAACCGAGAATTTTCCTGAGGAATATCCATACTGGTGTCAGTTGACTTTGACAGAGATGCCAGCAGGGGTTTCAGTGCTGGCTGTTAACAGCTTATCTAAGGGGCACATGTGTGAGAAGCAGTTTGTGAGGACACTCGGTTGCCCTCAGTTATTCAAAAAATGTATTAACTTGAACCTCTAAATACCTGGTTACTGTGTAAAAGAAAAAAAAAGCCTATGGAGGCCAAACGGAAACATCTGGGCTAAGCGTGCAAATGAAGCCAGGAAGGAATGCGGGACTGCGCACCGTGGTCGCCCTGTCCTGGGCTGCTCGGGCTGCAGCCACCCTCCCCACCAGTCCCCCCCTGGCCCCGTTACCCCCAGCGTGAGTCATGGCATGCACCAGTCTGCACCCACGGCCCGGGCCTGCCTGCGTTGCACAACGCGTGCTGCATAAGCTGTAGCCAGCATCTTCACGTACCAGCTTGTTTCTAAGGGCTCAGTACATATTCTGCTTTTGCTGCCGCCTTCTCCGTGGCCTCCGGCCAGGAGCGGAGCGGCAGTGCTCGGTGCATGCAGACGGCTGCACGGAGCAGCCCTGGGGGTGAGGGGTTGAGCCCGGGTTTCAGTCCTTCCCGTCAGGGTCCCACCACGGCATCCCACTGGCCAGCCTCTTGCAGGGCGCTGGGCCAAATGATTGGGTCATTCAACCTGCTATTTGCTGTACAAAAGCTCTCCCCAGGCACAAACTCTGGAGGTCACACACTCCTTTGGGCTTAAAATTCCCAAATAAAATTCCTGCTTCACCCTGGTGTAAGTCGGGGCTGAGCCACCGGAGGGGACTGGGCACTGTCCCTCCAGCGCAGGTTGGCACTGTCCCCTCCAAGCTTCATTTCGTCATTCCTGCTAGCAGCATTGCTGATGGGTATGACCAGAAATGCTGTCCCCATTCCCTAAAAACATCCCCGACAGACCACGTGTGAGTGTCTTCCTACAAAAAATGAGCTCTGGCCTCAGCCAAGATCAGCCCCAGGTCCTGCGAACTGAATGGGGTTTCCGTTTCCTCACACACCTCTAAGCCCAAACAAAAAAATGCATCCCTTGTTAGGATGTTTTTACTGCAAACTTGTGAGCAGCTTGAACGAAAGATGATCTAAATATATGTGGGGGTATATAAATATATGTGAGAAGGGGAAAGTATGTTGACTCATACAGGCTTTGTCGTGACTTAAACGCCATTTCTTACAGCTGTTGTAGGCATTTTTTGGAAGGCATATAACTATTGCTTTCCAGAAACAAAACGTCTTTGTTGGAAATGATGTAAAAATGGATTTTTGAGCAAAGCATGGAGAATTTCTGAGATGGAGCTGAATGATTTTGGCTCCGTTTAGTATTTCTATGTCTTAGAATCCACCTTGGATCAGAAGGGCCCTGGAAGCCTCCCAGGGGATCTCTCCTTTCCATCCTTCAGCAACGCATCCCAACCTCCACTGTGAGTCCCCAAACGGAGGAGACCACATGACTCTCCAATTTCCACATAAATCATGAACTTGCTAATGATAGCACCACACACCAGCAGTCTGCTGTGCCGGGCCAGGGTAGCTGGTCTGGTCTCGAGAACAATCTGACAGTCATCGATTCCAGATGTTGCAGAAAGCTTCAGACCTCTGAGGTCCCGTTTAGCCCTGCTTCTGGCAAAGATCAAGGGGGGGTGGGTGCATATATATCTTATTTTATTGCTCTGTTTTCTTTAGAACTAAGGAAAGATTCGCTCTCAAAGCAAAATACACATTGTTTACATAGCATGAGCTTTCACTGGGCTGGAAGCATGGGATTTTAACTGCATTTCATGAATGTATTTTGCAGACTCGTTTGCAAGCTGGACAAGGGTATGGAAATACACTCAACTGCGTTCTCACTGTGTACAGAAATGAGTCTGTAAGTACTTTACCTTACTTAAAATGTGCTGGTAGAAAATGCAAATAGATAAATAGATAAATTCATAAAGCAATTATACAGAATCACTGTTGACACCAGCAGTTATATGAAGACCAATAAAGTCGGTGCAATTGGGCCTGCAAATCCCTACAGCCTTCTCTTGCTTAACTCTAAGGTAACTCTCTTGGCTACTCCTATAGGGAAAAGACATATCCCTGGCACGGAGTGATAAATAACACTGCCACATGGGTCAGGGTGTTACATCCGCAGTGCCTCTTTTGCCCGTACCTGCTGGCAAAGCTCTACTGGAGGTATTTTGCTGACTTTGGTGATTCCAGGACAGAAGCTGGCCATAAGAGGGACTTTTATGTGGGTTCCTGTGCTTTCAGCATATCCTGCACAATCTTTGCAAGTCTTTAGCAGTATGAATTAATTTTAATTTGCTCAGCATGTGCAAACGGTTGGTTCCAGGAGACATCTGGTACTTGGATTCGCATTTCTGGCCTGACAGACAAGTTGGGGTTTACGCTGCTCAGTCCCGTTCGCTCTCTTAACTCCTGCTCCCTTCCCCGGGTAGGTGGCTGGCTTCTTCAAAGGCATGTCCTTCCCGCTGGCCAGCATCGCCGTCTACAGCTCCGTGGTGTTCGGTGTCTTCAGCAACACGCAACGGCTCCTCAGCCAGCTCCGCCACGGAGACCCATCTTGCACGCCGGAGCTCGCAGACATGGCTCTAGCCAGCACGGTGGCAGGGTTCGTCTCCGTGGCCATCGGCACTCCTGTCGACCTGGTAAAGATAAGGCTACAGATGCAAACACAGCCGTATACTGAAGGTAGGAAGCAAGAGTTTCTCCCTCATTTCTCTCCCAGTTCTTGGTGTTTACTGAGAGCTTTAGGACAACTTTGCTTCGAGGCCCGGCTCTCTGCTGCCTTGGGCCACTGCAATTGAGCTGAAAATGCTTCCTTCTGCCTCAGGATGGACCCCATCCTGCTCAGCTTAAGGGGAGGGTGTTTATCAATGACATTGAACAGATCTCCACCGTCCTTTCCAGCTGATTGGGTTCTGTAATGAACACAGGGACAGGTCTGTTCAGGACCAGGAGCTGTGGGAGCCACCTTCCCCACACGGCCGTGGGGCAGGAACAGCGAGTCCGCGGGCTAGTGAGTCCCCGGGCTGTCGGATCCCCTGGAGATCCCACCAGCGACACCACGGCTGCCAGTGGTAACGCCAGCTCCCCATCTCCCGTTGCACACTCTCAGTCCCACATATATTTGCCCATAAACCCCTCTCTGTTATTCTACCCTCCTCTGTTCAAAAGCTGAAATTACACATGCCCATTTTTGAAAACCGCTGGTTTATTTGCAGCAGGGTTACAGGTACCCAGGCGCAGGTAAGACGGGTCAGGAGGGGACACAGGCAGGATGGCAGTGGGCAGCTGTAACCTCTCCAGAACCTGCAGAAAGGAGCTGCTTCTGCTCGAGATGGCAGCTGAATTTCATTGCAGGCTGCCAGCATGGAGCAAACCCCACAGGAGGATACGCATAGCTGAAGGATGAGACGGCACAGCTTCAGATCTGAACAGCTTGGATTTCAGCAGTTTCAGAAACACCTTTCTCATGATTACAGTTGTGGTGTTTAACTCTGAAATACTGACATTTTTGTATTGCTTTGATAAAATAATAGTATGTCCATTTTTAAAAGCCTCCATGCAGTTTAGGAACCTAATGCCCTTTCCAAAAGCAACTTGGTCTACATGGCAAGGGCCGGTCTCTGAAGATTTCGAGGCTTTCAGAGATGCAGCTTGGCACCAGAGGCAGTTAAAATCCATGAAAATTGGGCACATAGCCTTAAACTAATTTGGAAATCTCACTGGGCACATACTTATTGGGAGGCATGCAATGCATTTAAGAAAAATCTGTCCTGAAGTATCTAAATATCTTTCAAAAATGGACCTAAGTCCTCTTTCTTAAAACTTTTTTTCCCACGCTACATATTGATCCCAGCAAAAGAAAATGGATGGCAGTGATTTCTGTTCAATGGCGGTGGGATTTTGAGAGGAGTTCTGCAGCAATATGTCTATTATAACGGTTGTATCTTTTTTTTTTGCAGCAAACATTAAACTAAAGTCCACAGTTCCTGGATTTCCTGTGTACCGAGGCCCAATTCACTGCTTTAGGACAGTCCTACAGAAAGAGGGGATAGCAGGAATATACCGAGGCGCGGGCGCAATGCTTCTGAGGGATGTTCCTGGGTACTGCTTCTATTTCATCCCTTACACATTTTTCTGTGGTTGGATTACGCCTGATGGATGCATTTCGCCTAATCCCTCCTCCATCTGGCTGGCAGGGGGTGTAGCAGGTAAGCACCTTTTTTTCCGACAACACTGGAAAACAAGGATGGGAAGGTTCCCAGGGCAGATTACGGGGTGGCTCAGGGGCCACCACCTCCTCCTGGTCACCAGGAAAGGACATGGGGCTGAACGACCTTTCTCCCCCATGACCAAGTTCCCTAGCACCACGACTGCACTTTATGACTTGCCAAACTTTATGGAAGTCACGTTATCAGACCTTCATCGGGCTCAATGTCAGCAAGAAGGAAAACACCCAGTGCCTTCATCTCCCTGGATGTCTCACAGCAGCCTGCGTATCACATTGCCAGCAATACGCGGCAGCCAAGATGCCTCCAGAAGAGGACTTCAACCTGTTGGCTGCCCACCAGGAGGGTGTGCACCCTACCCATGCGCAGCAGAAGCAGAGTTGACTGTTACTGATCATCTTCTTTTTTTTTCCCCCGTGTACACCTGCCAGTAAGACTGGCATGTGCATCCCCCACCATGCTTACCTGTGTAAGGTCATCCCTACACCCGCTCCCCATTTCTTGGCCATTTCTAAATTGCAGACCCCTAAATGCAGATCAATCCTTAGCTCAGGTAATGATTACAAAATGCTGTCTCCATTTCTCCTGCAAATGGACAGAGCCCTGGCCCATCTGGACAGCTTCTCTAGTATGCCCCCACACTCACATAGTTCCAAACAAACTCTTGTCTGTCCAACTGGGACATGCTGACCTTTTCAGAGAAGCAAAACATCCCACTCGGCAGCAGGGTAATCAATGTAAATAGCTGGCTTCATTATTGGAATGATGATGTATCTCAGCTGTGTGGAGCCTCATCCTGTTTGCATAAGAAGAACCTGCCTCTTATTTGCATTCTCAGCTCAAACTTTGCTTTTCAACAGTATTATCCGAGAACTCCAGTTTTCCTGAAATCACCCCAAGTGGCAGCTGCCTGCAGCTCGGGTTCTCCTCACAGCATGTTCATGCCCCACCAGAAGCATGGCAGAAGATGTATTTGCACCTGGGGAAGGACCTCCTGGGCTGCCTGCATTTGACTACCAGTGTAACCCCCAAAATCTCAATGCTTCTTCAGAAACAGGGAACTTTGCTCCCAGAAATACCATTGCTGTACCTGAGTAGGGCGAATGCCCTGAAACGAAAATCCCATGAGTATGATGCAGTAGATGAGAGGTGAATTTCTGAGTTCACTGACCTGCGGCCAAGGAAATATAGCGAAGAAATTGTTCAAATACTTCTGCATTTTTCTAGGAGCCATTTCCTGGGGGATTGCTACTCCAATGGATGTTGTGAAAACTCGACTTCAGGCAGATGGAGTTTATTTAAACAAGTACAAAGGGACCCTTGACTGTATCTTGCAGAGCTACCAGAATGAGGGCTTAAAAGTAAGTGATATTTAAAGTAAAATCTGGGTATTAGACATTTAATTTTCAATTGGGAAATATAATGGCTGTTACAAACCTATCTGCAGGATTGAGAGACAGCTAAAGCCAATTACTGCTAAATTATAATAATGACAGTAGGTAATTACAGGGCAGATTCTTTCTAAATCATAATAGTGAGAGTAATAATGTGCTTTACAGCAATGAAAAAATGAATGACTGGGGGTCACAGTCTGCTGGTGTAATTAACTGAAAATAACACTTCATGTCAGTGCATTTAATTGTGAACATGATTTGACTTATTATAAATCAGAGGTAGAAAATCTTGCTTCTGTGATTACCTCTACAAAATGCAGAGCTCAAATATTTCCCATTGACACCAAAGTCAGTGGGAACTGATTCCAGTGGGACTGTGCTGGCACCCCGGGTGCGCTTGGTTGCCTTGGGCAATGCTTTGATGGAACTGATGCTGCGTTTTGCACTGCCCATCCTCATTTTGCACTAAGATAGAGTTGATTGACAATGTTCTTAAATCAGAATTGCTTTGGTTTCAAACATGAAGAAGGGCTGCGTGCCAAAAAGCCCTTATCTCCTTTTTCTGACTTTGTCTATTAGTGTAATAAAAGATGTTTGTTCTACCTGCAAACTTTGCCTCAGTTAAATGTGAATGGCAGAGAACCAGGGTTTGCAGCTTTATTGCACTGCCAATACATGGTTATGAAAAGCAACATCTTCTGATATTGAAATAAATCTGTATTTAAGTTGTCATCAAAACATCATGTGGGCTCTTAGCTCCAAAGTGTTAATTTTCACATTCTGAGGGAAAATAACAAGTCGCAAAAAGAAAAATAACCTGCAAAATCACAACTCAGTGTGATTTAAGTATTTGCCAACATGCCACTATGTTATGCCAGCCGTCACAGGACCCTGCAGTCTGGTTCGTTTTTTGCCATTGAGTGAAGAAAGTCACAGTCCTAGGAAGCACAGGCACCTGGAGAGATGCTAAAGACCACACTTGGATGGTCAGAGGAGGGTCAGGGTGCCCCAGGCTCTACGCAGGCTCCCTGCCCTGCATGTTCAGTTTGGCATGCAGTTTCACACTAAAACATAGGGTAGCTGAAAAGGGAATTTCCGTGTGTTTTCCCTTCTCTCTCCATCCTCATCCTCACTCCCCACCCTCCTTGTCCTGCCTGAATATTCACAACTAATTCAGGCACTTAGGTTTTTTTGTTTGAGGTTGAGCTGCTTGCAGTTTTTCTGCTATCATGCCTGGCACACGGACCAAAGCCAGCAATAGGGTTGAGTAATAGTTGATAAGACTAGATCCTTCTCTCATAAGGAAAATCTTTTTATATGTTGGGAGACACACAACTGGTAAATAGCAAACCAAGGTCTGGATGTTTTCATTCTGGGACAAAGGAACAAAATTTGCAGTGCTGAAAATAACTGCCTGATGTACACAAAAAAAATGTAAATATAGCCCTCTTCTTTCTCCATAGTCGGGTGTGTTCATTCTGATGAGAAAAATTTTTGCTTCTGTGCTTTTCTTCATAAATTTTCATTATTATTTAACCTGGCACTCTAGTGTAACTTTATGGATGCTGCAAAAGTTTGAATTTCCTCCCAGAAAATTCTATCTTTCCTAACAAAATAAAACACCTCAATAAATTGAGTAATATCCTAAATATCCCAATATTGCAATTTTATGTTGCAAACTCCATCCTAAACTATGTGAACATATTTTGATTCTATCTCATACAAGTCAGCACCATGCACTGGATTTATTGGACACAAGATACGGTGCTGTTTAGCAGAGCTCAGTATTTCAGGGGAAATCCTGGTTAGACACTTAAATCTATGGGCTTCTGGTCTTGGAGACAAGATCTTCCATGCTTTCTTACAGTAGCCGTGGGAGCTTTGCCTTTGTAAAGCTTACAAGGGGGCTTGCTTTGCTGATGTTAGTTTTCATGTCTATTCTGAACTTCTGGTGTTTAGATTAGAGACCACAGTGATTAGCCTGGGTGGTTAATGGAGCGATTTTGTGAGAAACAGGCCAGCAGAGAT
This sequence comes from Haliaeetus leucocephalus, assembly GCF_000737465.1. Taxonomy (NCBI): domain Eukaryota; kingdom Metazoa; phylum Chordata; class Aves; order Accipitriformes; family Accipitridae; genus Haliaeetus; species Haliaeetus leucocephalus. The sequence goes on from NW_010973092.1 coordinate 4,224,950, forward strand.
ACTCCCTGCAACCATCATTTTGTAAATAGGCTCACCCCAGCGCGAGTGGTTTGTGCACAGACTTGCACATACCAGGCAACAGTGTTTGTAGCAAGGGGGGTTTCAAAGGGAGACAAGCCAACACGAGGAGCAAGGAGTGACAAAGAAAGACCCCTCTCCACTTTCCAGAAAGCACTTTACTGTTCAAGCACTTAAGAGGCAGAGGTTCTTTCACTCTTGTAAGTCCCAGCATCTTTTAAAAAAATATATATTGAGCAGAATGAGGAAGCCTGGCTGTGGATATTTATTAGCTTAATGAAAGAAAATGCTGGGATATGTATGGGCACCAAAGCTTGACCTTAGGAACCCACATGTGAAAATATCAGCTTCTATTGAATATTTTTCCCAAAGCCGGTGGTGAGAGCTATTTCTCAGCAAGGTACAGAGTAAGTCTAGTTTTCTGTTGATTGACAAATTCTTTCTGTGCTCAAAGGTGAAACCTGCAAAATAGTCCACGTGGCACAGTGCCCATATTGGCTGGGCTGGCTTGCAGCCACACCACTCTCTCTCCGCTTTCCAAAAGTCTTCTGCGCCCATACACCCAGGCCTGGGAGTCAGAGCATTTGCTGCGTGAAAGCAACAGCCTTCTAGTTCTACCCTGGGGTTTGCACGATCCCCGCATGCTTAGGTATGCAAAGGGAAGGAGGGACTGTAGCTAGGCAGGACAACACTAGAAGATGGTTTAGGTTTCTTGCTTTCTGCTCTACACCACTGGCAGGAGGCCATTTTTTTACCCTTTCCCTCTTGTAGCTCTTGCCAGCGGATACTGATGGGGGTCCATAGGGAGCATGGAGCACAATAACACCAAACCAGTGACTTTTGCCATTGAGTTTCCGTTCTCCAGCGCAGACTTCAGCAAAGATCAGCAGTGAGAGCTTATCTCCTGAGCAAACCAAGATTTGGTTCTTCAGAATCCCACCATGACTTCATTCAATGTTTTCTTCTTCTTCTTAAAATAGCCAGTATATTCCTGTGCTCTAACCTTTCTCCATCCCCAACAGGTCTTTTTTAGGGGCATCACGGTCAATACAGTGCGAGGATTCCCAGTGAGTTCAGCCATGTTTCTTGGCTATGAACTTTCCCTCAAAGCAATGAAAAGAGACCAAACTGAGACCAATCCTTAACTTCCAGGTCAGCGCATAAAGACCCTCTAGCTTTATTAAAATTAGAGAATTAATTTTTGAATCAAATGGAGTCACAATTGTATAGATCCTCTGAAAGTCAGATAACTCACATGGGTACTTACATCTGAATAGTCAAACACTTTTCAAATTTGGGTCTGTGGGATCTGGAGCAGACAATAGATGTGCCGATGGATTTTGGTTTCATTCCAGATCTGGAATTTCACTGCAATCTGTTCTGATTGTTGTGATTGTTTTGATTAGTATGAATCAGAAAAGAAAATTTGAAAGGAGAATATTCTCCAACATTTTATAAGTTTTGAAATACCATTCTCCCTAAAGTCCCTGCACAGTATCCTTTCCTCCCTTGATCCATCCACAAAGACCTGAAATTAAGCCCTTTCAAAGTGTCTTGACTATCAGCTCACAGTTTTACTCTTTCCCTCATAAACCTAGGGTTGCATAAAGGAGCAGCATTAAAAATATCTGATTAAAAAACTTTTTAAGCGGTTAAATACTCAAAATTATTCTTGCTGGTCTTTGCTGTTTTCTGCAGTACTTCATAAACCTCCTTCTTTCTTATTTCAAAAGTGTTGCCAAGAAGACCTGAAAGTCTCCTACTTTCCTGAGCCAAATCAGCAGTGTGGTGTTGGTGAGGGCTCAGCTGCTCTGACCGAAGACTCCTGTCCTGCACCTACAGCATCTGCTTTCTCTTCTACCACAGACTTAGTCCCTGGAGGACTCCGAAAACTGCACCAGCTCAATCAAATCCAAAGACTATTTTCTTATAGAATCTTTCACTCTGTTGTCTAAGAGCACCTTAATAATTCCCATGGTTGGGCTTTTTCACTGATGACATTTTTCCCATTGAGCCGAGGGAACAACTCACTTCCCTTACCCACACGAATGAGATGATACACCCAAACCCAGCCCACCCAACACCAGCTGACGGAGCGTCTTTTGTACAACACTGCATATAAAGCTCATCTTTCTTGTGAACAAGGAAAGGAGGAGGTGTTGTGAGTGTGCAGGTGCTTCTTGTGTAGGAAGGCCTAGATTCCCACCAAATCCTAGCTTGCTTTCACGATCAAAGAAATGCATGACTCCACCCGTATGAACGGATACTTGTGTTTTACATCACAGAATTCTCCAGTCTGGCATAATTTAACACATTATCATGAAAAAATGCAAAGGGCTTCAACAGCTTCAGTTTGTTATCCAAGGTATAAACAGAATTGGGATACAGGAGGATGTTAAAATTCAGAGACTAAGCTGCTCTTTTTCTTCAGAAAAAAATAAAACAATTCTGCATTTCCTATAGATGGCTGCCTATTAATTTACCTAACTTGCCTTGTGTAGCCCTCCAGGGACCTACTAGAGGTATCTTGTTAGACCTTCTGATCTCCCTGACATGATAGTCCAGCTTGCCAACTGCCAAACCCTGCAGCCATCACTTTGCAGCCTTGAGAGACCATCACCAAAGGAAGTCTCTTCAAAGGATGCAGAGTTTACCCCAAACTATTCATTAAAATACATGGGCCAGCTTCAGACCTCCAGCTCTTTGCTGCAATCCCACTGAGACAGCTGGGGCAGACCCAGGTCTCTCTTTGGTCTACCTCAGTCTTTCAATTATTCCAAGGTCTTTTACATCATGATTATTTCTGTTTATGCTGTTAAATATCTCCATGCTTTATTTTCTAAGCATGGAGCTTCTGATGCCAAAACCCAGGAAGAACCAGCTCTGCTGGGACACGAGGATTCTGGTGGCACTGGCAGGAGAGGCTGAGGGGTAACAGCCTCACATGCAAAGAGACATGTGGCATGGGGGAACAGTCTGAGACAACACTGTCCTCTGGGAAATGTATGGTTCTTCCCCATCTTCCTCTGGAGGAGAAGAGCTCTGGGGAAAAAAGCCCAGCAACGGCAGTTTTAGTAGATGCCCTCAGTAAAGGTTTCTGAAGACAACCTGGAGCAGCTGTCCAGCTTTCCTCCGTAAAAGGAGGATAAGGAAAGAGAAACTCCTACATCCTCTTCCCTGGACGAATGGAGGAATTGGTGACAAGACTTGAAGACCTTAGTGGAAAGTGCCTGAAAACTTGGGTCTGGAGCAGTACTCAGAAATGGGTCCCCAACTTTGGGCTCCTCTTCACTGGGGCCCAAATTAAAACCAGGCGTGTGGCTTCCCCCCAAAACTGGCCTTAAAAAGTGGGGGAAACAGCTGGTGTTGCTTCATCTCAGGACTTGCAGGCATGGAGGCTCACAGTGCCTTTGATCTTGGCAAGGACACAGGGAACTGTTTTTGATAAACAGTATGGATAAAATTGATGAGCCTTCACACAAGTATTTGTTGCTGGCTGCATTTAAGGATTCATCCTTTTCATGTTACCTATTTTAAGGCATATAGGTAAAATATGTTCTTTAGATACAAAATATCATATGTCTCCAGGGATAATGCTTGGGAGACTGTTTTTTCAGTGCAAATAAATGGTGATGCTTATCTGCCTGCATTATGTAAAATGGACCATGAGTAATTAAAATGATGAGGTTTGCAACAAGCTGTGTATCTGCATGATCCTGCCCTCACGGCACCCAGGTTTGATCTGTTCAGTGCCTCCCTGGGTGTAAAGCCCTGAGACCCACATTGGAGTTGCATGGTGATTTTTCCTGATATTCTTCATCCAATTCAAACAGTTTTGAGACGGATGCCCAGGATTTACTTGGACAAAACTCTCGTGTAACACACACCTGCCAGAAGGAGCTGTCAGGGAGAGCTGTGGACTACGCAGTGTAGAAAGGGAGCAGAGGACAGAAAGCTTTTGATATAAAAAAATGCAAAGCAAGTGGGAAGTGAATAAAAAGTTTCGGCCACATGATGGCATCCTCGTCCATGGCCGTGTGCCACTCGCTGGAGCTGCCAGGCAATCTTCTGTCTTGCTTCATTCAACTCTGAGTCCAGATTTGCTGCCAGACTGGTACACGCTCCCTTCCAAACAGGCAGCCCCACACTGGGCAGTGGGCAGGTGATTTTGGGGTGACACAGGGTCAGGCACAGCAGGATTGGGACAAGCAGCTTTTGAGGCACAGCACTTTGTGGTACGGTTGTACCCATTGCTGTGATCGATCACAGCAGATCCCTGCACATGGAGCTCGATAAATAATTTAGTCTTGCTTTTGAATTAGGGAGTGCATGGCTGTGTCACTGAGGAAAAAGGTCCAGCGGTGGGGTTGGGTGACACTGCAGGGGGTCAGCTCCATGTCTCAAAGATGAGGGATGGCAATTACAATTTATGCACACAGAGACTCGACAGGTCTGTGTCTTGTGAATTATTTTCTTTATGATATAGCAAATGCATTAATTTTTAGAGTTAATATCAATATCATTATCCATTGATAGAAATTAAGATCTCTAGGGAATCCTTTTTGGGGACCTGGTGATGGGAATTTAAAACAGTGCCTTGCCTGGCAGGCAAACAGCCATACATACAGCTGATTCAAATCCCTTGTATGGGGCAGTGATTGCATATGTTGGTGATTTTTTTCCCTGAATTACACAAAGGAAAAATGCCCCGTGTCAGCGGAACTCAGGAGACGGACCTGCTCCTCCATCAGTGCTGTGGCCATAGTGACCTGCCGTCGGTGGCACGTTCCCCAGCACCATGCACACTGGAGTGGGAGAAGCCATCTCCTTGATAGCTTGTTCACAGATGCTCACAAAGCTCCACATTTCTGAGATAAATGCAGTAAATCCTGAAATTGGTAAAAAATGAGAAGGGAAGCAGAAGGACCAGGGCTACCTACTTTTATGCTTTTCTTGCCTGGAATATGAAAGCATACTCAGACCTGTCATGCCTCAAATAAATCTGTAATTGCCTGACTTTCATGTTGCTGGTGGTGTTCCAGCTCTTACAACACTCTATATTACTTAATGAGATGCTGGCTGTGTAGCTGTTTTTCCCAATTTATACATTTTGTAGTGCTATGGAAGGAAAAAAAGGTAACAGCAGCTTATTTCCCCATTTGAAAAAAAAAAGAACAAACAGGAACAAATTTCCAGCCAGGGGGCAAGGAGGCGGGTCACCTCACCTCCCTGTTTCTGCATCCTCACTGCTGCTGGGCACCTATAATGTCCTTAAGTCCTTCTCTCAGGCAGGGTGCAGCTGACATCCCATGCAGAAGCTCACCCCCAGTGGTTTTAGTGCCTGCTGAAGACCTGTCTGTGATGGCTCCAGGCCAGGCTGAGATTTTCTCACGCCTCGGGAGTCCCTGCCTGGCGTGTCTGCATGTCAGGGGAAGGTGAGATCACAGTCCTCATCTTCGTTTCTCTTTTTCTGTTGTACTCTGAGACAGAGGAGTAGGTCACATCTTTGCAGGCATTAAGATATATCTCCTTGGTTTATCTGAAGTTCTTTGTTTTGTCATAGAGGTTTTTACAGTAAAGATTTCTCTCCTAGACATTGCATTCATGTAAGCCAAGAAGGCCAATGCCTGTCTTGTACCCGTGAAGAAAAAGGTCAAGTGTGGAGTCAGAAGAAATGGTGAGATCCAAGGATACAAGTGGGAAGAAGTTCAAGTCGCTAAATTGAATAGAAACTGCACAAGAACAGCTTCCTTTCTCTAAAGCCATCTTCTTCCTATATATGCTCCTATAGTGTTGCATAGACTGATCACTGACAACTTAGATAAGTAGTATGTAAAGTATCTTTCCAGAGATAAGCTCCAAAAAGAATTAAGCCATGCTGTGAGGGGAAATTTAAGTAGTTACACTGATTTGCAAAGCAGTTTTCCTGAACTGTAGATCCTGCGACAGCTCCAGAATCAGACACTGGTGGAACAACCAATCTGTTCAGAGCCACACATGCAGCAGAAGGAGACTATCTTTTTAAGGGGGTGTCAGAGGTCCCATATGATTTTTCACTGTAAGATATAAAACGCTGGATACATCAAGAAATCTTTTCTTAGTATAAGTGAAATACAAAGGCTACTGGACTGCAGAACATCAAATCTCTGAAAAGAATATGAAGGTCCTGTTGAGTGATGGAGAAAGCAATGGATAACCTTGGGTCACAAGGTGAAACATTTGGAGAAACAAGAACCTTGCAACTGGGGTAGCACAGGCTGAGACTGCCCTGCTGCCAACACCCAGTGCTTCAAGCCTGGCACCTACATGGCCTCACCTGCTGTAAAAGCACCAGGAATAACATAGCTTATCTTCATGGATTGGACCGGCTCATGGTCTATTCCCCCATGTTTCAAAACATTTTAGCACTAACATAGCCTATTTTACACATAGTATAGAAAATCTTGCCAACTCTTTTGGAAGAGGGCCAGCCTATTCTTACTCATGCAACTAGGTGTGAACAAATATCAGTGCTTATTAAATTGTGGTTGCCATGTTTCTATCAAGCAGTCTGCAGGTAGCTTTTCAATGCTGCCAGCATGAAAAGCAAGCTGCAGTGTGGGTCTGGCTGGTGAAGGACTCTAACGCAGCCACAGAGTGATTGCCTTGTGCTGTCTGTCTGTCCTGCATGTTCAGCCTTCCTCTACATGCTGTGCTGAGAGGGAAATCCAGCACCCAGGGTCATCTCACAGTGGGACAAGTGAGGAAGGGTGAGTGGACTTGTGATCTGAGAGCTCTGCGATATTTCTCTTTCCCGGTGTGAAAGCGGTCAGGTCCACAAAAAAGGACACTGAAGTGAGAGCAATGGCATCAGGAAAACCTTAAAATCCAAGAGAACTGGTGACCTTTGTAGACAATTCCTGATTTCTTCTGCTGATTTCTGGAGACTGTTGGTTGTGAGATGCACTTGCAATACGTGCAAAGCCCAGCATGGCCGGCATGTTGCTGTCATGGCTTTTTGCTTTTAGATGCCTCAGCTCTTGCTAAATATCATTGCAACATGGAAAGCTTGGCTCCCCTGCTAAAGAACCCAGGAAAGCTCCGGTGACTGTACTATTGCATGAAACAAAGATGACTCGCAGCTCTGAAGGTCCCTCTCAGATGTGCTCCCCCATCTCACAGCTCCCAAGCACCACTGGTTTTGGTTAGTTTAAATGGTTTCAAATTAATTACAACTCTTCTGAAAGTAATGGGAGCTCCATTACCTACAGAAGCTAATGTGAGTCCCGAGGACGTCCCGTGCCACCTCTCTCTTCAAGCTGGCACATGAAATACTCCCCGAATTCATCTGGATTTTACACCTTTTTGTCATAGGCAATCTTGCTATTACTGTGCTGTGGTTTACCCTTGTGTGGAGGAATTAGAATGACCCTATTTTCCTTTATTTCTACACTAGCATATGTCATCGTTACCTAAAAGAAAGGAAAAAAAATACTGCAAGCCACCTTATCTCTGGAAAATGAAACTATTAATAGTATCTCTTCATCTGCAGTCTTTGCAAGCTCTTACATCTTGATCAGTGTACACAGCAAACGTAAAAGAAGCTGGTATGTTATCTTGGTTTGTTTCTTCTACGAGGGAATCTTTTTTCCTACATTAAAAAAACCCAAACTGTACAGAGTTTCTTGGAAACACTACAGTGGGATGCAAATTCTCCCATGAGAATTGAGAAGATCTGGAGGTTTATGCTAACCACGTTAAAATACTGATCTGGAAATTGGATGTTTGTGCAGCATTTTCAGTCAATCAACCTATCATCGAAATAGGTGCATTAAAAGAGACTATATCCCAAAGGATTTACGCATAAACCAAAAATGTACAGCACATTAGATGAGGATTTTCAAAGGAGCCAGAGGGAACAGCCTGTAAGAGACCACAGAAATAAATTGGGAGAGTTTTGTGTGTTCCCCTTTTCCAAATATCTGTCCTGGGCTGGAATCGTACAATCCCGTCAGGCGAAAGTTGTGATCGCGAACCAGGCACACCCAGCCGATGTGCTGCCCTCGTGCTGGCGGTACATCGGCTGACGGAGCTCTCTGCCTCCTTCCTCACTCTGCTCCTCCACTGCATCCTTTAGTGGGCAGGGAAGTGATAGGAGGTACAGGGATACACGATCGGCTCGTGGATGGTCCTGCCTCGGGCTGACCACAGCGAGTTTCCCCTCTCAGGTTTCCCAATGGCAATGTAAGGGATGTTTCTATGGGTTAATGCACCCACTACCTTTGAGTTTGGTGATCTTTATTAAAAATCCTGCGTTTCAGTTCTTCACTTTGTTTCTGATTTTTCCAGCCAGAAATCTTAAAAGAGAACAAAAAAAACCCCTCAGAAAGACCAGACCTGGCGTTGGTGGCTCCCCACTTTGACAACTGGCCTTTTGAGGCTTGTGGATTTGTGACCTCAGGGGGAAGTGGACTCGCACTGTCACCCTCCTACATACTGCACTTTGGCTACTGAATTTATTATGAATGTTTCAGGTTTTTTGAGCGATGGTTGAAAAAACGCTACTTCCTCTCTACATTTTGGCCTGTGCTGCTGAAAGAGAGATTAAGGGAGAGGAACAGAGGGAGATCAGATCCCTAGACATGAGGACAGAAATTAAACTGCTGATCGTACTTAACACACAAATGACAACATAGTTGTGAAAATACGTTGCTGCAGCTGGTCATCAAAATGAAGACTTCTAAAATATCAAAACTAAATGTTTAAAGATTATATAAAAAAGCTGGTCTTTTTGCTGGGATGGCAGCAAATATTAATTTCCACGGTCTTTGGGTCAGCCTCTAAATGCTGGAATAGAGCCTAAATTCTCCAAAGAGAAGCCATAACCGGTGCCACTCGCTTCTGTGCTCAATCCACTGCTGCTCTAACCAATACATGGAAAGTTCTTTCTGTGCCAGTTTGTCTTCTGGTGATTTCTGATTCACTTTAAATTGAAGACAGCTTCTCTGATATATATGAAATACCTATTTGCCCTGGAGCAACAACAGCATGAGATAGATCTCACTAAGCAATCAAATAGAAATGAAAAGATGTAGAGATAGCGCTGGGACTGCTGGCAGACAGAGACTGTGAAAAGGAACTGCAGGCTCAGGGAACAGCTCAGGAGCAGCTCTGGAAGCTCTGCCATTCCAATTTTCAACTAGTAACAAAAATACAGATCTTGTCTTTTTGGGCTATAGGCCTGGGAATAAGTTATCTGATCTGCTCACTGTCCAGTGAACATAATTACATCTCATGAATGGAAAGGTCCTAATTATGTATTCTGCATACAATTTATGCCACCAATCGCTTTCACGTACAGAGCGCGGCAGTTGCATTGAGACATCAGTCCTTAGGTGAAAAGGCCCTAGAAACCCAGCTAAGTATATCAGATTTTGTAAAATCCTTGCAAAGACAGAGAGTAGCAGCTACCGGGCAAAAGGGGATTTCTAATGAACATATTTTCCTTAAAAGCAAGAAGCAGGAGAAACTCCTGACTGTCATGAAGAGCCCCTCGCCCCTCTCTCCCCATGGCTTGTTACCATATTCCTTGCACAACCTTGGCTAAATCAAAGATACTTGCAAATTCTTTCCTTTAAAACCATGTAAAATCATTTTTTCAACCACCTGAGAAACCAAGCGTCCCACAAATACTACACATCATTTATTTCCTTCAGGGATTTATGCTTTGAACTAATTGTTCTAGCTCTTGCCGTGGGGCTTTACTGGCTGAAGAAACAGGGAGCAACACGCCCATTGCTTTGCTTGAGTAAAAAGCTGTTTCCTCAAGGGACACCCACCTGTCACAGAAGTCTCTTTATTGCTTTTCAGGGCATCACAGGCTCTCAATCATAAATCTGTGATTTTAGCCCCTCTCTAACAGCCCAGTGCCTTGAAAGATGCCACTGCCTGGCTCATGAACGCCATCCCTCCCCGCAATAGAATTTTGCGTATCAGCTTACCATAACGTAGCCTGCTGCCAGCTTTAACTTGCCAAGGGAGGGCTCTGGCTTTTTCTAGGTATTCCCTGGGGCCTGTGTGAAAGCTGTAGCTGCCTAATGGGATGTACACTTCCCACACAAAAATCATCTAAGGGCAAACTTCAAAGAAAAGGCAGGGAGCATCCACCCCAGCCCAGAGCTGGTGCAGGGTGTGCAGGCAGCAAGGCAACGGCAGGAGCAGCAGGCACGTTCTCCTCCGCTCCCCTTGGCATGCGGGCAGGCGGCGGAGCCACGCTCGGCCAGATGAATCCCTTGCCGGTAGGCAAATGCCAGAGAAAAAAACAGCAAATTGCAACCTGATGTTTTCTCTTTCCAGCACAGTTTCCAGAGGGATCGTTGCCCATCGTTCAGCCAGACTGACCAGCAGAAAGCTCAAGCTTTTGGAGAAGATCTTTGAGGCATGACAGGATTTAAGGCATAACAGGAGAGAAGCTTAAAAGTCCACCCTGGGGATCTAAAAGAAATCTGAAGGGCTACCACTTGCTCTACCAAGGTGTGCAACTTGCAAAAAGGAAACCTCTGTGGCCAGAGAAAGCTCTAGCAGACATTCAACCTGATTTGGAGACTCCATCTGAGACAATTTCCAAGTTAACACCGTTCTGGTCACTAGGACTATTTTTGCATCCACTTGTTTCTGTTTAAAAGGGAACAGGTGGGATGCGACAATACAGTCAGTGTTTGCACGCTGAGGGCCCAATCCTTATCTGCACACTGGTGCGCTTGCACTCGGCAGAGGTGGGATTACAGTCCAGGACTATGGGATCCCTCTCCAGATGCAGCAGCTGTAATTCAGCGTGACAACTTCTCCAGGTTTCTCCATGACTCTGTCTGTCTGTCTGTCCACAGACTGCTGCAGCGTTACCGACTTTCTTTGAGAAAAGTCCTACTTTGAATCCAGGGGGAAGCCAGCTCACAGCCTGTTAGTTTGTTTTCTCGGGAACTCTGGCAATGCTGAACATTATTGTCTCTTCACTTTCATGGAACTATAATTTACAGAAGCGCAGGAGACAAAACCCACATCTGAAAAAAAAATGCTTTCGTAGATTTTTAACTATTGTTTCCTGTTGGGGTGTGATATTGTAATGTTCAAATTAATCACTTCTGAGGAGCATTTGTGAATTTCCACAGTACTAAAGAAAATTCACTGCAGTAGGTGACTCAATTCCACGTTTGATTTCTCTAAAATGCTGTCCAAGCTAGTGGGAAAAAATAGTGGGCACCTGGTATCAGTTTTATAATTGGGGTTTTCCATACTAGAATGGGAATTTTGTGAAGACTCAATTAAAAGGAGTGTCCTCCTATTCTTCTGTCAGCCATCAGACTGAGTTGCACATGAATGCCAGGATGCTGTCATACATACTCTTCTCTTGTTTGCTGCTCTCTGTGCAAGCACAGAATTGCAGTGTCGGTGAAATTATCCGGTATACAAAGCGTCTGCTTGTAAGTGGCTGTTTAGCACCTTAATTCTGTAAAAATGCATGCTTGTGAAGTAGATGATAACAAATACTGATTTCTCACTTATTATTCTTTCAGGAGGAAAGTTCTGTAAGTTGCCCATGTAGGGAGACAGCTGTCAGTGTGAGTATATCACTTTTGAGAGTATCAGGAAACTAAAAAATGTACTTGTGTGTCGAATGCTGGCGCTGCTGGATTTTAACGCTCACTCTTTTCATTTTCAGTCATGTTCATGTCTTCCCATCGCTGAGGTAAGCCTATTTTTTTTTAAGCTATTGTAGTTGTTGAATTTCAGTATTAACTGAGTTTCAGTTTGTTCACTTTGCTCCTTATATAACTTTTGCTTTCAGTTATGAGGAAGGTTTTAATACGCTAGTAGCAGCAAAACTGAGCTTGATGAATAGTGGTGGGGAGGGAAGCAGACGTCCTCTCATTATCAGTGCAATCAGAAAGAAGCCCAGAGTCAGGCAAAAGTCCTTTGTGGCTTTGACTTACAAATCAAAAGATACAGGCTCTTGCTTTGAAAATCTCTGCAAGACCTTGTTTTATGGTTAGGTGCCTAAAAACTGAGTGAACCTGGGCCAGAGAAGTCAGGCTTCAGATGCTCAGCTCTAGGTGTATCCAACACCATTTCATTTTTGTAAGCCTCCTCAGACATGGCGAAACCCGGCATTAGCTGAAGCTATACTTCAAAGAGGTTACTTTTATGGTTTGAGGTTTTCTGAGAGATGCAACAGGTGTTTCTTGCGGCATGCATGATGATTCGGTGTTTTACACCCCCCCCCCAAAGTTTTTGTACCAGTTTTCAATAGAATGCAAAATATCTTACATGTAATTGTGACATGCTGCCACGTTTAGGAATACATATTTCTTCTTTCTGTAGATAAACACAAAATGCATTCTAGCTTTTTCTAATGCCTTCTTCATTTAACAGCCTGGCCATGAACTGGCGTGCTTTGTGGAAGGAACTGAATACATGCTGAAAAACAACTTCTCTTCAAATGTAATAATTACAATGCTTAATCAAGCCTTTCAGACTCAGCTGGATAGAAACCTCTGTGAGGTACAACTTTTCTTCCTTTTCTATAGATCTTTGTCTATCTTTTACAAAAGAAAGGATTTTTTTATAATTTAAACATTTGTAGCTGTTTGATTACTTTCAAATAAATGTGTTTTAAATACTCATTTAATGCAGGAGCCAGGTATGATAGATGCAACATGCGTGAGGCAATGGAAAGCTGCTAAAATTGGCAGAGGAATCAGGGAGATGGGTTGTCTCCTCTGTGCCCTTTCCCTTCTCCAAACCCCTTTAGCATGAGGACCTTTAAACATAGATCTCTGGGAGAGGAGCTTTATTTAAATTGCTTTTCTATTCTCCTTTCTCAAAATGTGTTTCTACACTAAATAGTAATGATATAAAACCAGAGACTAGATATACAGAAGCTGCATGGCTGGGGACAGGCAGGCAGAGGCATCCCTTTCCTCTGGAGCATTAATTCTACCTAAGCTGCAGTTCCTTCAAGAATGCTTGGGCATGAAATACTGCTGTGTCCTGCAGCATCTTCAAATTGTGATGATGCTCAGGAAGACTCCTGGATCCCCAGATGCCTTTTCTGAGGCAGTGAAATGTCCTTTATTTACATACTGAGCAAAACATTTGTGTAATTCAATGAGACATGGAAGATGCTGATTTTGCAGTGTCTCAAGCTCCTTTAAGCTAGCGTCAAACTTGCAAGGGGCAATATTGTTAGAATGGCATTGCAAGACGGAGCAGACCCACCGCCTTAGTCTTACCCAGCTTCTCATACTCCTCCATCTGCCCTGTTTTCTGGGTTGAAACAGCCTCGTTTAAATTACTTCAGCTATAACTGTATGACAGTCCAGCTGTCACCTTCTTAGTCACCATGAAAAGCCACTCTTACACTCACTGCTGAAGGAACAATTCTTTAGGAATTGTCTTTGAAATCCTTGCTTAGCTCCAAAGAATGTATGTTTTAACTGTTTCATCTAAATCCTTTATTTTTTATAAAATCTTTGGTAACCGAATGTTTGTTCTTTCTTCCATCACAGAGCCTGGCACGCGGAAATCAATGCCAGTACAAGACCAAGGGAAATGTGAAGGAATTTTTGAATAAAATCCTGAGAACCTATCAAGCAATCAATAAACCTGGAGCTTAAAAAGATATTTTAAAACCCCCAAAACTCTCGATAAGAAGAGGGAACAGAAAAGTTATTTATTGTATTTATTGTCCACCTGAAATATAAAGGGTAGAAATAATGACTGCTAAAACAATAAAACTGCAATTTACCTGAGCACCAAAAGTATTCAAGAGTCTTCATTTCATATGTTTTGTACTTGGTGAAAGGTTTGAACATCCTGTTTTCTTAAGAGTGGGTGCCAAAATGCTTCTGCAAAGCTCTGGTCCAACAATTTCACTCATGTGAGATGCGACAGCAGAATGCACACAGACCACTGTATGGTACCAGAAATATTTATGGACTTGAGATTCAAACAGAAATTCTGCGTTTTCTTTCTGCATCACTTTTATTTTTTGGTAATATCTACACACCATGAATAAGTCACTTAACTTCTTTTTTGCAAGGTTGCACATTTTCCTGGCCATAGCCACTTTTTTCTTCTAAATATTCAGTAGTAGAGAACTCATGAACGTCTTAACATACAAAAGCAAAACCATACCCAGGGTTAATTATAAGGTCTTAATGGGCTTGTGTATTTGGAACGCGTTTCTTTCTCAGGATGTATTTAACACTGGCTTTGAAGAAGATCTTTCTATAGTGCCATGAGCTCAGATACACTTCTCTAGCACCTCTCCACTCAGCTCAATGGAAACAAAAGGGTAAAAAGGGAGCTTTGCTGGAAAAATAAAAACTATATAAGGGGAGACACTTATCTCAGCCACCTATTCCAGCCTTACTAATAGTTTCTTAGATCTCTTCACACAAGGGAAAATCCCAAACAGGTGAGAGGTCAGATTTCATCTCCTTTGTGCCTCAGAGAGGAACAGAAGCGATGAGACATTGTAACAGGGCTGGGCTTTGAGATGGAGGATGTTAAAAGACCTCCAATGACGTCACTTCTTCACCATCTCCATCGGAGTATGGTGGATTTTTCAGACTTCAAGGAACAGACACAGGCTCACAATTCTCTTTCTTTTTTTCAGCATAAAGTGTGATATTGATGGGATGAACATGTTTCTAGGATCAAAAGCATGATGGAAATGCTAATCAACTACACTATTATTCTTAAGATTTCCATTAATATGGGCTTGGGGGAAAAGACAGAACTAGATTATAGAAAAAACGTTTGATGCAACTATATAAAAGGAGTTAAACTTATGTAATATATATCATATCAAATGCATTTCTTGATGTGTTTCAGCTACCTGCTTCAAATATAATAAGAAAATAATAAATATGAAAATACAAAAGACTATTTCTGTGGTAATGCCTACGCAGATGAAACCAAGAAATAAAATGACGACTTCGCCTTTCTCACATTTTCGCATCTTCCTACATTTTCTACTCCAAGTTCAGCTCAGACAGCTTTCTCCTGAATAACCATTTTTTTGGATTCTAGTGCAAAGAAAACTCATCTACATTTCTGACAAATCAGCAGAATGCACACACATGCTCCTGGCCTTGAACAGAAGAAAAAGGTTCATTAACATCCATAGTTCTTACTGAACCTATCATGTCAGATCTCAAATTTCCAAATATCACCTCACCAAATACTGATACTCAGTCTTGTTAATATTTCCCAAGTGCAAGTCCAAGCTATTTCAGTGTTTCCATGATGCTTTGCTTTTCGTGTCTTTGTGCGTGTAGCTCATCAACATTGTGTCTTGTCACAATCTGTAGCAAGCATAAAATCTGAAAAATGGTGATTCATTTTTATAGAAGAGCAAAAGAATTCTCAGGTCCCAGGACTGCAGACAGCTGTTCTAACCTATGTTTTCAGCTGCTGCAAGGAAAAAGAAAATTCTTTGTCTAATACTTTTACTCCCCAAATTACTTCATTAGATTTATGAAATAGGTACAGTAATTGTGAAGTCGTGACACAAGCAAAAGACACATAAATTCAGTTCTACCTAACATAAGCTGGCAAGAGTCAAATGCAGTCAGCTTCCAGTCATATCACTTCTGCAAGTAATAGCAAACTCTTGCACAGAATTTCAAAAACCAACCCAACTTACTAAACTGAAGAAGATAGATCTGCAAAATATCTACTCATCTCATGCCTCGGTTTGCAATCTGCCTGACAGAAATAATTGTGTGCTCAAAGCATTCAGTGCAGATTTGTGCAACCTGAAATAAGTGCCTCCACTGCTGTCTGTCATTGTAGTACCCTGGCATCTGTGAGCTGATGCAAAGTGTTTGCTTGCACTGGTGACCTCCCCCAAAGCTCTGTGATCTAGAGTCCAGAAAACGTGGTAGTCCTCCATCCTCGAGTATTTTAGCCCTCTGCCACCCCACAGGCATATTCAGATCTTCTCCTTGGGACTCCTACGTCCTGCGGGGCTTTGCAAGTCCCAGGGCAGCCCCGTGGGAAGGGCTGGATGTCTCCTGGCAGGACCGAACATCCCTTCAGCCAGCCCTGGGCCAGCCCCTGAGCAGATGTGGGACCCAGCCAATGCTCTTGGGCCTCTTCTCGCTCTCTTGAGTTTGGTTCACAATAGGATTGTGAAACTGCCAGATGAAACCAAAAGGAAACTAATCCATTGAGTTACTTAATTACTTAATTTTGAACTTAAAATACTTAATTACTCTAACAAGTAATTAAGTTTCCTTTTCCTGTTATGTCAATTATCTTGCTCTAGCAGCTCTCTAGCAGGACGTGTCATACTATGCTCTGATGGAGAGGATGTGGCATAGGGCAGGGGGGACAGAGGAGGTGAAGAAGGTCAGACATTCAGTATACAAGATGACCTGCCTGTACAAGTCAGTCATATTGTGGAATAGATTTACAACGGGGAATTGATAATCAACCATGATTTTAGGAAAGAGCCCTTCTTCCAACCAGTCGAACCTGTCCAGGTGTCCACGGCAAGGTGCGTGGTCGTTTTCAAGTATGTACAGTTGCCTTGCTTCTATGACTCACATCAGGAAAAGGAGGCTCTGAACACTATTTACTTTATGATTTCTGAGACAGAAACCCTTGATATCTGAGGATACAGGGCAGGAGTGGCTACTTTCCGCAAACTGGAAAGTAACACCATAATCTCTGTACATAGCACCTCTTTCTTCAGGAATGTCTGAGAGTTAAGTGTTGGGAATGTGCAGACAAATTCCATACTACATACCACCACAACTATATGATTTTCTTCATTAGCATGAAGTAATGCTAAACTGTATGCTATGAGTGATCCAAAGGCATTTGAGAAGCTACTCTACTCTTCAGCAAGGAAGAATTCTCCCAGTCCTGCTACACCAGTGAGCACACAACCCTTTCTTTGAAAGTTTTTGCTGCTGACAGCAGTCAGCTAGAAACCCTTTCACAAGATCTGCAGTTCCACAGCAGTATTTTCTTAGTGCTGGCATCCACTTAGTAGCATGGCTATTACAAAACTTCTAGTGTTGTCTTCAGAAACCTGGCTAGGACAGCTTTTTATGCTTGAGTCTCTGCTATGAACCTTATCAAGGCAGAGGTACAGCAAGAGAGCCAAAGTTCTTGTGCTCCAGTCCGCTATCCTTGATTTTACGTAACTCCATGACCTCCTGCAGGAGAAACCCAAGCCCTAAGCAGCATCAACAACCTAATAAGAAGCTGTCTCCAATGACATATAGGTGAACACTGGTTTAGATGGTATTTTTTGGAGGGACTAGAACCGCCCCAGTGCATCTGGCATGTTCTTGTTTGTTCCTGAGTCTCTTGCACCCCTGTAAGAACAAGTCTGGTATATGCCATGCTATGGGAAGGAGAGGCACTAGGCTGCTATTCAAATGCTTCCCATTCATAAATCACAGTCAATATTTAAAAGCAGTTTTACGTATGTGTGCAAGAAAGTTGATCTTATCTGGCTGATCCTCACAACACCCTCCTGAGGCATGTGGAAAAGCCTCACTCTTCTAGTCTTACAGAAAAGTAAGGAAACAAGAGTTTGGTGAGATGGAGAACTCACTTCTACCCAACACTCTGCATTTTACAATTGCCTGAAGACTGATAGTGTTTGCTTGCAGAGCAAAACACACACCACGGTTTAACATTGCCAGGGCACAAATGACAGCACACTTAATATCAGGTGGTGCCACTGGGAAGACTAAAGCCAAAGTAACTACCATTTCCAGTCTGTTTTCCCCCCAGATAAGCCTATACCTGCCAACAGCTGGTTATAGCTCCCTTCCCATCTTCTCTATTGGTCTCCCACTTTTGATTCAATCAGCTAAAAAACATCCTAAAGTTAGAACTAAAAATTCACAGGACTTTTATATTCATCTCTCATGGAAGCAACCATGGTGATCTATAAATTACAGCATCTTCATGGACACACACACTGTAGTGTAAATTGCACACCAACCACCAGTTCAAACAGTAATCTTTTGTCACCTTATATGAGCTTCTATAAATAATCCTGAATGTTTACACCACTGTTATGAGATACAAGATAAATGTTGTCTTCTTCCTGTTGAGAAACTGAATGTATTATAGCTCAGCAGCAGCACAGCTCAGGCAACCAAAGGAGTGAAAGGGCTGGAAAGAGAAGGCCAAATGCTTCACTAACACAACACCTAAATTGCCATAATGGTCTTTTTTCCTGATTCATATACAGGCTTTAAAAATCAAAGATGCTTACAAATGAGCAATGTGTCTGAATTGTTTCTGCTATCTTAAATCTAGTAGTGTAGTAATACATGAAACAATCCTAAACTTATATCAGGTTATAATCTAGAAAAAAGTGATAGTAAGTAAGAAACTACATTAAAGATATTTTTCCATGTAAAATCATAGAATCACAGAATGGTTTGGGTTGGAAGGGACCTTAAAGACCATCTAGTTCCACCCCCCTGCCACGGGCAGGGGCACCTTCCACTAGACCAGGTTGCCCAAAGCCCCATCCAACCTGGCCTTGAACACTGCCAGGAATGGGGCATCCACAACCTCTCTGGGCAGCCTGTCCCAGTGCCTCACCACCCTCACAGTGAAGAACTTCTTCCTTCCATCTAATCTAAATCTACCCTCTTTCACTTTAAATCCATTACCCCTTGTCCTATCACTACATGCCCTTGTACAAAGTCTATCTCCATCTTTCCTGTAGGTCCCCTTTAGGTACAGGCAGGCTGCTCTAAGGTCTCCCCAGAGCCTTCTCTTCTCCAGGCTGAACAACCCCAACTCTCTCAGCCTGACTTCATAGGAGAGGTGCTCCAGCCCTCTGATCGTTTTTGTGCCCTTCCTCTGGACCCACTCCAACAGGTCCATGTCCTGCTGATGTTGGGGCCCCAGAGCTGAACGCAGTCCTGCAGGTGGGGTCTCATGAGAGCCGAGTAGAAGGGGAGAATCACCTCCCTAGCAGTGAGATTTCTTTTTACTCATGTCAGAAACAGCATCATCAAGAGGCTTCACAAGAAAACAGATGGCCCTGATTTGTTTATTGCATTCATATTGCTAGGTTTTTTTATTTGATAACTTTCAGACTAAATAAGTATTTTCCAGGGGTAATAGGTCAACAAAAAGCCCAGGAGTGAGGGGATTTTCCCCAGACTCCCCACAAAATTGGAATT
Organism: Haliaeetus leucocephalus; assembly: GCF_000737465.1. Taxonomy (NCBI): domain Eukaryota; kingdom Metazoa; phylum Chordata; class Aves; order Accipitriformes; family Accipitridae; genus Haliaeetus; species Haliaeetus leucocephalus. The sequence continues at coordinate 4,244,179 of NW_010973092.1, forward strand.
GTAAAAGAGAAAAATAAGAGGGAAATCATGACTTAAGAGATGCAGATAATGATCAGCTTACTTCTGACTTTGCAAGCAGCCTGTGGGAGAGAAGAGAGATGTTCTGCCCGACATCACCTTCAGGCAGGATATAAATCAGCCATTGAGATATAAGATTGTTCCACGGTGACAGAAAAAGTTTCTCACTCTAATTTTGTCGCGCTTCCATACACCTGACATCATAATATTAAGTAAAACACAATAGAAAGGAAAGCATGAAGACTTAAAGATCCCCATTGACCACAAGGTATTTTCAGCAACATAGTGCAATTAGAAATAAAGGCCATGGTGTTCACAAGAAAGAAAAAGCGCAAAAATGCATTTAACTGTTATCACCTATTTAGAGGCAAGCGCCCCTAAAGACTACTTGCTTTAGCACATCTCACAATGATTTAAGAAAACAGGCATTTAGGACCCAATGATCCCCTTCATTGGTGGCTGACTGAGGCAGCAAAATTTGTGGAACAGTTCTGGGGAACAAGGAAGGGAAATTTAGGTGTTTTAAAGTATGGTCTCCCTGCTCCTTGCAAACTGTGATATTGATGGGCCATGGAGGACAACATGGGCAGGCGAAGGATAATTTAATGCAGCTTTCACCATTCCAAAAATCCTCTTACGAAGCTATGTGCAATTAAGAAAAGCTATGTGTACACAGCACACATTCTGCATATTTCAGTATAATGCCCCCATTTACATGGGGCACAAAGATGAGAAAAAAAGAACTGGCAAGAATCTAGCAGACTTCTTGGGTTAGGTGGGAGCTGACGCTCAGTGTTGCTGTTGGAGCTGTTCTTGCCTGCTGAAAATTTTGTTCCCTGCTAATTGCCTCCTGGCGGGGTCCGGCAGGTAGAAAATGCTTGGGCATTGGAACAACCTGCTTATGGGGAATCAAAGTTTCCCAGGCAGTAAACTGAGAAATCCCCTTGCATGAGGGGAAACCACCAGGGAACTGGAGCCGTGTGGAGAAGCAGGGGCAAGAGCTGCGTATTGCAGGAATGCTCTGCTGCCAGCCCCACGACTGCAGAGAGCAAGGCAATACCAGCTACAGAAATGAACAGAAGACTTTATTTTACTCTTATTTTATACATATGTGATATAAGGAAGAGGAACTATGAAAAAATGAATGAGGAAAACCTCTGTCTGAATGCATACATGAGAGATGCATCAGGAAAGTGTCAGCAGAGGCATATGGAAGCCTAGTCTGATACTTGTTTGACACTAGAGACATTTATCAAAATGACATGTCCTAGCAAAGGTCATTCTCTTGAATACAAATCCTTTGTGAAGACATTTAAAATGTACTGAGTCAAAATACAGACAGAATTCCTGCCATAAACAAAGTAACTGAAGTTATTGGCAAGTAGACGAACTATAATATCAATAGAAGGTGCAAAAATTCTCCAGGGAAGTGGTGGTTAGAAGATCCTGACCAGTGCTGACAGCTTTGCTACCTGCTGTCCCCAGGAGGTGATCCAGCGACTAGAAAATATGTGGGCCTTTGGAACAGCCTTGCTGTGCTAAACAGTTCCCTACGCAGGAATCAGGGGGCTGTGTGGGGTGGAAAACTGTCCAACCTAAAAGTAATCCTTCATTTTCCATCTGACTTCATTTTCTTCATACAGCTGGCAGAGGGCGAAGAAGAATGGGACTGTACCGGCACTAGGTGCGTTCAGTTAAGTAAGTTTAGGCACACCATGAAATTGTACTTGGACAAGTTGTCAGTTTTTCTGTTCACAAAGGCCAACTCTAAGTGCATTCATTAAAAGTATCTTTTCAATCAACACCCAGGTAAGGACTTGTGACAACATGCTTCACCCTCTTCAGCTTTATCAATAATGAAAGGAAACCTGGCATAACTATGACTCCTTGCAAGTCTTGTCTGACATGGAAAATATAATGGATGGATCTATAATGAATTCTTACAAGATCTAAATGAATCTTTTTCATACTAAATGTAAGATCTAAATGTCTGTGTCCTGAAAACAGAAATATTTTCAAGGAGAATCTAGCTATTCATATTCTCACTGGAAAACTTATGGAAATGGTTTTCATTTTCAGCAACTGAAAACTAAGGAAAACCTCCTATTTTTGAATGAGGTCTTCTGAGAAAACCTTAGGAGAATTAATAATGAAGACTTAATGTTTTCTGTTCCCACTCATTTTTTCCTCAGTTTCTTGGGATCAACCAAGAAATGGTTGCCTTCTGGCATGGTTCTGCCACACGGTTCTACAGTTGGCACTCTTCTGGCTCCATTATGAAATGAAGTTCAGTTATCACCATGCTTTGGTTTTACTTCACACTTTGGTAATTATGTATTTGCAGTCATCCCTACTAAAATTCCTGATCAAGCTGGAAGACCAGTTATTGCAGATTAATCAACAAGGATTAGATTGGCTAGAGCCCAGACTCACAGAGTAACAACAGTATCCTATCACATACTCTTTTCCAAGGAGGACCATCCAGTCCTGTAATTTAGCTATATTTATTACAAAAAGACACACACACACTAGTAAAGGGCATCTAAAAGTATATCAAGACACAAACCAAGTTCAGAATCAGCAACAGCACAAAAAATGTATTAGTTAAAAGATGCAGCCCTAAGAGGGTCTTCACCTTTCTGACAGTGTGTTTGTGCTTACATCCAGGTTGCAGTACCACATGGTAAGTCCTAACAGCATGAGACATGTTCATGACTGTACATCTGGCTTGAGGTCTAACTTTATTATTTGTTGTTGTTTTCTTGGACTAATCCCAGTCTTTTAAGATGTTCAACACTAGATTGTGCAAACTTCCTTATCCCACCAAATTAAACAAACAGAACAATGGTATGCAGGTGTGGTGCAATTTAATTAATAATTAGATTGTTTAATAGATCAGATGTGCAGATTACAGATCATGATTAGTTACGCATAATCTTCTCTTACAAGTTTCAAGAACAGCAGCCCTACTATCTATCAAAACTGACAGATATCTACATGTTGTGTAGTTCAGTAAGCAAGCTCAGGTTAGGAAAGCTGCCTTCTCCCATCTACAGTGTCTTTCATTGCATAAACAAGAATCAGCCTAACAGAATCCACTCTGTGCTTCTTGAAACTTGCATATCTCTCCAAACTTCTACTCCCAGTTTTGGAAACATAATACATAATAGTTCTTCTAGGAATCAGACCTATGGCGCAGGACACCACCTCTTTTCTCAAGGGCCCCAAATTCATTGCAACACATCACCAATGTGTGGCCCAACATCCACTGCATGTGTAGCAGTGCCACCAGCCGTGGTGGGGAAGTTCTTCATGATGCTGTATTTGAAGGGTAGCAGTTCTACAGAAAGAAAATTTGAAGGGAACTAAGGAACTCACAAGGTCAGAGGACAAAACAGAAAATGTGCAAAATGAACATGATACATCTGAAAGACAAACCAATCAGGACTGCATGCTGCAACTATTACCCTATTATGGAGCTCATGCTGGCGTAGTTCAGTGGGTTTGCACTGCTTCACAGCCATAGAATAAGCTGAAGGGCCACTACAATTTGTGCTCAAGACAGCAGTGCTTAATGAATCTGTGTGAGGGACCAGAAACACCCCAGGGGTGAGAAAAGGCAGTTCACTTTCACACAGGAAGGTTGCTACCGATTCCGAGGAAGCCAACCACCCTGAGCATCTCCAACTCAGATATCAACAAATCCAGACCCAAAGTCAGCTACAGAACTGTCAGGGGTTATCTCGTAAGCTGTGCATGGGCTGTTTTCTCTAGCAGTTAGACAGAAACAGCAGCAAGGTTTCCAAGAAAAGTTCCCATACTGTGCTCAGTTTTTTAGGGGAATTTATGTGTTTTCTTGAAGGAACTTGCAAATATATTAACGGGATTGCTGGCCAATTGCTTGACCCATGGGAACATCAGTGTAGGAAGATGTGTGACACCAAATTATGAAGACAATGTTAATTCTCAGGTTAGAAAGCTCTGGATTTATAGGTTGATTTTAGAAGAATGAGCCTTGAGCAGATTGGATACAATCCATGCTGCTGCTACTGACATCTAGCAGAAATTGTAAACTAATTAGTATTTGAGTCTTCTCCTTTAATGAACAGTTAACAATCAAACAATACGCATGTACATTCAATACTATGAATTCTGGGACAGATGCCAAGTGCAGTCAAGTCTGGGCCTGCAAAGGACTCTCGGCAAAGGTGAAAGGCGATCCTGGGGTCCAAACAGAAAGTTAAAACTAGGGGCTGCTGAAAACTACTGGTGAGAGTAATCCCTGCTGGTCAGGCTCTGCTGGGAGGGAGCATGTTCTAATCTGTCTGTGTCCTGATACTGTAAGTTAGTATTAGTTTTGAGATTTACAGAACTGCAGTGTGGGAACAGAGATAAGCCACAACCCACAAGCATATACCCACAAGTATAAGAATGTTATTTCTGGGCTATTCTAAGGCTCTTTTCTGCTTTCATGACTGCTAGGGTTATTGTTCCTTATTTCTATGAATGGCTTCCCTTCTTTGGTAACGGGTAAAAGGCACGGGTATATAAATATATGCAGACTTATATATGCGCACTTACATGTCTCACACACATGCATATCCTAACATATTCTCTTTATTAGTCTGCAGAGTCCTCAGAGTTTTTGTATAAAAAATAAATCATAGAGACTGATATGCGAGTTCCCTCTTGTGACCAAGTGATGTTATTGCAACATTTGAAAGTAAACACAAAATACGTATTTAAAAAACCAGACCTTTAGAGAGCAAAGAAACCAAATTGCACAGAACATGTCAGTTCTGCATTTTTTTGTTCACTGGCCATTGATCTAACTTTTTTAAAAAAAAATTACACCATCTGTGCATAGTACAGAAAGGAATTAACAGAAACATGTCTCTGGAAAAGACTGTCACAGGTATGAATCAAAAAGGAAGATAAGGTTGCTACAGCTAAAATGAATCCTAGGCCCCACAGACAAAATCCAAAGTGGGTGGAGGAAACTGGGCAAACCCCCTTTTATTAGCTTTATCGTTGTTATAGTTTTCCTTCCTGGCAGAGGAACTGCAACAAACCCACTTCTTCCTCCTGCCAACTGGGTGAACAGATTTTCTCAAATCTGTGGAAAAAATGGCCACTTGCCAGTAGCAGAAAAAAGTGATATGGACATAAAGAGAGCATGAATGATTGAAACATAGGATTGAAGGGGAACTTAAATGGTCATTGAATCCCTTCCTCTGATCTGAAGCAGTTTTGTATGTCTAGACCATCCTTGACCAAAATTTTGCTTGCTTGGTCCGAAATCTTCCAAAGAGCGTTCTGCAGCTTCCATAGGTAGCCTTTCTGAGCTATAACTCAGCTATAAAACTACAAAGCTTTTTCTAGTATTAAAAGTCAAAATGTTTGTTGCTACTTCAGCTGCTAACTTATTAACAGTTATTTCTATTATCAGCTATTTTTCTGATCAGATCAAATCTTCAGCTGCCTACTTGGGACAGCCTGAGTCCTCTAAGGTTTGTCTTTTGTTCAGTGTGGAGGGAATCTATTTGTTAAAGCAGGTAATCAAAACCACAGTTATTACAGATAACATCTTAAAGACAATTTATTGTGTGCTCAACTCAAAGACATTTATCAGAACCTAAGTGGATACGCCCACTTCTGAGGACTTCATTACTCAAGTCAGCCACACTGCGGTGTTTACCAAATAGCTAATGACATAAAAACTCTGAATCAGACAATCTCTTTTTTTCTTCCTTTTCCCAAAAATGATAATCTGTATATCAACACCAGTAAACAGAAGTTGAATTAGCTGGCAATTTATTTTTAACATTGCTCAGGTAATATTCAATCAGAGGATCAAATAACCTGTGTTTTATGGATTAGTGGGCAGAGTTACCTATCGAAAGTGTCAGGGCACTTATACATTAATACTGTAATAGGTATTAATGGCCCTGAGCAGCCTCACCTGGGGCCTCACCCACACCCTTGTCCCAGGGCCCCAGGTGCCCATTTAAGCTCAGCCCTGGCCCTTCCATCCCTCCCTGTGTGATGCTGGAGGAGTGCTGGTCTGCAGCCGCTGCCACCCCTGTGCCTGGCCAAGGACCATGACCTGCCTTGACCTTGGACCTCCCTCATCACCAGGGACTTGCCTGATGACGTGAACCCTCGGTTGAAGCTGGCTGCCATCTCTGGACCTGCCTCGCTGAGCTGGTTGGTGATGCCCCTGCCCAGCTGGCTGCCATAACCCCCTGGCTCCCAGCCAGCCCTTCTGATGCCCTGACTGAAAACTTAATCAAAAAGGTAATGATTGAAAATCTGGTCTCTGCTAGTTAGAGATGACATATGTTTTGGTTTTTTTTAATTTGGAGATTAGAACACGTTGGTCCAATGGGATTTTAATAACATGTCTACAGTATACCACAGGAATACAGTATCTTTAGGGAATTTATTTTTAGACAATTTAAGAACTATTGATATGCCTTTGTGGTGGCTCTTTCCATAGAAAGTACAAACAGCATCTGTATCAATAATTTTCTTATACTTGTTTTGCAGTTTAATGGCCACTGTTAACTGTAACTATTATAAAATTTGTTTGAAAGACATGTGTCTAGTGTATATATAAGCCAACTGTAATATACCATCTTATAGCATACTCACACCATCAAACAAAAGGATAGGATTACAACATACTTGGAGTTACTCCCTTTAGTGATTCATACTTCTCTCTGGAGAGATACTATTAGACTGCTATTCCATTTCTAAAAGCTTAATATCATCATATAAACCCATGTTTTAATTCTTTCTTATAAAGGAAGGCATTTGCAAACAGGCATGTAAGTAAGCTATTATTTTCACTAATTTTATTTCAGATTCAGTGTGGATTATAAAAAGTTTTATGAGAGGACTTCGGTAATTTCTATTCCTAAAACAAGTTGTTTCTTGTTGCCTGCCTGTGCAGCAGCTGGTGTCTAGCAGAGCAGCTTACAAGCCTGCAGCAAACATAACATACTAACCTACTTTCTGGGCATGATCGTCATTTGCTACTCTAGTCAGTTAAGTTTTAAATTGTTAAAGCTGCAGTGTTTGATCACAAAGTTCAAGTATTTGGGTTTTAAATTAAGAATGACAGTATGTCACTGTGTTTTCAATACTGTTTGTGAAATACATGGTTCTTTCTAAAATTAAGCTTTTTAAAAAGAGAGGCTAAAACATAGTACTTACTTGGCTTAGCACATTGATACAAATCAAGCTACTTTCAGAGGGAAGCTAGACCGACTCCGAGTATTGTTCAGCATGGAAGTGATGGTGCCTGTGTGAAACTTTGGCCAAAGCCCAGCACCACTGGCCTCCATTGTCATCCTTCAAGAGTTCAAGATAGCAAGTGTGCAACCTTGAGTATCCTTTGGTTATGTGGATTTGTCAGAATCATGGTCACGACAAAAATGAAGCTGGGCTTGCATTAAAATGTAGAAGTGCTGCTATGAAATTCAGTTATGCCGAAGTTAGTGTACCAAAGAAGCTGGTAGGCATTTCTTTGTGAGAGCTATCTGTATGACCTGTTGTTGTACAGCACAATATACTGCATGGTTTCAGACTTGATCTGACAAGAAATGTCTTTGACTTTCCTTCTTTTCTTTTTTTTTTTCCTCCAACGCTCTCCTCTCATTCTGGATTCCTGTTAAAAACTAGTTAAATAGCCAATAATCTCAAGAGACTTGTCTTTAACTTTTCACACAGTTATTGTAAATCTTCCGAGTGCATGGTGTACTGATTCTGAATTGACACGCATTCATTCTTGTCTCAGGAAACTTTTTGATTTCCTGAAAGCTTTTTTATACTAACTCATGGGTTTACTCAAATTGTTTTTCTTGATTACTACGTTAAAGCCCAATAATAAAAAACGTGAATATCACTCTTGATCAAAGTACAGAAAGACTATATAAGGAAACCTGTGTGAAATATTATGCAAAATATTCCTGTAACCACCATAAATGAGATGCAAGCAGAATATCTCTTTCTGTAAATCTGTCTCTGGGAGAGACAATCACAGGAGGAAGGCTAAGCTTGACTTTGAGTGGCTGGATGATGTGGGCGGCCCATAGTAATGGGTTAGATAAGGAAGGCCTAGACCCAGGGGTACAGTTTGCCTTCAGCTCTTTGCATGTTGTGCATGAATGAGATGAAGAATCTGGAGACACAAGCAGGAGTTCTGTGCTAGGCACCTATTTGATACCTGGAAGATAAGTAGAAGACAGAAGCTCCTGGTGTGTGCTCATGTTTGTGCTTATTTCCTTCCAGTACCGACAAATCCGCAGCTGATTTTTTTGTTGTTGTTGCTTGTATATACCTGTAAGCATTTTACAGGAATAATGAGTATAGCTATAAAGTGCACAGAATTCTTCTGCACTATTCTATACTTCCTCCATTTTGAGTTAGGTATACAATATGTCTCTGCTAGACTAGATCAAAAGAAGAAACTCTTCTATACAGAAAGCCTCAGAGATTAGTCTATGAGTCTTTCTAAAGTACATTTGAACCTCTTCCTGTACAGCAGCCCAAAGATTATTGGCAATGCACCAAACAAACCCATGACTGGTGGATTTAGATACTAGCTGCAAATCTGCATTAATCTCTGTTTACAGTCTATTACTGTCTACAGATAGTACCTCCTAAGATAAAGCTTCTTTTTGTAGCAGTATTTACTGAAAAATCAATTTAAAAACATTTAGTAGGAACAAAAGACTTGAAAAAATTACCTAGAACTTAATCTCCTATTTCCTTTAGGGTCTGAATAAATCAGTTGAGAACCATACAGGTAAGAGTGGTTTTGGTGGTTTCTAAACTAAATTCATTTTAAGTGTGCAGTGTATTTTGTCATTCTATTTGAGGAAATTGTGTGCTTTGATGGATATCACAGTCACTGTATGATAAATATTCCTTCCAGTTTGTTTCACTAGCCCTTCAAGATGCTCATTTTCCAACTTTTCAGATCTGTGTAAAGAAACTATAGTTTTTCAGTTGCATTTTGCCAGCCTTGCTTTTATATAGGGTGGATATAATCTACCACTGAAATGCTTCACGTGTTTAGTGTTACCTCTTCATAAAAAGATGCTATAAAGGCTTGTTATTGGTTAATTATTGCTATATGCAAGAGCCAGGAAAACTGTGTTTGTGAGTGTTTTGTAGCAGTTGGTAATAACTCAATTGTTCAGATATAACTAGAATTGTAAAGAAACACTGACTAGTGATGAGCTGTTACGCAGTACGTCTGCATAGATAAAATCTGCTTTTTTTTATTATTATTATGCTTTAGGTCGTAAATTAAGATGTATACTTTTGGCATTTCCAGTTTGGATGTACAAGATGCTACTCAGCCCTGTGTCCTTGGCAGGGGTTCTTGAAGAGGCAGGCAGCGAGGATATGCACAGCAAGTGGGAAGGCCTTGCTGTTCAGAATGGGGCCCTTATTGGCCAACAGGTAGCTAAAAATTCGTAGAAGGTGCTTGTACTCCATCTTCTTTTGAAGAAATTGGTAGAAGGTGCTTGTACTCCATCTTCTTTTGAAGAAATTGGTAGAAGGTGCTTGTACTCCATCTTCTTTTGAAGAAATCGGTAGAAGGTGCTTGTACTCCATCTTCTTTTGAAGAAATCGGTAGAAGGTGCTTGTACTCCATCTTCTTTTGAAGCACTGAGCTGGTGTAAGCCTCGGCTGGCTGAGGGTTCCCTTTGGAGGGGGCAGAAATGCAAGGCAGCAGAGATGGGGTGTTGCTCCTACATCGATTTTGGGTTTCCAGGCTGAAAGGACTGAGCCCTGACCCTGCAGTGCCACAGAGCTGCTTCCCAGAGGCCTGGCTTGAACAGGAGGGCCTTGCCTGGAGAAACAGAAGAGGCTGGTGGGGCAGTTTCCAAAGGCCAGGACTGCCTCACCTCAAGGGAGACATGGTGTGACAGGTACTTCACGCAAGGGAAGGATGCAAAATTCACAGCGCAGAAAACGAGCGGGAGGCAGAGCCTGCAGCGAGGGCCTGAGGAGAAGCAACCACCCCTGCTGCTCCGGGCAAGGGAAAGCAGAAGCAGGGGCAGGATCCCTCCCTGCCTGGCAGGGGAGCACGGCCCGCTCCAGAGCGGGGCGAGATACCCCAGTGCCCGACCTCCCCATTTTAGCCGCGGGGCGAGCTCCGCCTGGGCGCGAAATGGCGCCCGCCTCCTCAGCCCCGCACGGCGCCTGCGCGGCTGGGACG
>NW_010973092.1:4254443-4313933 GCF_000737465.1 Haliaeetus leucocephalus
GCGCTGGGTGGCCGGGCTGGTTTGGGGGCTCTTGGCGGCGCCCCCCCGCCTCTCCTCTGCGGCTGGCCTCGGCCCGGCCGCTGCGAGGGAACCGCGCGGAGGCGGCGGTGAGCGGCCGGGCTGAACCAGCCCTTGCGCGGCGGCCGGGCAGGCGGGGAGAGGCGGCGGCGGTGGTCCCCGGGAGGGCAACGCGGGGCCGGGCGGGCAGACGCAACGCCGCGGCTGGAGACCTGAGTTTTCCCCCGAGGAGACCTGACCTCAGCAGGGCTCCCGCGGACGTGTGGCGGTCGTAAGCAGCTTCCCCCCCCACCCCCCCCACCTCCCCTTACCGCCCTCGGCCTGAGGGGAGGTCACCGCCGCGGTCAGGGACCCGGCCGCGCTCCCTCCCCTCAAGGAGAAGCTGTGGAGGATACCTCCGGGAAAGGTAATTCCCTGCTCGCTCCGAGCCGCCTTGTGCTGAGGGTGGAGGTGAGACAGAAATTCAGAACCTCTCGGCGCAGGAAGGGGTTGATGTGCTTTGTTGGACCCTCTCTGAAGTCACCTGCCTGTCCCCACGCAGGCAAAAATCACTGGAGAGGGACCCGGCGGGCTGGATGTCCGAGCGAGAGCGTTGGGAGCGGGGCGCTGGGGATGCTCGGCTTGGAAAAGAAGGGTTTTTTTCCAGCGTAAAGAGCTTGAACGGCGTGAAAGTCGTGTCGAAACGTTTCTAGAAAGCCTGTAGAAAGAGTGTTTCGGAGTATTTTTTTTCTGCCGTGTAATGTTTGGGTAAGCCCCCAAGAGAATTCGTAAAGAGCTGTGGGGAGCCTCGGGGGGTGTTCATAGTCTAAAAAGGCTATTCTGGTGGGGGTGGCTTTCTTCTAAAAATAGTGCATCAGTAGAGCAAGAACAGCTAAATTTTGTCACCGAAGTAACACTAAAAGTGGCAGTGTATTTGTAATTCTTCGGTTAAAACTAACGCAAGCATTAAGATGTTCAGCTGAATGCTCTTATTTTTAGGTCTCTGAGGTTTTGTCATAAACATTAAAAATGTGATAAATCCCTTGAGAGAGGCTCAGAGGCTCAGTTTTGAGAAAAACGAGGATTGATTAAAAAAAAAAAAATCCTGTTCAGAAGCAAAAATGCCACCCATTAAAAGATTGCTGTGTCCTAAATGAAGGAAGAGCTTAATCTTGGAGCTCATCATATTGAAGGGCTAGATCTTTTGAGACTTAAGCTTAAAATGCATTTTTGATCTATGTTTTGAAACATATGCAGCACTTGAATTTGAGGCTGCATCAGCAGTTGCAACAGCTTTCCAACACTACATTTCTTGTGTGCTGCATCTGCTGCTCTCGCTCCCCAGTCACAGGCTCTGGATTCCTTAACGTTGTTGATATTATCACTGAACTGCACTTCCTAAAAGACACTGTGACAAGTACTTCAGCTGTTAAAGGCAGATCCAGAAACATTAACTTTCTAACAGTCGGAAATTAAAGCTTAATTATCATGCCACCTGCTTTATCCCAGTGGATTTCCAAGCTTAGTTATTTGAAAGGTTTTTTATTTCTCAGGAACTTCATTTCTGCTGGATTTGTTTTGGTTTGGGTTTTTTTACTGTCTCTATTAGAAACCTGATTTTATGGTGTTTTATTAATTCCTGCTGAGTCCTGGTGTTGAGAAGTGAAAAGTGGAATTTGAAAATCAGAGGAAGCAGTTATTTCTTTGTGGCTTGAATCTGTGATGTGTTGGGTTATAGTGATAAAACCTCTGTTTTGCAACTGACGTTGTAGCATGGGAAGTAGTGAACAGCTGCTAGCTCAAGTGAGCCACTGCTGACCACTTCTCAGAATCCCCCGCTGAGACCCCGTGTCATGGGAGAGATTTTAATGTCTTGATTGTGGAAGAACTTTATGGTTCTGTTACCAGGATAAGCTGCAGAAACAGTTATTTAACTTGAATTTTTCTGGATCCCTGTTGGTTTTTGTGGATTTGAGTTTGTTTGAGTAGGATAACATGCAGCTGTACAAAATACTTGATCACAGGACATAGAGGTCAAAGAGTTTATAGAGGGAAACAGCTGTATAGGGTAGTGCATCAATATTTGATTCTTTGTCCTACATGAATGAGAATATGAATAGATTTGATAAACCTTATCAGTTATCAAAGTGTTTCATTTCAATGACTGTGTTGCTGCTGTTTATCTTTGATAATAATTTGGGTAACTCTACCTTAGACTAACAATTCACTCTTATTGACATAACAAGCCTGTATTTGATTGCATCTCTGGTAACTAGTTATTTTTTTATTATAAACATTTCTGCTTACATGAGCTGACATGGTTTGAGCTGCTTTGGATTGTTCTTGTGGCCTTGGACACTTAAAAGAAGCATCATTAGACTGTACACCTGACCTTTTTTGTTGTTAACAAAAACTTTCAGTAACTTTGTGTTTAAATGTAGTATCTAAAATTTTGCTACTTTTATCTGCAATGCAAAGTATAAACTTTCTTCTGCATTGAGGGGTTCTAGGACAGGTCTGTGAAAGAGAAGCTCACTTCGTCAGGAGGTAGTCTGTAGCTAGGAGGGAGTGTTCAGCTGTTACAGGTAACCAGTCCAAACCTTTGTGAAGTTCAGAAGCCTGCTGAACATTGTAGCTAGTCTTTATCGACTACATTAATAGAACTATATTTGATACATTTCTTACTGTAAAAGGATATTACTGTCCTTTTCTTAATTTTCAGATGTTATTTTACTATTAACAATTATTTTGCTTGCAGCCACACTGAGAAGTGTTGGGAAGAATACTGAAATCTTGAGTTCAGAACAGATGGAAGAGTATACTTCCCCCCCTGTCACGATAGGCACATAAAGTATCATGAGGAAGATTTCAGTTATTTGGTGTGTTTTTATAAAAGCAGACTTAGTGATATTCTTGAGGGTAAAGCTTTGGATAATTACTTTTGATGGAAGACCCTGAAACACAAGCTTACCTCTAATGTAGTGTTAAAAGAAAATAGTGTGGAGGCAGGTAGGGGACCTTTAACCTAAGCCCCCTTGATGTGGTAGTTTGTGATGCAGCTCCCAGGTTGCACAGACTGTCGTCTGGTTTCTGGGAGCTTGTAAACAGGGAGGAGGCTGCAGGCTGGGTGGTTTGTTGTTGATAGATGAACCGCAGCTCCTGTCTTGCTCCTTGCCATGTGACGCTGCACCAGCTGCTGACTTAAGGCTGCTGCACGTTTAGTGGTAGGAAGCTGTGCCATGTGGCCTCTGTGTTTTGATCCTCTGTCACGTAGCTCCCTAGGCCAATAGACAGCTTTGCCAATGAAGGGAAAAAGGCAGGAAAAAACATTTTGGGTTTTTTTCCCCCCCAGGTTTTCTATGACTCTTAGATTACATTAGTAGTGATAGTCAGTGGTGTTTACCAAACTTCACTACTAATGGTAATGATAATGCAAATATTCAATAATTTACTGTTTATATTGTACTGGTGGCCAATACAACGTTAATGCAGTTGCAGCACTTGTTTCCCATCAGTTTTATACTTAATCTGACCTTCTGTTTCTATTGCTGACACAGTATTTGCAATTTGGGATAAGCTACCTTGTGTTAAGATGATGCCCTCAAGCTCCTTCACTAAAGCAAGAAAAAGTATAAATTGATGTCAACGTATTTTCCTATCATTTTTGCGTGGGACTTAATACAAGGGTAATAAAGGTTTTTGTGGCATTTTATCTGAACAGGAGGGGAAAGCAGACAGATGCTTTTGAGTGCCCCATGGCTGCAGCTGCCTCAGTTCATTCATTTATTGCCTATTGTAACTTGGAATCATTCTTTAGGTAAGAAAGCCACTTCAAACTATGTTGTGCAGTTTATAAACTTACACCTAATATACTTCTGTGTTGAATCTTTAAATTGTATCTCAGTGTTTTGCACTCTCAATTATAATGTTATTTACGTGTTTTGTTTACACATGTCATTAGAAACCTACCTTTTATGAGTTAGAGACTGACAGCAGTTTTTTCGAATTAATTTTATGTGCCGTGCAGAGTTAGCGAAGGGACAGTCTGCTCACTTCACAGAAGAACATGTAATACTTGCAGACTGTCTGTGCAATACAAGGCCACCATAAATTACAAACTTCACATGCTGTCTACAAACAGAGTTACTAATGTATATCAGCTTTCTTATAGACAAGCATGGCTATGCAGCTCTTAGATTTTCTCATGTGTGAGCTGAGCAACAGCATTACTTGCACAGATTTCAGTGCTTGAGTTTGATTTTGCTTAGGAGGTGGGGGCTGCTTCTCTTGTTGTATTCATAAATAACACAGGTACTTTACAACTATAAAGCTGATACTAACTGGGTAGTTTTTCAAAAGATTATATGACCTGAGAGAATCTAAAGCCTCATGTCTCCTATCTTAAAGACAGATAAAGTTCAGCATTAGAAGGTTTCTAAAGATTTTTTTACTGGTTGAACATGATACTTTGTAAACATCTTCAGTTTCTAAATCTACTTTTTAATTTCAAATCTGTCATAATTTAGCAAATGCGTGTAGCTGTTCCTAATAGCTTTCCATTAGACCATCTTCAAATAATGTAAAATGGCTAACTGAATTTGGAGGTTTTGGGTATACTTTCTTACAGCAGACCAAGATACTCTTTCATACTAAGATACAGGGTAATTTTTTTCATATTGGTATATGGGAGCATATTCGTACATCATCGCTATCTTTTTTCCAGCTAGAGTTTAATTAGCTAAAATAGTTTGTTTCTTGTCAAGATTATTGTGATGCAGTAAGCATACTTTTGGAGTAAAAGTGAGTAATGTTTAAACCCAAGAGTACTTAAACTTTAAAATATTAGAAGTCATATCTTTATAAGTATAACTACTTCGATTCATGTGGGTTTGGTATAGAGTGAACTGAAAAAAAATGCTTCTTATTTAGGTTCTTACTTTCTCTAATGTACAAGAATCCAGAGGCATACCTTGTGTTGCATGAGTACTGTTGTGATTAAAATTATAGATAATGCAAAAACTAGGTTTGTGCCAACACTTACACCTGCTCATTAGTTAAATGATAGTTTTCAGATGACAACATTTGGTAAAACTAATTTGCTTGTCATGTTCTGTTGTTCTGTTTCCACGACTGACTTGCGGCACAGAGTGTGCTTTTAATCTCAGTCTTTGTTCCAAAACTGAGTTTAGTCCTTCCTGTGGGTCTCCCAGATGTTGCAGAACAGTTTTTCTTTGGTCGGTGGCTTCACAGGTCAGTTCATCTTCTGGGACCCATCCCTGCCTTCTGGTTAAGGAATCTATGCACACATACAGGATGACTCAACAGAGGGATGGATGTTCAGATACCAGAAAGGTGCTGGTAACTTGACAGGAACTTCCACATTCTTTGGAGGTATGTGTGCATGTAAACTTCTCATTGAATACTACCTGGATTATATCACATGGAACTGTAATTTAGTTAAGTTCAGTTGTGTTTTAAAATATATACTGTTCATAGTTTAAGTATTCAGAACAAAATAAGCATTCATATTTTCACAGTAAATGTTAGGGCTTCATGTTTGGTAAAAACTTCATGATATATAACCAATGGAACCTTTTTCTGGCTTTGAATCCCACAGTGTGTAATACAATGTAATTTTGCTAGATTTAAAGTACTGCAATTTAGAATACTAAAAATAAAAATTCTACAGTTATCAGTTTTAAAGGGATGTAGCAACAAGAACAAGTTATGGCCATGTTCCATTAGCGTAGATACTATGTACGCCATGCATATCTTGTCACATCTCTTCATACGTCTGGACTCGGTGTGCTGCATCTGGTCTATAGCCTGGCCTGTGGTTTAGGGGAATGCCCTTCCGGTAGTTCTCAGATGCCCAAACTTTGTGGGAGCCAAAGCAGCACCCACGAAGCTCAAATAAGTTTCAGATAAGAAAGTGAAAATTTCCATTTTTATCAGAAACTTACATTTTACCGAGATGTTGCAGATTTGCATGAGAATAGCAAAAGCATAGAGAAGGTTCTCAGACAACAGCGTTTATTTAATTTAATTTTTTGTTCTGGACTTTAGTTTTGGAAACAGCTAAATTCCTCCCAAGGAGGGAGGAGGAAGAAAAAAAAGCAGGTACTTGACTCGAAAGGTATTTAGCCATTGCTAAATTTAGCAAAGCTATGAGCAACTGGAAGAGAGCGTTATGTAATGGTTAATTACTACATCCACACATAATGCTTTAGAATGCCCATTCAGTTTGTGACTTAAAGCACTGAAAAGTCATAAAACATGGTCTTGTGGATGATGATTTGATAAAATGGTCTAGTAGCAAAATGTTTATTGATGCTGAGCTTGCATCTTTATTATGTTAGTAACACTAATGTATTGTTTAGAAATACTGCTTTGTTTTGGAGCATATTGTTTGTTCTCATTGACTTGCTGCCTTTGCTTGTTAAGGTAAGGCACATGTGTCTATTCAGGGAAGAAAAACTTCTGTTATTAAATATAATTTAAGGAGTGTTGCTAGTTTATCCTTCTGCATATATTACCTATCACTATAATAAATGGAACTTTAAAGAGACTGAGTGAAGATTTCTAACGACTGCTAGAATAAATTCCTTGGTCGTTGAGATTATTTGTCAGGAGGACAAACAGTAGTGAAGCTGGTCATACGAACAGCTATTGATTGACTGGCTAGGTTGTTCTTTTCCACTTATCGAAGAATGCACGTGCTTTCTTTTCGTAAAAATGGAGTTACGCTTGTGTGTCAGCCACCTCATCAGCCATACAGATCAGGTTTTATAAGTTGGGGAAAATGCCAGATAAGTTTGTGATAGGATAGACTGTATTTTGGCAGTTGCTTCTGGATTTTAATTTTTTTTTCCTCCTATAATGAAGATACTATGGAAAATTTTTGGTCCAGAAAAAGCATGCTGTGAGGGTTGCCATGGAAGGTTGCTTGGTAAAAATAGATAATGTCTTCTGTTTGTTCTTCAGGAATGCATGGTTGCTTTGAAAATTTTAGCTTCAGACTGGTGGGGAAGAGAAAAGGTCTGGCTGAACATCTAGTTAGTAGGACATTTGAGAAGGGGCCTCATGCCACTGTAAAATGAAGTGGCATTTGAAACAGTTAAGACCATTGTTGAGAATTGACTGAATAACAGAATTCAGTCTAGAATGGACTTGACTAGATTGTACTGCTTCAGCATATGAAAGCAGAGCTTTTCCTTACACTGCTCTTTTCTGAATTCTGGCTCATGGGGCAAATGTTCCTCAGTGAAGTAGATTCATGCAGTTTGCTGTACTCCAGGGTCACTGTGCTTTTTCTCCTGCTGAAAAACAGCATGGGAACCTTACTTTGCCCTGTTTTGATAAGTGGACTCTCAAGTTTTTTGTGGTTAGTTGTACCAACATTTTTCTTCTGCCTGGCATGATGTAAAAAAACCAAAACAAAGCAAAGCGGTAGGGCAGACAGGCAAAACTTTTGAATCTGACTCTTCTGAACACGTTTATTCTAAGTTCATCAGTGTTTGAAAAGGGAGTTTATGAATTGGGTTCTGTAGTTGATAAAATTCTTCTAGAAATCGTGAGTAGATTCTGTAGTTTGTCTGCTGAGTTTAAACTTAAATATACACGATTTGCTACTGCTAAACTACATTGCTGTAAAATACTTTCTTTTTTTTTTCTACAAAGTGCTTTATATACTATTAAGTACTAACACATGAACTACACTTGGTAAATTAACAAACCCAAGTTGTCCAGGTTCAAGTCAAGTTATACAAAAGAAAAGGTATCAAGGAAGAAGGTCCTTGCTCATGTCTGTGCACTGGATATTGACGTATGGACATACCTTTTTTCATAGTAGCATGCAATATTTAAATTTTACTAACTTGTTATCTCTTACTGTGTTTCCACTGCCTTGTCTCCCTTCATCCCCTAATCTTCTCTGTTTTTCTAGGGATCTACTGTATGTGAGACCTTTCAGGAAACTGTGCAGTTTGAATACATCAAATCGTTCCAGTATCTGAAACTTTCATGATGAAAAGAGCTAGGCAGAAAGTTGTGGTTGAAAATGAAGCTCCTCAAACATCACAGAAAAGCAAAAAACAGAAAACTTGTTTATATGGCTCAGTGTTTGGTGAATCTAACTTGCATGCCTCAATGGATTGGGGAGGCCTTCCACACCATGTTATTCTGCGTATTTTTCAGTTTCTACCTTTAGTAGATCGAGCCAGGGCATCTTCTGTTTGTCGAAGGTGGAATGAAATTTTTCACATCCCAGATCTCTGGAGGAGATTTGAATTTGAACTTAGCCAGCCAGCTACTTCTTACTTAAAGTCTACACATCCTGATCTCATTCAGCAGATTATCAAGAGGCATGCTGATCATCTGCAGTACGTCAGCTTCAAGGTAAGTCTTGGATGAATGGAGGCTTGTTCTGTCATGCTACCATGCGTAATGTATGTAGCTTGTCTGTCGATTGGCTCAAGTGTTGTACTTGGGAAGTCTTATATTTAAAAATGCAACAACTGCAACAATTTATTTCCACACATGCACACTGTTTGCTTTCAGTTTCTGCACTCTGATCTCTACAAGGTAAAGAAGGAGCTAAAGTCATGCAATACAGTGCTGAAGATTGAATTACATGTTTTCAGAATATGCAGAATACGTAGCTTGTGTGAGTCGATGTTAGTGGCAGTCTGAGTACTCCACAGATTATTGTGTAGATAAATATTTCTTACACATGGAAGCATTTAAGTTTGTCTTGTGTGTATAATTTACTTGCAAAATAGAGCTATACAGAGAAGAATGTCTTGAAATTTTAGAACCCTGCTTTCAAAAAGTGTGAGTAAGGGAAGAAGATGCTGTGCCTGTATATCCAGGTGATTGACACATAAGGACATAATTAAGTAACAGTAAACTTGATTTAAATGCGAGCTATGTTTGTAGTCTCAGGATTGCAGGAATTCGGACTTCTTTCATTTGAATGCTTGGTACAGTTCACTCTATTTATCTGAGAAGATCGTAGTTGGAATTACAGGTGCTTTGTTCACTTTTGGCAGTCACTTCTCTGTAGAGGAAGTCATAGTTCTTAGCTGTGAAGGAAAAGCAGAAGAAGGGATTGATACTAAAGCTAGGATGAAAATCGGAAGCTTCTTTTTCTCGGCACTGGTAACAGTTTTACATTGGGAGATACTGTGATTGGGTCACAAAGCAGTTCATGGATAATCAGTTATAAAATACCTGTAACTTCTGCACTTCATATAACTGATTACAATGAATTGGCATTGTAATGTCTTAATGCAACTTTTATGCTTTTTCAGCTACTCTTTTTTTATCATCTCAGCTACTACAGAGGAGGAAGGTGACATGAAGTAGTGATTTGTCCAAAGTTAGTCATCAGGCTTTGAATTGAGATGAATTGAGAATCAGTTGATGATGAATTGAGAATCAGTTCATTATTCAAGATGCAAAGGTGTTGTCCCTGCAGGTAAAATGGGTTAGTTTGCTGGAGTATATCTAGGCTTTATCAAGTCTTTTTTTCTTTGAGAGTTTAGAATTGGCATTTTAAAAAAAGGTGCATGCGTACCACTGTCTATCATAACACCAATACTAATTACAGTTGTTTAGGAAGGTATGAGGTTATTTGAAGAGAAGGCTTAGGTTTAAGCTCTCTGTTCATATTGGAAATACCAGCAGTCATAGTCAGGAAAGTTTTCTAATAGTAACTTTCCTGAAATCAATTTCTTGTTTTGAAATATCTAATTAATGTTGGGTTTGTCCTGCTGTCTGGTGCAGTACAGCTGAGTGGCTGTGGACCTTGCAGTCTTGTTTATCCATAATGCTGTTTTCTAAATAATAATAAAGAATGACTTCATGATTTTAAAATTGCTTTTATAGGTTGATAGCAGTACTGAGTCAGCAGAAGCAGCCTGTGACATCCTTTCTCAGCTGGTGAACTGTTCTATCAAGACACTGGGTTTGATTTCTACAGCAAAACCAAGCTTCATGAATGTCTCTAAGGTAATGTTCTGCAAACTGTAACTAGGGTGCCTTAATTCACTCTTAAACAACTTTAGCTTTCTTATTGTGTTATTCAGTTGACGGTAATTTTTATGAAACAGTCTGTATTTATTGGCATATCTTCTTTAATTTGTGGTGTTCATTAGTATTAGGAAGATAATAAAATATTGATTCCATTCATTAAATTTAGTAGTGTTGATACTTTGTGGCATAGAGATGGGGAATAATTTAGAAGGCTTGAGTTTCCCCATTTCTAGATTAAAAGATACAATGACCACATGCTGCAGCATATTGTTAAAATATTTGGGAGATTTTTTTCTTTGACTCTATAGGTCATGGCAGAGTTACTTTCTGGAAAATAAAATAAATGCCATTTCCTTTTTTCTGCAGATAAATTCTAGGTACTTCAGGCTCATCACTGTGTCCACTTAACCCCTGTGAAAGTTTACTGCAGTGAAAAAATAAATCAGAGTGTATGGAGTTAACTATTGAGTGTAAAGTTAATTTTTGTCACTTGCAGCAGCGCATTTTTAAATGAAGATTTTCTATGTTCATGTTCAAATAAGCATTTCTTTGTTACACAAGAAAGAGGATGCCTAAGAAGTGATTATTTTTGTAGTTTCTGTGTGCAAAACCTGAGGTATAGATGCTGAAGGTCTGCCTATCTTTTCATAAGATCTTTTTTCCCCCTCCCTCAATGTCTCCAAACAGGCCCATTTTGCTTCAGCACTGACAGTAGTTTTTGTAAACTCCAAGTCATTATCGTCAATCAAGATAGATGACACACCACTTGATGATCCTTCCTTGAAGGTTCTTGTTGCTAACAATAGTGATACTCTAAAACTGCTAAAAATGAGCAGCTGTCCTCATGTATCACCTGCTGGTGAGTAGTGAATATATATGAAAAATGTAGTAGTAAAGTATCATAAAACAATAGTCAATACTTGGTTTGAAACAAGTTATTCATAAAACTTCTAGTGTTCTTCTGAGTCTTTTAGCAGAGGCCTGTTGTTGACCTAGTCTTGGCTTTGGACAGTTGGAAGGGGAAGGAGAATAATGTCTTTGTGTTACTGAATGAGTCGTATTAATGAAGGTGGAGGTGGTCCTTGCTTGACTGTGTCTTCTAGAATCCTGGGGATTTTTTTACGTTCTTAGCTGCTTCAGTACCTCTGATAGGCATTGAGGAGGAAAAGCCTCCAAAATTAGTGCAAGTCTTTTAATGCATGTTCCAAGGACTTGATGTTCTTTGCCAGTTCTCTGTAACGGTAACCAAATATATGCTACTTAATGTGTGTCATTTTGTAAACTTAACTAACTGACATTCTGTGGGAACACAGAATGTGTGGGAAAATCCTCAACCCATGAATCAACTACTGGTTGATGGGAAAAAGGGGATGAAAGCAGTTGTCAATAACTTTCACAAGATGCTGGGAGCTTAAATTACTGATCAAAAGTGTTAGTACTTCAAAGTTATATTAAAAAAAAAATGGAGTGTGTACACATTTCAAAAACTAGCTGTGTAAGGCTGAGAGTATTTCAGTTTCTGTAGTGCCCTCGTGTGTTCAGATGTAGTAGTATGAACTTGCTCATTTTAGCATTGGTTGGTGAAGGGCTCACTCCCTTCAAAATACAGGCTTGCCAGAAAGTTCAGAGGGCTTTTGGGTCCCTTCTCACTTACCTTTTTCCTTGGTGCTAGGGAAAGGGAATCCTGGTCTGGTCTCTTTCCTATATTCTTTTCCAGAGTTGACAAAAGGTGATTTAATCTGTGTACTTTGTATTCCAACAGATCAAGAGCAATTATGGTGTTTATGTCTTAATTCAGGGAAGGGTCTGTTTTAATGTAGCTCTTAAACTAGGTTGCTGGTGATCATTTAAATAGAATGCTTAGATGAATGCTGAAGGAAGGAGTATTGGGGAAGGGAACAGTGGCAGCTTCATCTGAATCTTACCTGACTTCTGTTGCTTCTTCAAAGTTGAGGAAATTCTGCACAGGGAAGGGCAAAGAGGAAGAAAGATATGCAGATCCAAGATGAATGCAACTAGTTAGACTTGCTTCTTTTACTGATAAGTGTTTATGGCCAAAACCCCATAAAAGGATGTGGATATCTAGAACTTTCTGATATTTCATGGTTTTTTGATAGAGGCATGAATATTCAAGCCAATAGAATAATTACTTGCTTGAGCTTTACAGCAAACAACTGTGCTTATATTAATTTTTCATTTTACAGAGTAATTTTTTTTGTTCCTCAGGAATTCTTTGTGTTGCTGACCAGTGTCATGGACTTAAGGAGCTGGCTTTGAACTACTACATATTAAGTGATGAACTGCTGCTGGCTCTTTCAAGTGAAAAACATGTTGATCTTGAACACCTTCGCATAGATGTTGTGAGTGAAAATCCTGGACAAGTTCAATTTCACACTATTAAAAAGCAAAGCTGGGATGCTTTTGTTAAACACTCCCCCAAAGTCAACATCGTGATGTATTTCTTCTTATATGAAGAAGAATTTGATGCTTTCTTCAGAGAGGAAACCCCTGTTACACACCTTTACTTTGGTCGTGCAGTAAGCAAAGCAATGTTAGGTCGTATTGGCATGAATTGCCCAAGGTTAATTGAGTTGGTTGTGTGTGCTAATGGACTTCAACCTTTGGACGATGAACTTATTCGGATTGCTGAGCGCTGTAAGAACTTAACAGCAATGGGACTTGGTGAATGTGAAGTAACTTGCAGAGGTTTTATTGAATTTGTAAAGATGTGTGGGGGCAGGCTTACCCAGCTTTCTATAATGGAGGAGGTACTGATTCCAGATAGTGATTATAGCTTAGATCGCCTTCATCTGGAAGTCTCCAAACACCTTGGAAGAATGTGGTTTCCTGATATGATGCCAACGTGGTAAATTCTCTACATTTTTGGTAAAATGGTAGAATCAGGGTGTTGCTTTCTATGCAAATAAATTTAAAAATGAAATGTGAAAACTTATTTCCAGATTTGAGTTTTTCTACCATGAGAACCTCTAGTAGTGTAACAGTAAACCATTCTAGAATGTTAATGGTATATTGAAATAGAAAATAGATTAAGTGTACTTAACACTTCTGAAAGTATGTCTGTGGTTTACAGGTGCTTCAAACTTCAGTGAACTTGGGCTTCTCTGAGCTTCAGTTTAAATATTCCATTCACATTAAAGTTGGTTGGATTTTTTGGCATTTTTCTAATGTCTTTGTTTAGTCTTTCTGATGTATTTAGAAGAGGACTAGAGAAACTTTTTTCCTTAAGCAAATCCATCTTTATGGGAAGCTGGATACAACTTTGAGTTCAGTATTATTTGTCATGATGTTCTATGCAGCTATTTTTCAAAATATTCATGTTATAAATGTAAAAGCTTGTACATTAAAATACACTAGCCCAGGTTACTCAAATATAGTCTAGCTTAAACTCATGGCAGTGTATTAAAATGTTGTGGTAAATAAGCTTATGCTTACAAAAAACTTTTCCAGTTTTAAATTGCACTTTAAATAATTTTGTCAGATTAGCTACACTGTAGAGACTACATTGTACAGTATGTTGTTTTTCTGTCTTACGCATTAAATTGATGGGAAAGAGACCTTGTTAAAATTAACGGATTTAAAAGTTTGGATCTAGATTGATTGGGTGAATGACAAAGCACTTCGGAAACTGTGGAGTATAAGGAATAGCTTCTGGATTTGGGAGAGTTCAAGCCTTTGATTACAAAGATTGATGTCTGAATGCTGTTCCATGCTTTCATTTTTAAGAGATAAGAAGAATCTCATAAATGTGACTAGTGAAAAGGAAGGATCAAATGGAATACAGTTGTCTTTGATTGCTTTCTATCTGGAATTAAGGATTTAGAGCACTTTAAATTGTTTGTCAGTTAAGAGGCCAAAATAGCCTGTAGTAATCTTGTCTGTATCTCACAGAGCTGTGCTGTTCCTAGAGTAAGGGTTGCTGGAGGTGATCCTGAAATTTTTAATTCTGGACTGTTTAATACTTGTTGCTATTAATTGGTTTTTGAGGAAGAAGATTTTATTTTATTTCTTGATTTTCTTTGAAAGGGAAAGGAATGGTGAGTTGATGTGAATTAGAGTGTTTTTGTGTTGACATTTTGCGCACTGTAAACTGAAATGCATTGTATACAAATTTTTCTGTAATTATTTTCATGCTGTAGTTGTTCTGTCTTCCTATTTATAATGAGAAGTCTACATTTGATTTGATGGTGGTATATGTCACATCAGATAAAATGGCAGTTTCTTCCACACTTATACTTCTTTACTGCAAAAATAACAGCTAACAGGTTAAACCACCTTTGTCTTGGACAGACTTGTTCCCAGTTGCAAGCTAAAGGCTTTAAGATAACATGTAATGCCTGTCTGAATCAGTAATGCATTATTGCCTGTTGCACAGTTAAGAAGCATTTGACTCTGGTTACTAGCACCTGTTACCCAAGCACTTGCTTCCATAATCAAGGGGATTATAATTGTTTTTTAAACAAAAGAATGAAATATTTCTAAACAGTATTTGGTTTAAGATGTGTGGTTTGCTTTAAATGTAAACATAATAAAGTGATCTAATACGTGCACTGATATTAGACTCTTACCAATCTGTTGCACCATGTCCTCCTGTTAGGCAGGGTTCTGTCCTGTTAGAAACAGGACACAAATACTTGACAAACCTGGGGAGATGCAGTAGAAATGTTTAAGTCTTGGATTATAGAAAATTAGTCATTGTCATTTCATGTTTGTGCCTCAAACTTGAGGGTTTTTGACATGCTGAAACTGTAAAATGGAACATGGACAAATCTTGTAGATGGTTGGTAAGTCCTAGAGTCCTTCATGTCTCACATTAGCCAACATAACAGTGTTAATGAAGTATCAAATGCTAGTGGCTATATAGAGAAATATAGTTCAGGAAGAAACTGTTAAAATGCTTCTTTGAATATTGTCCCTTTCTCTGTCCCTCTTACTAAAGCAGCTTTTCAGTGAAGCCATGAATGTTAGCTTGCTCCAGGTCTAAGCTTCTAGAAAAATGGGCCTGCATTTATTGATGATGTGATTTTTGATGCGATGATTTTCTTTTTGTGCATTTGCTCTGCTAACTGATCTTAACAAGTAAGACCTATTGATACTTAAGTTTATAACTAGATGCCAACAAAATTTATAAATCAGTATTTCACATTGAGACCAATTCTTCACTGATAGTGAGGGAAGCTAATTTTAATTGAAAGGTAATTTCTGACATTTGGTTAATGTTGAATTTTATAGTTTTAGTGTTAGATTTGTTTAGTGTCATGTGTTGGTGCTATGGTATATGCACTGTGCTTTGGGGAGGAGTGTCAAAACACTGTCCTGTGTAAAGCATCGTGAATTCTTCTTTTCCTTCTTAAGTAGATTTTCTTGAATGACTGCAGTGGAGGGTATTGTGTTTGGCAAGAACCTATAGATGGCTGCCTGCTGCCTGTACTTCCTCCTATCCCTTGAATAGCTTCTACTTCAGAGCTCTGCCTCATCCTAGCTAAGGCAAGTTTTGTCTATTTTATTGGCTTTTCCTAGTTTACTGCCCTGCAAAGGCTTTCTAAAACCCCATCCCTGAAGCATATAAGGCAATGATACAATAACTAAACCCTCAAAGTACAGAATTTACACCCCATACGCTGAGGAGATCTGTAGGATCATTAAAAAGTCCATGTTTCAGTGAGAAGTTAACAGTAATGCACCTCTTCTGCCACAGGAGGGGGTGAGCTAGTTTTCATGCTTGCTGATTTTTCAGACTCTTTTGAAAAAGCTTATAATTAGTTATTGCTTACTTATTCTCTTGTAAGTGCAAATTCCAACAAAAACTCAGATCTTTTTTCTGTTTGCAGAGTCCCTTTTGCCATCCAGTAAAGACACCGGTTGTTCTTGTATGACAACTCCAAACAGCATCTTTTACACCTTGTGGAGTGTTTCAGTAAATTTCCCTCTAGTTTTCTGCAGTTCAGGTGCCTTCAAATTCTAAAGTAATCTTGTTTTCCAAGGTGTAGTGAAGTTCATCAATTAGGCTAAGATACTGCAGGTACTTAAAATTTAACAGTATCTAATTGGTATCTGGAATGTATATTAATGTTAACACCTTGCAATATTATGTAAGGCTCAAAGTATTGAATCAGTAGTAACATAAACTGTTGTTCATGAGAAGAAAAAACAACTTTTGGATGCTGAGATGAATTTATTCGGAATTTACTACATTTCCGTTTCACACTCTTTGCCCTTTCCCCCTTTCGAGATTGCTAGTAGGATCTGAGCGATCGCAGTTCTCAACATGAATATGAGAGATGATCCCGGGAAATACTCTTTGCATTGGCAACATTCTCCCAAGGACTTGTCCCTTAGAAATTCTGCCGTTGTATCTGATGGGATGGATGCAGACGAGTTTTACACAGAAGCCTGGTGAAAATAAGAGGAGGTAAAACATCCGATGGCTGATGAAGCACTTGTTCTTCTGTACTATTTCAGAAATACTAACATTTTCTGCCTTGTTATTTCCAGTGAGATAGCAACAGTGGAAATACCCAAATAGCAAAGACACTGTGGTCATAAAAAAATAGAGATAGTGGTTGGAGTTCTTGGCTTGGTGGAGGAGGGAAGATGGGAGGCAGGGAAAAGATGGGAATTTCTGCTTTATTAAAGACAAGAGCTTGAAGACATTCTACAGAACTCAATTATTTGCATTCTAACATAGAAGGAAAAAGTTCTGCATGTAAATAGATAGAAGATGCAGTGTTTCAAAACATGTACCTTGCTTAACTACTTGGCTAGCTGCAAGGTAATACATCCTATATGACCTCAAGATAAAGAAATATTAAGTGAAAAATAGCTATTTACCTGATCCTCTGATTTGGACTCCATCATCAATGGCATTTCCGTTGTGGAAAATTTTAATGGGTCCAGAGAGCTCACCAGAAAAGGGAGCATACACAGTTGCTCCATCAGCACAGATGACATCCACACCCAGATGCTTTCCTTTACCGTTGCGTCTGAAGAAAAATACGTAATTAAAGAAATCTCTTGTCAGGCCTAACATTATATAGAGATAGATGAGGAGTTAGCATGCTGCAACATCTGGAAGTGGGTTGTTTTGTACTGAGGCAGTGTTGACATAGTTGACTAGCTGAAGAACCTATAAAAGTGTTTTGGTGTAGGTGATGTAATGCCATGTAGGGGTTGATGATCTGTTAGAGTTGCAGTTTTGCAAATGGGAGGGAAAAAACACGCCTTTCTTCCAAGCCTTTAAATAGAACTGTAGAGTCACAGAAATGTTGCTTGCCAGGTACCTGTGGAGGACATCAAGTCCAACCTTCCACTTGAGTCAAGACTGTTCTCAACACCAGGTCAGGTCAGGCATGGCTTAGTCCGAGTCATAAAAGCTTCCAAGCACAGAGGTTTTATGAACAATGTGGGCAGCCTTTTGTGGTGCTGCATTACCCCTGTTGTGAAAACGTTACCTCATGTCCAACCTAAATCTTCAAAGCTATAATTCTCTATTTCAGTGAAGGAGCAAATAGTACCTTGGAGCGCCGTAGTATCCGCAGCCATACTTATCACAGCCTCTTATCTCATTTGTAGGATTGCCGGAGCACACCGTTGCCCAGTGACTGTCTTGTTGTGGGAATGGTGGAACAACTTTGAAATACAGAAACACAGCACATTAAAGTTAACTTCTAGCTTCTAAGTGTTACATGTTTGTAACTACTATGTTTTTCATTTTAGTTAGGTAGGAACATGCTGGAATTACATCCCACGTGTGTAGTTGGATGTTTTGTCCACAAATTTGTCATCTGTTAGGAAATGTAAATAGAATGTAGACCTAAGACTGGATTATAATGTTTCTGAATCAGGGTTGTCTCATACAAGGAACATGCTATAAAGACAAAAATTCAAAAGAGTATTGCAGTTCCTAGAGTGTCATCTGAGGAATGGGAGGAGACTCAGTTTTGTTTCTTATTCTGTGCCCAGGCTGATGGGACTGGACTCCTCAAGTCCTCTTCTCCCTTACTACCAATTTTTATTTGTAGTAATTTGTATTTACAAAGAATCATCCCAAAGTCTGCTAAGATGCATTACTGAAAACACTGCTAGTAGTTAAAAGCATACAAACAGAAGAGATGTCTGACTCAAGTTTATTGCTGAGACTTGACCCTGCTGTGGCATGGGGGGGCAACAAATACAACTTGTTAAGCTGATACATTCTCCTTCCTGTAACACTGTCTACAGTCGTGTTACACTGTATTTATAATGCGTATTTTCTTTTGGGTGTTGCTGTCAGGGAGAACCTAAGACAGAGGGGATATTGCTATTTGATATTGTTTACCTTATTTGAAATTAATTAATAACTTAATTTTCATTCATTATACTACTTATTCTGGGAAGGGGGGTTGCGGGGATTTTACCAGGTGCATTAGGTGTAAGTAAATGAGTAGGATCGGAGTGGTCGCAGTTCTCAACGTGGATGTGAGAGATAATGCCAGGAAATACTTTTTGCATTGGCAGCATTCTCCCGAGGTGTTGCCCTCTCTGGATTTGGCCGTGGTACCGGATGGGGTGAATACAGACGAGCTTTACACAGTAACCTGGAAGAGATGGGAGAGGAAGCGAGGTCAGGAAACATCAGATGCATCTGTTCTTGGGGTGAGCAAGAAACCTTCCGTGCTAGCCTCTTACTGAAGACTGTAATGATGAAGCAGAAATGTAGTCAAGGTACTGACAATCCTGAAATCAAAATTATTTGGATTGTTGCAGAAAAGAGGGAGTTGGAAAATAGCGTCAGGAAAACATCGTCTGGGCAAAATTGAGGGTATATTTCTGATACTTTATTTCTTTTTTTATTTGGGGTGGTTGTTTTTCTGGTACCTGTTTTTCAACTCCCTTCTTTCCTCCTTTCCAAGAAAAGCATAGGAAAAAGACTACATCCTGCTGCTACTGATTTCTGATATTTCTTAGCAGCAGTCTAGATGTGCTGTAGAAACTAGAGAGGGTGTAAGAATAATCAACACTTTGCTTGAATTGAAGAGTCACAAAAACCTTACTCAAGTAAATAAAATAGCTAGTTGTGCGTGCCTCACAACATATCTGCTGTTATTACTTGCCTGATCCCCTGATTTGGACTCCATCATCGATGGCATTTCCATTATGAAAGAATCGAATGGGTCCGGAGAGCTGGCCGCTAAAAGGAGCGTACACCATTGCTCCATCAGCACAGATGACATCCACGCCCACATGCTTTCCTTTACCACTGTGCCTGAAAACATAAATATGGAATTAGAAAAGTCTGCCAGGCTTAACATTATGTATAGATAGATCAGTTAACACAATATAGTATCTGAAGTTTGTCTAACAAAATTTTTGCATGTTCAATGAAATTGGAAAGAAATAGTGGCTTTGATCCATCTTTTTCTTTATTGCAAAATGTTTGTATTACTCTGACCTTCTTTAAAGGGGAATGAGATTTTAAATATTAAACATACTTTTAATTTTCCCCAAGTTCATGGGGTGTTTCTAGCTGCTATAGAAAAGTACCCCTGTTCTACCCCAAAATACATCTGTGCCAGTGTAAAATAGAATCTTGTGGTTGACATTTTCTCATTTAGAAATCTGGAAGTTGCATGATGAGGGTGGACACTTCTTACAGTGTCTGGAGAGAGGAGATGACAGGAAAATGCAGGGAAGGCAGGAGTCATTCTACATATAAAAGCATTTTTCAGGGAAATATAACCTGTTCTGTTATGAGGTGCCTACTTAAAGACAATGATGCTGGCAGACCTTTAGCTTGTGTAAATTAATCTACTTAGCTTCCTGTAAGCTGTTGCTGAATGCAAGTTAAATATCTGGTCTATAAGCAACAAGAATAAATGACACAAATCCTTGAAATACTTTCCATTTCATTTACTCTGGCTGCTAATTCATGTAATGGTCTTGCTTCTTCCCCCATGCATCAGTTAGTAGTAGTGGTATTACTGCACTTCTGCGAGATTGCCAAGTAATGTCCCAAAAATGAGTAAGAGGTCCTGCAGACAACAGTCTTCTCTCATTCTAAGTCCCAGCTCTGGTTAAACTCTTTCTCCTGTGTGAACATTTCATTTAGGAAAGCAACAGCGAACCCCACTGCTCCAGACTCCCAATGCCCTGCCGCATTACCTGTCGGCACCAAAATGGCCACAGCCATATCTGTCACAGCCCCGGATTTTGTTGCTGGGATTCCCGCTGCAGATTTGTGCCCAGTGTCTGTGTTGTTGTTGGGGCGGATGTGCGTCCAACTGCTTGGCGAAAACTTCACGTGCAAAAGAAGAAAATGGGGAAAATTCAACCATGTCCTTCGTACAGTACAACAAAGTGTTAAGGTGCTAAATAGGGTGTTTAAAGTGGAAGACGTGAGCTCATGGGAGTTTATAATTTCAGAAACTGTAGGTAAAAGAACATTGTACAACCGGCTATATAGATTTGAGCCCTCCTTCTTGAGGTCTTATTTTAAGGTACATACGCTAAAAGCAAAGTAAAGCTATAGATAAATATTTTTAATATTAGCTTGTGAAATAAGTTAAACTACTTTCTTCATGAAACCTCTAAACACTTCAATATATGGCTCTAAATTCCACCTAATTCCATATTTTATAATAGTCATAACTGTGCACGTTACCCTAATTCATTATAAAACTAGATTGAAAAAACTTAGCATTATTTATGTTTGAGTAAATTTCAATAATTCATTAGTGTCTACCTAAAATCGGTCAAGACCAACTGCAATATAGCAATCTCAACTCACCAGCGGACACCAAGCTGACCAGAGCGACCAGACTGAGAGCTGGCATTTTGTGGCTGTTCCACCAGTGTTCTTTGATCGAATCAAAGACGTTGAGCAGTAGGTGCCTGGGGTATTTATGTGTTTTTGAAAGTTGAAGTCTGTTGCCTTGGCCAATCAGTCTTGAGCAAAGTATTACAGCTCTGGACAGATGGTGTTGCCATATTAGGCACTGAGGATGTCTACAAACTCTAACAGTTGTTAGAGCTGGTTGGGAAAGACGGATAAAATAATTGGTCTCTTAGCACACAGTAACAGATGGAAACGAATGATCCCACATTTCAGGAAGTTCTGGTTGAACTGTTTCTTAACACCTTTTCTTCCCCCTCCTGAAGCAAAGGCGCACTTAGGCCAAAAATGGTAGGAACCAAGAATATGGTCCAGAGGATTGAGTTGGAGGGAGAAGATGGGCAAAACTCCATGGTAGATGTAACCATTTTGTCCTTTGCTGCTCATTCCAGTACCTCCTCCCCAGGTGTATGCACCCATCAAAGCTTTCTATCAGAGTGACAGAGAACACATGAAGGTGTAATGGTTGGTATAGCATGAGTATTCAGTTAGGCTAAGAAATACAGGTGCTTTTGCATGGAAACATGTCTTTTTTCCTGTTTGGCTGAAATTATCACCTAGCCTAGACTTACTCCATGAAGTCTTTTCACTGAAACCTTAGTTTTTGACAACTAAATTCTTATTAAAACATCTTCAAGTTCTGAAACAAGACAGTTGCGTACTGAAGTTGTGTGGCATAACTGACATGGAGTTAAAATATTCTCGGTTTTAAAATTATTCATTTAGTATGTGCTTGACTTCAGCTATTGTACTATTAAGCAGGCTCCTTAGTGTCTCTTTTAATCCTTCTGTTTGATTTTTCTGCACTGCTTACAGAAAAACATTAGATTTTCTTTACAGATATGTCTTAGTATGAAATTTAAGTGAGTCATGGCCCTTTCATGTAAACTATCTGATATTCCAAGTTGCAGAAACCTCTGGAAGTCCTGCAGATTTTATTTAGAGGAGAAACGCATGTGTGTCTGCCCCACTTCTAGTTTGCAAAGAGCATCTGTACATTCTGTTTTCTGAAAATCTCCACGGAACAAGCAGCTGGAGACAAACTTTTCACTTGTGGTTCCAAGCTTTTTTTACAGCCAATACTTAACCCCCAAACAATCTTTTAGCCCTCCCTGGGGTTATTACAAGCAGCTTTGCTGATTTTACCCCTGCTGCTTTCTACCCTATCCTGCCAGAAAGAACTGCTGTTTTTCATACTCATAGCCACCAAATAAATATTTATATAAATGTTATGTCCCCTCAGTCTAGCTTTGGTGGGGCTTTTGGTTGAAATTTGCTCGATATAATGGAGTCTAGGCTTACAAATGATACAAGGTGCTGGTAAGAGCTCTCACTGGATATTCAGGTATTTGGTGATGCTGCTTACTCCTGAACTGAAAGACGGTGGGTTTGTGTGACCCTTGCCAGAAACAGCCTTCGTCGCTGTAAGCTGGGAGAGCTCGTGTAATATTCTTTCCAGGCTTACTCGCCTTCATTTGGCACTAGCTCTCTGCAAAACCCCCTCAGCTCTCCTTCACAGAGAGAATCAGCAAGGGAGGTGGTATGGGTGGTATCTTTCAATGAAGATTTCATAGCACAGAGGTAGTAAAGTATTTCTGAGCTTGGATAGCTTGATACTAGCTGCTCTAAGCTTTTTTTCCTCCTGGAAACAAAACCGTTTAAAAATAAAGACTTTATTTGGGTGGTGCCCGGCCATTCCCAGTTGAGGGGTCTCCAGTTGGGTTCCTGCAATACTGATCTATCTCAACCAGATTTTATTTCTTACTTATTCCTGACTGCCAGTTTGCACCAGTGGAGTTTGAAGTATGTCATTATATAAATTTTACCTGGGGCAGACCTGCCTTGAAAAGCTAACAGTTTTTACAGACTTTTGTGAAATCACATGCTCCTAAATTTACCAAGGAAGGAATTGCAGCATCTCAGTCAACTCTACAAAGTCTTGTGAAGAAAAGGCTGGGTGTAAAGCCAGCCAAGCTAGTAGGCAAGAGGAGAGAAGTACAACTGCGTTATAGGTGCATAGACACTGAAGAAACTTTTCTGAGAGTCCTGTTTTGCAGTCTGGTACTTTGTAAAATGGCTCTAAGGTACCTGTTCCTTGTGATTTTTTCTTTTCCATCTCAGAGCTGACTCCAAATTGCTCATAGCTGTGTATGTGTTTTATATTTTCTCCATAACAGATCTTAACAGCATCGTATATTGCTCCGTTCTTTCTAAAACGTGTCAAAATGTCATTTGCTACAATAATACATCTAATGCACTTCTGGTAAAGTATTCTTAGTAAAACAGTTTTCAAGTATATGATATTGCAGTTGGGATTTCTCGGTGCATTCCCCACCTTTCCTGGGTGAGCTGGAAGGTGCAGACCTCTCACCTTGTGCATGAGGAAGCTCTGAACCGAAGTTGGTGGGATTCCCGTGTTGGGCAACGGAGATGTTGATATAACAGTTGGTAGGTGCGGTTGTGAAAGGCACAAATTGGCCGCTTAGCACATACTAACAGAAGGATATGGAACGACCGGCTGGCGTTGCACAGCCCCTGGGAGATGCAGTTGCACCATTTCCTTCCCTGTGGTCGGGAGCGGGCAAGGAGATGGAGAGGAGCCAGCGTGCAGCGCTGCGAGGAGCACACCGAGAGCAAGTGGGCTGGCTTGGAAAATGCTGACTTCTTTCTCTTGCATGAATGGTGCAAGTTCCCTGGTTTGCCCCTTTTATGTCAGTAGTAACTTCCCTGGCTGCGTTAAGTACCTTCGAGGTTGTCTTACGGACTGAGCAAGAGTGCGGCAGGCAAATGCGAGTGTTTGGGCTGATATTAACAGGCAGGGAATGAGTTAAGCCTGATGATGTCCAGGAGAAATCCCTACTTTGCTATTCAGCCTTTCCAAAGATACTGTGAGTCTGTTACCTGGGCTTTTGGATAGATGGTACCTGCCATGCATGTGTCCGTAAACCTTGCAAATGTTAGACTAGTCCCTCTTAACATATTAATTATCATAACATTATCTCTTAATGACAAAAGACAAATAGTAAAATGATGTAATAAGGTTTTTGGAGGAAAAAAGCCAGAAAACTGAGACACACACCTTGGCAATGGCAGTGGACCCTTTGAGCAGAAACATCAGCAAAAGCCAGGGCCAAACCCTGAGCCAGAGCAAATCCAACCCCCCAGCCAAGGCCTGTGGTTTCCCTCCAGCCGTACCACCATCCTCCTTCGGTTGCCCACAAGTGAGGGCTGGTTTCTCTATCTTTTCCTTTACACACATTTCAGCTCGGTGGGATTCAACCAACGTCCAAAACCTGACAATTTTGTCCATAAAGCCCTTCCTCTTTGCAACCTCTGTGTGGCTGCAGCCCCAGTGAATTGGATAAATGAGAGCTGCACATCTTATTTCTTGGTAAAGTCACAGTATCGTGACTGTAGGTTTGCCAGGCTTGTTAGCAGGCAATTGAAAAGGTAAATCCTCTTGCTAGATATATCTTACAGAACAAGTGGCTTTGTCCTTCTTGGCTAGCCTGGCATGTTCAGTCTGGGAACATGTCAATGCTGAGCACTCACCTCCCAGCTGATCTGCATACAATATGTTATTAACCTTAAAAGCTTTTCTCTGAAAAGTGAATAATATTCTTTGTGCTAATCATAAAATGAAATATGTTTTCAAATTTGTAGAAGAACTCGTGCGATTAGCAGCACAGGCTTTCATGGTGAAAATCAAGCTGGAACAACGTAAAACAAATTGTACTCACTCTTTATTCAGCCTTCTGATCACTGTCAAGGCTGAAATAAGAGGAATTTTGCCTCAATGATTAACTAAGCTTTGTGTACAAGGCTTATATTGTAGTATCGCTGGAAAATCAGCAGGTTGCGCTAGCTCATCAGCCAAGAGGCATGGTTGGGCAGGTAATTTTAAGTAGATAGCAGGCTGTAGGAGATCTGAGTATGTTGGCTTTCTTCTTTACTAAGTATGAGCTGAAGATGAAGCTGAAGTTGTGCTAGTGCACAATTCTGATTGAAGACTCCATCTCGAATTTATTTTGCTTCTATTAACATACTTGCTAAGCCTAAGTTAGGCAGGTTTTAGTGAGGAGGATTGAGGAACACAAAATAAAATCTTTTTTGCTACCTACGTCGTATCTCGTGGGGAGGACAAAGCTCTGGCTGAATCCTCCAAAAGTCCTCTAATGCTTGGGGAGATAGATGGGTATAGTGTAGATTTGGGTTGTAGCCTTAGGCAGTTAGTCTGGGACCTTGTGGTACAAACTTGTAAAATAAAAGGGATAGCAAGGAAAAGTATCCCTGCAGAACTGGTGCAGAAACAAAGCAATTCTGCATGGCCCGAGTTTGCTAACTCTTTCCTGAAAAGACTAGTAGCCCTGTTGCTTCCCCCAGCACCCTTTCCCCTCACCCTGAATATTTCTAGAACTGTGTATTTTACCAGCCCTTTATTTCCTTCCCAGAGTCAGTTACAAATTGTACTTTCCCTTCCTCTACAGCCAGTTATTTTTTTACTAGACTGAAAAGATAAAGCTGGATTTACTTATACTGTTTGTCCCAACTTCTCTGTAACCTAAACCAGAAAGTGATATTTACTTTTTCTTCTCTGCTGCTGGGTGACAAGCCCCAGCTAA
Source organism: Haliaeetus leucocephalus (assembly GCF_000737465.1). Taxonomy (NCBI): domain Eukaryota; kingdom Metazoa; phylum Chordata; class Aves; order Accipitriformes; family Accipitridae; genus Haliaeetus; species Haliaeetus leucocephalus. Next base: position 4,279,986 of record NW_010973092.1, read on the forward strand.
AACTGGAAGTTTTAGCATTTGCCCCATACCTCTCTCGGGCACCTGCAGGAGCATCCCGCATCCCTGCACTAAAGCACTGCACCTTGTGCTGCTGGAAAAACTTGGATTAAGTAATAGCTCCCTGAAGAGGTTTGTGAAACCAGTCTGTGGGGACGCACCAGGAAAGTGCTGAGCTGTTGTCATTAATGTACAGAGGAAAATGTTATTTGTAGAGGAGCAAGGCTGGTGTGTTGGCTGGAGGCTCAGAGCCCTGCTCAGTCAGCAAGGTCAGCTCAGTCTTTCATTAGGATTTGCATGCAAAAGTGGGGCTTGATTGGGACCTTGCCTTTTCACATGTGGGAAGTTGACAACGGGGTTAAACCTGGGATTTTAACCAAGTGAAACTTAGGTGGGAGTCTTTCTTTTCTTTAGGCAATCAACTTCACGATGAAAATTTAAAAAATTGGTCAAAACTGGAGAACACTGGGGACTTTTGCTGAAATGTTTCTGCTTTCAGTATGAGGAGAAGTTTGTTTTCACAGCAAACTCAATTGTATTGACTCACCTTCAATGTCTGGTTGCTATCTGCCCCTGCAGGTTTTGACTTTATATTTATGTGGATGTGCTGATTTTTCATTCATAGCAAAATTAAAGTGGTTCCTGGGGAAGGTGAACGGAACACAGCAAGTTAAGCACTTTTCGGAGATGTAGCAAATATCTCTCTGCAGTTTCTTAGAAAAAACAAATCTGCTCTCAGGACTGACACAGCTCCCACTGAAGCAGCTTCCCTGCTTATCCGCGGCTGCAGTTGCGTTAATAAATACGTGAGCCTGCTGCACTTGTAGAGCACTTTAGCCCTTGAGACTCCCAGTAGCATGTTGGTAGCCTTGGCCTGAAAAGCCCTGTCCTGTTAACAAGAACTTGTTGTCCCGGGAAAGTTTTCAGCTGATTTACTAATGGAAAGAAATGCCTCACTTGGACAAAAAGAAACCTGGGTGTGCCAAGGCAATCCTAAAGCAGGAGTCTGGGGAAAAGGAATGAGTTACTTCATTAATGTTGTTTTATGTTTTTGGTCATGGGCTCCAGGAAAGATTTGGATTTCAGCTTTATACAGGTTTTTTCTCCCCAGCTGCATTAAAAAAGCAGAACCCAGCCCAAACTCTGTGACAGCACCAAAGAAATTCAAAGCAATTTGTAGTGAAGCAGCCCTTTAATAACGTGATTTTCCATATGCAAGCACAAGTGAAATTTCTGGCTTCTTGAAGAAATCTTCATGTTTGGCTGCAAAGAGAGCAGAGAAGTCCAAGACGAGTGAGCTGCAGCACGGCTCCCTGCGGTGCTGCTGAGCGTCGAGATTCCACCACGTCCCAGCCTCTCGTCCGTTCCCCACTGCTTCAGCCTTCATCTACGCGTGTAGTGATGCGTGGCGTACGATAGCAGCTTTAGAGCGTGTGTTATACCTTACTCTGAGGCTGTTTATATTCAGATAACCACCAGCATTTTGTTCATGGATACATTTTAGGTGGAACAACTGCCTGAGGCTAGTGGCTTCCACTTTAGTAAAGTGACTACCTATGCCCAAGCAACTTAATGAATACGCAAGTGGGGAGCTGAAGGCTTTGCCCCTGATATGCAGCTGCCCCTTTACAGGTTGGGAGTAGGATCTGTTAAGTCACAGTTCTGGATATGGACATGGGACGTAATTCCTTGGTAGACCCTTTGCATGGGCAGCAGGATGCCGATTTTCTCTCCCTTCTTGATGGGGCCACTGTACTTGACAGGTTTGATATAAAACATCTTAATACAGAATCCTGTTAACAGGGGAGAGAGAAAAGGGGGAAACCGTTGCTCCTATGAAATAGTTTAAAAGTCTGGCAAAGTCATAATGTTCAGTAGCAAAATACAAACGACAATAAAATGACAAGAGATTCAGCAGAAGAAAAACTTACAGAAAATGCTGTGATGCTCCTATAGCATCAAGAAGAGAGAATAGGAAAAGAAATAAATTAACATGGAGGAGGGTGGGGAAGGGGATTAAGGTGGGTAAAACTGGATGAGCAAGTCTGAGGCTGTTCCTTTAATTATCTAAAATGTGCAAAGGGGCCAGCTTCATCCTTTGACCTTTTTTAATAGAGGTGAAATGCTATAATCCTTTCAATCAATTTTCCTGCATTAACAGAACCTGGATTTCAAAGTTACAGTTTTCACTTGGATTCACAGGCAAGCACACTGCAGTTTGGGTTGGGTTCATGATTTTTGGCTCAGTGTAACGCTCTATAAACGAATCGGAGCGTTTCGCAATCAGGCTTTGCAAGACGCATGCCTTTCAGCTCGGGTACCTGATCCTGAAAGCTGGACTCCGTTGTCGATGTCATTGCCGTTTCCGTAGGGCCTGGCTTGTTTGTCAATCTTCCCCGAGAAGGGTGCGTACACCACCGAGCCATCCTCACACACCACGTCCACTCCTCTGTGCTTCCTCCCTCCTCCTCTGAAGAAGAGCAAGGCAAGTTAGCCCGCGGCAGAGCACCTTGCCAGCTAGAAACCCTCCTCTTGCCCATTTTTTCATGCTTATTTCTATTTTAAGAAAGTTTCATTCTTAAAGAATGAAACTTAAGAAAGCCATCTCCCGTCATCCCAGCCCAGGACCTGGGGTCGTTGTATCCACCGCAGCCCTTGGAGTCGCAGCCTCTGATTTTGTTTGTAGGTTGACTTGAGCAGATTTTCGCCCATTGTGCTGCAGTAGCTAGAAAAGAAGAAAAGAGAAGTACAGAAGATGAAACCCACAAGATAGAAGGGGAATTTCCCAGCCCCTGTAGTTTAATCAATAGCAAGGTCTCTTTGGACTTTTCTGTAATCAGGGATCAGGCTTCAGGGAACTAGAAAGTTGTTGATCTTTCCATGCAAGTTAATTTTAGGGATGCAATGAAACAGCATTTTTTTGTTTTATGCTTTGTCCAGTGGTGCTTGAGAGTACTTAAAGCAGCGACATCAAACCAAAAATGCAGAACAAATAAATCTGGAAGGGACATCACGGAGTGAGACACTCTTCTCCCATTGCCCGGGGCAGACGTGTTGTGCTGCGTTCACATGGCAGGCGTGGGGCTGGAGCTACGGGATCTCTCTGCCTGGAAGGTGACCTGAACCGCCCAGGAGCTTGGGGTACTAAACTGTAAGTGTGAAAAATAGCTCTGAGAGAGACCCACTGAGTCCATTCCTATTCCCTAAAGTGGGATCCAGTCAAAAATACAAGCTGTCATCTACCTTTAACTAATTGCATTTTGTATCTCCCAGCGTTTCTATATTACTGTTTCAAAGTAGCAGCCAGTAAGGTACCATCCTCCTATTTTTTATTCCAGCCTCCAGCTATCATCACCCACAGTCAACCCCATGCTGATCCTATGGCCCCAGGGATAGGGGGGAAAGGCAACTCCTGACTTGGTACCTTCTACAAGCCTCTAACAGCCCTGCTCCCCCCCCAAAAGCTACTAGGGTTTCCCATAGGATGCTTTAGGAAGAATGGGGCTGGCCTAGTAAGAAGCAACAAGTTGAGGTTTATTCGTATGTGTGAGCAGCTCGGCAGGCACCATCCCAGTTGGGCTCTGGGATTATACACAAACAGGGGAAATGATGTGCTGGCACCGAAGGTCTGGTGCTAAAAGGGTGCAGGAAATCTCTAATGCCTTCCTCAAGCAAAACAGCCCTTTGTTCTAGGTAGTCTTCATTTCTTTTGGAGAATTGTGTATTCTTTGTGAAATCAAAGGTGATGACATTAAACACAGAAACATCTCTGGGAACGCTCTATGCACAGCGGGCTGATCTTTAAGTAAAAGGCTTTTAAGAAAACATGCATGCTGTTAGTAATTGATATGCCTCAGCTGATTCTTTCTTATTCAGTCAACGTTATTACTCCAACAAAATTTTGCCACAACTCTTTACCATATCTGAAAAGGATTTTTCTGTGGAGGTTTCTCTGCAGTGAAACTACTCTATTTTCAAAAGTAAAAAATGGCAGAGAGCAAATCAGTTCCTAAATCCTTACAGAAACACTTCATTAAAAAAAGACCAAAAAAACCCCCAACCAAAAAACAAACAAAAAAACCCCAAACAGAGAAAGAAAAAGAAGGCAAGCTACAATGAGCAATGTTTACTAAAATTCAGCTAACTCACCACTGGAGATCGCAATCACGAGTATGACTGCTGTGACTCTGCGCATTTTCATGTGCCTTGAGAGCTCTGCTTTCAAAGTGAAAGGTCTAAAATACTTTGCCTTCTATTTATACATCCCAACAGAGGCTGTATCCAAATTTTTCCAGCCAATCAGAAAATTGATGTGGCCTTAGTTATTTGCTTGCAGATTCAGGCCAACAGCAAGAACTGAGCAGCCCTCGAGGTGTACCACCAGCCTGGCTAATTGGCAGTGTAGAGGCTCCAACTTATTTAGCAATAGCAGCTACGTGGTTTTGTTTACAACAAAACTGTGAATATTAAACCCAAATTTTAAGGACAATTTGTAACTATTCCTGCCTGTTGCACCATCCTGATGTTTAGCAAGATAATTTGGGTGGAGAAGGGGAAAAGAGTTCAAATGAACTGACAAAAATATCTGGGCACATGGGTGCTACCTTGCCCTCCCACCATGGCTGTTGCTTCATGGAAAGAAGTTCAGCCAGGTGGATGCAGCTCTCTGCCACGCATCACACCCAGCATCACACTGGAAAAATCTGATTAGGCGATCTGTGAAATGAGACCCTTGCACCCTGTTTTTATTTGCCGGCTTCATTAATGCATCCCAGATATTGCCATGTTGCTGCTGCTGAACCTTCAACGTTAACAGTAGGAGAGACAGATGTTTACAATCTTCCCTGTGCCTGAACGGAAAATGTTATGAACCCTATAATATTGTGGCTGAGCAAAATTACAGGAAATTGAAGAAGAAGAGAACACTGGAGCACGAACAAGGCTACCTCGAGTGTTGTTTCTGGGAAGGGAGGGAATGCGATGCCCTGGTTTACAGCCAGGAGCTGAAAGTTGTCTTCTCGGCTCTTTGGCCACCCGGCCTGTGCCACTGGGAGCCACTGACCGTTTTGCTTCCCTGTGCAATAAAAACTGAGAGCCCAGGTTAGAATATGGCTTTGGGTCGGGGTTCTCAGCTGGAATGCTGTGCCCTTGCTGTCTGTCTTTCGTGGCACAAAATGGGTGAAGACTGGCCTTACATCCCAAAACAGAACCAAGAGCAGTTCTGCTGCGTAGGATTCAAACCCATCTTTGCCCGAGATGGAAACATCAGCAGCCCGTGGATGCCACTGAACAGAAGTTGTATTTCACTGGAGAAGAAAGTGATCCCACCAGGATGTCTTCAAGACACATGTGCTGCCTTCTCCTTTCCCCTTCTCCCAGTGACGTGTCATCCAACTATGCCACTTTTGTCTGTCATATAATAACAGTGACAGGGTGACAGCTTGCCTTGGACAAAGCCAACACCTGAACCCAGCTGAAGCCTGGCTGGAGTGGGCTTCATCGCCTGGTGGAGACCCCGTGAGATGTTTCAGCTCCAGACAGCCCACTCCAAATGAGCAAGACGAGGAGGAGAATCGTGCCAGTCCTGCTACACGAGGGGTTTTAAACCTACTGCCACCTTCCTATGCCCCATGCTCCCATTTGAATCCCTGCGTGAGTTCTTTCACCAGAAGAAAGACTCCTGGTTTACTGTTTTCCTGCTCATTGGATGTTTTGTGTAGAGAGGAGAAAAATCTATTTGACAGTAACATTTTGAAATTATATGTTTAGACAGAGTATGTAGGAAAAAATATGACAGTACCTAGCATTCTATTCAATGCTTCTTGTGCCCAGGGCTCAGCTAAACCAATCCAGATAAAATTGCATTTCTTTAATTTTGTTAAGTACTGATTTTGTTAGAGACCTACCAATCAAGATCAAACAGGAGAAAAGGAGTGAAGTAATTCTGTGCATTTCCTCAGAAGCTCAGAAAATGAGTTTTTTTCCTAATCTGTTACTAATAAATATCCTGAAGGCCAGATACTTTCACAGCCCATCCAGTTTCAAGTTGCAGGCTCAGTTTAGTGCAGCAGAGGCAAACGTACCATGATGAAATGCAACAGGAAAACCCACCAGCTTCAAGGGCATTCTTCAAACCCAACAGTAAGGTCTCTTGGTCATCTCTGATATTCCCCTGACTCATGGGAGCAGCCACAACAGCTAACTTCTGTTCATGCCCTAAATTAGCAGTGTCACCAATACACTTGGCCACGTAGACTATAGAAAATGTGCATCTGCCCTTGGGTCACCCTGGGAAATTTGAGTTAAGAGCTTTTTGGAAATCTGGATTCCCAGGCTGGATATTGGTTTCTCCAGGGTCTTTTAATAAACTACTGCCTTGCCGCTTCTGGTGTGTGGAGGATGGGAAGACTGTTAAGATCTGCAAGGCATGGCTCCCTGTACCCCTCCGTGACATTTTTTGGCTCTGTTTTGATTTTGCTAACTGAGTTGAAAAGTTTTTACAGAGCTAATTGAGTGAATTAAACATGGTAAAGACTAAATTATTTGCTGACGTTTTATGTTATACTCTAAGATAACGATCAGGGAGGTAAAGAGTGATTAATGTAGATTTTGTGTGAACTGTGCAAGAGAAGCGGATGCTTTGCTCGCCTTCTCTATGCCCACCACGCTGCATTTCACAGGGGTTACAGCCTTATTCTGTGTCAGAACACCATTCCGAGGACTGAAGCAACGCATGCAACCTACCAATTCCTTCCCATTTTGCTTATTGCTAGCTGTAGCCAAAGTTGTTTCTTTTTCTTTGCAGAAAAACCAGTCGCAGAAAGGTGGAAGCGATTGGCAGTTACTTAACTTTGCATTGATGGCAGGTGCGTGGAAGAGTTAAAGCAGAAGAGGGGGAGCAAAACCAAGGGCAGAGCTTTTGCAATGTAGGACTCATTTGTTGGGGAGGAGATGGTGAAAACTGTGTGGGACGTAAGTGAGGCAGGACAGAGCTTTTCCTCGTCTCACGTGGTGCCTGGAGCCACGGAGAAATAGAAGTAAAATGTGCGTATGGGATAAGCAATCCTCTTTAACAGTAGCTGCAAAGCCTAGATAGCATGTATGTCTGGAGAGGAAAAAAACCAAACCCCAAACACTGCAGCTTTGTAGGCTTTGCAGGACACCCTGTGGTTTATGAATACCCACTGTGCTGTGTTTGGGGGTAACACCCAGGGGAGGTGGGTGTCTTGCTTGCAAAGGGGTGAATAAGTAGCAGAATGGTAAACTACTGGTATGCAAGTAAGCACCACAGTGCAATCAAATTAAATGTAATTCCAATAAGATTAAATTTAAAAGATAATGACTTTAAATCCTAGCTCCAAAGCTCATCAAACTCACTAAAAGCAATTTCCAAAATTGTAACCATGCTGGGATCTAATAAAGTTTTCATTAAAGAGGAAGTGTTTGACTCAGCCTGTCACTTAGCAATATGAAGGGTTTTTTTCCCCTGTTATGGAAGGGATGCAAGTAGCTGTAATAGTTTCCTTTCTGTTTTACCAAGTATCAAGGCATGACTGAGTTTGTTGGCAATGCTGTAAAGGCTGTGAATTCCCAACTAACTTATGCTAAAAATGCTCTTTGCTCCTACCCCTTCAATTCTGAGCTTTTGATAACAAAGATATGCCGAAGCTCACGGCCTGCTCTGGTTTTTGCTTTACCACAATTACCCAGCATATAAATCCAACAGACAGGAGCCTTCTCATTTTCTTCTAGTCACTAGTTAGTACAACCTGAAACACCTCAATATGCTTAAAAGACCTTCAGATTCAAATAGAGTGAAATCCCTGGGTATGGGTAGATTGCAGTGAAGAAGAGAGGGCAGTTTGGTTACCTAAATGTCAGGTTTTGGAAATATCCAGGTTTTGCAAGATTCTAGTTCAATTTCTAACATGAAATTAAGGGAAGGAAGCCCCAAGGCATGGTACTGCAGATGTCTATTGTCAACGTCTTATTTTTCTTCTCTTTTTTTTTTGATGGTGGCAAACACCACACATGAGCCATTCAAGGAGGTGATGAGCTGTAATCCTATGTGCCAGCACACTTTCCCTCTTGCTGGGCTGGGTTGTGTTGCCCATGTTTCCCAGAGACTGCCGAGTGCATAAAAGAGGGCCTGAATTAATCAAAAAACTGTCTATGCGGATAACAACTTATTGCTTCTGTTAATTATGCTTATTAAAAAAAAATAAATTGGAAGAACAGGGCATTCTAGAGAGCACTCTGGTGTCCAGAAGCAGCTGTTTCATCTGCCTCCCCTTCTCTGATAACACCTTGGACCTTTAAAGAAATAGGAACTAGTTTATCACCAAAAAGTCTTTTTTTTAATTAGTATTTCTTATTTTTGTAAGAGGAAACATTTTTTGTTGTTAGCATGTAATGGGTTCCTGAAATGCAGCATCCAGCTGGTGTAGTGGGCACTGAGGGAAAGGATGGTAATGAAACCCAATTTAACTAATGAGTATAATTAGAGAGAGACTTTATTGCAGAGTTCTGTGGGAAATAGTTTAGAAACATTCAGCCTGTGGAAAAGAAGGGGTTTGTGGTTCCTCAAAAAACCTTGCTGTAGAAACACACAGTCATTTTTTTATTAGTTAATGTGAGCAACGGAAGACGCTGTGTGCATGAGCTGAGAACCCCCTTGTCTCTCTCGGCACCCAGTCTTTAATTTAGTCCGTTGTTAGCTTTAAACCCTCCAGTTTTACTGGGCTGAGCTTCCCGTTGGCTCTCGCGGAAAGAAATTTCTTTGGGGTCCCAGGTCCCCGGCAGCGTGGCGGGGTGCAATGGGATGAGGTGCATCGGCCCTAAGATGTCCCTCGTGTCCCAGGGAAATGGTCACTCTCTGTATTCTCCATCAGCGGCCTTGTCTCTGCTCGTGTCCTGTTGCTGGGTTTGGGAGTATTTTAGGATTTTATTTTTTTTTTCTTCCAAAAAACCTATTGAGCAAGAGCTCCTCTTGGCATCGCTGGCTTTATCCAGGAGAAGCCTCTGGAAACCTGATCCCAGCCAGGTCTTGGCTTTGGACACCCTGAGAAACAGGGAAGGGCAGCACTCATCCTCCAGAACATAAAGGTGTTTGTGAGATGAACGGGACTGCGCAGGGGACGATGAAAATGGCTGAGCTGCCACTGCCCTCTGATGGAAAGCAGGCGACTGCAGTCCTGCCGAGCAGCCGGTCCTTATCTCCTTGGATCTTTATATCTGTGTTTATAGATAGAGATAAAATGTCTGTGTGTGTGTGTGTATATATATTTGCCACCTGTACTGCTCCTTGTCTGATTAAGGGAAGCCCAGCCCCATGCTGGGTTTTATGGAGATGCTCATCAGCATCTGCCCACTGGGACTGGGATGAACTGGTGTGTGCAGCTGCTGCCTGCCCTTTTTTCTTTCTTTTTCTGCTTTGCATGCACAATCCCTCCCACGCCCATGTGCTGAGGAAGGAGTGTGTAGTGCAGAATGAGTCCCTTACCTCTTCTGGGGACGTGCTCTTCATCTGACATGAAATGCTGACCCGGTGGCTGCTGTTAGCAGAGGTTCGTGGGCAGAAATGGAAAAGTTGCTTTGTTTTTCCTTCATTGCAACATTTCTTTGTCCCTGCACCTCCTGCCATCCAAGGTTGTGCTCCAGCACCCTTGCTTTCATTTGGAAGAAGGAAGGGAGACATTTATCTCGCGTCAAATAGTTTAATTCAAAATTCCAAAACAGGTCTTGTGCTGCCCAGGTTCCCAAATCTCCCCTGTCCAGGTACCCCAGCCCACAAACAACTTCTCAGTACTTTGGCATTAGCAGCGTGGAGAACTGCAATATACTGGATATTTAAATATGAAAGCACACAAAGATGACTATAAAAATAAGTGATACAGCTGTTGTGGTGATTGTTACGCTTTTGTGGTCAGCAGATTTTCTTTTACACTTGAAGAGGAGCTGTTGTTGGTTTTTAAAAAGCTAGAGACAGAAAATGCGGTGCAGGAGTTGAGACTGGTTTTGCTGATAGGCAAAGGCAGATACCACCTACCCTCCTCACCTTTGGGCTGGCAGAGCCCTGCCCTCACTAAAATAAAGACTGTGTGGGAATGGCCCCTTGGCAGGTCTCTGAACGGAAACCCTATAATTATAAACCACTGTCTAGCCTAAAGTGCTGCTAAGTGTTTAAGCTATCGTATTTCCACGGCTCATTCAAGGGTATTTTTAGTGTTGGTGGAAAAAGTTGCTGACTCTAGGTCAAGTAATGCCTCCTAAAGTCTACGGTCCTGATTCGGGAAAATTAACCATTTGCTTAAATGTTTGTTATGATGACGCCTCTCTCCCTTCCTCTGCCCAAGACTTTCCATGGAAGAGGATTGGGCCTGGAGTACAGGCACGGATAAGGAAGACCGGCTTGCGTTAACGTTCAAAGTAGAAAAGCCTGCTACTGCTAAAATGTAGGTATCTGTCTAAATATAATTTCTCTTACCTACTTCCATTGCACATACCTGCTTTTGCCAGAGTGGAGGCAAGCCGCGAAGGAGCTGCTTCCCTAGGCAGTGCCTTGGCTGAGGCTGTTCATGGCTCATTAATCCAGCTGTGGGGCAGAGCTGGCTCCAGAGCTTTGATTTGTTTTTAACACAAGTCTGTTGGTAATGATGGGAAGACATCGTTAAACTGTCACTCACCCGGCAAAGAAAAAAAAGCCAGAAATTGGAAGTTTGTGTGGTATTTGTTATCCCGTTTGTGTGTTTGGTGATTTATTGCTCCGTGGTCATGGCTGATGGTTTCCCTCGTGTCACTCTGGTCCCTCGTGCTCAGGGCTGTGTGAAAGCCCACTGAAGGAGATCTGTGCACAGCAGAGAGACCACGTTGGCCAGCACCACGGGTGAAGGGCTTAGCCTGCTTTTTCATAGGGTCATGGAGGAGCAAACATCCAGGGGACATCTGAGGAGGGTTGTTGGGTGATGGAGAAGAGCTCTTCTGCATGCAGCCACGCAGGGGAGAGGACAGCTGGAGAGTTTGCTGTTGGCAGCAAAGGTGAGCGATGCTGGCAGATTGGAGGTGGGCGCTGATGGCTTGACAGCATGTGGGAGATGGCCAGTGTAGGGATGAGCTGTGATGAGCCTTGAGATGGGGATGAATCGACGTGTTTGACATAAGAGGGGGAACGATGGAGAGAGGAGTGATGTGGTTATGCTGACAAGCCAGAAAATGAGCCCAGGCTCCTCTGAGTGAGAACACATCCTACGTTAGAGGCACAAACAGTGAAGCTGGAGTGGACTATTAAAGTCATCCAAATTAATTCTAGTTTAAACTAGAAAAATAATCCCATTTAATTTAAAAACTGTCAATGAGTATCCAGCAGCAACTCTTGCTTCTGGGCGAATAACCTCAGAGTTGAGGATATGAGCAAGTCCAGGGTCCCCCTTGATGCCTTTGAGGTGTCGCAGCTGGTTTGCAATACCTTAAATACCACTTCCAGTGGTATCAGCCCCTCACTGCTAAACACAGGCTTCAGGTTTGATAGCTACGCTTCACCATTAAGAGAGGGTTTGTGAATAACTCCTACTTGTGCCATTAAATCCACAGTTCATTCCCTACCCCTGTATTTTATTGCTTGGGTTGCTGATAACTTTCCTGTATGGCTTCTCTCGGAAAACAGTCTTTCCTGCTAAGCGTTTCCTTCCGTTGGTGCATGAGGTTTAATTAAAACCTCTCTGGGATTTGTTGCTTTGATGCAATGAAGGCTAGGGAAGCTTTTTTTTTTCCTTTTAAGAAACAATCAAGTGTCTGCAGGTAGTCTGCATGCTCCTGCAGCTCTGATAAGAAATTCCTACTTGTTTGCAAGGTCCTTCTTGGACACATGGCTTTGGTTTAGCTGGTTGCATTGTGAAATGGAGGAGACCTGTGGCTCTGGAAAGCCTCAGGGATGAATGGTTTGTCATGGAAAACCCAGAAAGCTTTATCTCAGGCCACAGTAATCCAGCTCAGGAGCTGGATGATGCCTCTCAGTTTTGCCCTGTCGCCCCTCAGACCATGTCCCACCAAGAGCTGTGGGGTGAGTCGAGCTCATGCAGGGCTGTGGATCCCTAAAACGTGGTGCAGGGAGGAGGATGCCCTGGGCTGTTTTGGCTGCCTGGTGGGTGCTCCTTGGGCAGTGAGGGGTGCTTGGCCCCTCTCTGGCATTTCTGACCCAGACATGCCCAGACCAGAAGTCTTGGATGCATCTCCTCCCCTGTTTGCTCCTGGATGCTACTGCAAGGCTGTCCCCTGAGCTGCTTTGGGTTCCTAGGCTAAAAGATGTTTCATTTTAATTATTGCTGGGAGCAAACTTGTCAGCTGCCCATTCACTCACAGTCATGGCTGATGCTGGATTTATCATTCCTGGTACCCAGAGCACAATTTGCACCACTGGGCATCTCTAACTGGGATGACAGCTGCTTTGAGGCATGTTGTGGTTTCATCCTTGCTGTACAATTGGGAAGACATCTTCAGGAAAAATGAATTTCTCTTGTACAGGACAACATGTAATGTATGCAGCTTGTCTAGTTTGTGTAAAGGTCTCCTCTCAGCAGTGCCCAGCAGAGGGTGCAGTGGCTTTGCATGTCTGCACAGCTGGTTTTCAGAGAAAGGAGGTCTTCCTCACTTACTTCTGTTTATTCTTTTTTTTTTTTTAAAGGGAGAAAGGGATTGAAGGGGCATTTTCTTGCCTGAAAACTGAAGTTATTTAATGCCCATATCAAAAACAATCACTACATAATTTTAGAGAAAAGTATAGCAGTATTATAGTTCATTCAGAAAACATGCTGATATCCAACTATGTGAAACATTTGCAAATAGGCAATGGATGGGAGGTTTATAAGTGTCCTTTTATATTTAATTTTATATGCTCTTATGAAGCCTTTATGTATCAAATTGTGTTGGGGTTGTTAAAATTTTGTAATGCTTTTTGGGGTGTACTATTCCCAGTGTTTGTAACAAGGGCAGGATATTGCTTTCCCCATGTTACAAGTTCTTGGTATCACAGATGCCCTAGGAGAGCATTACCTCGTGGATCATTTGAATCTTTAGACTCTTGCTTTCAAAATGCACATACTGTGCAAAATTAGCTCTCCTTTAAATCAGCTATGAAACCTCTCTCTGTGCTCCACGGCTGCTCCTTCCAGTGTCTGTATAGACTGACATGAGCTTTTTCCCCTGGAATAGCAAGCTTTAAAAACTGTCCACACAATACACACAGTTGGGCAGGAGGAACTCAATACCGCAGTTATGAAGCCCTCCTGTGTAGGACCGGGTTCAGAAGTTGCTTGGTTATGATCCTTATGTCAACCAGTTGTGAATAATTTCTCTGCCACCAAGGGTCAGCCAGACAGCGCCGGAGAATTGCCAGGGATCAAGCAGTTGCTTTGGCCAGCAAAGTCTGTTTTGACACCTTTTTTTCTTTCAAAAAAAACCCCCAAAACCCAACAAACCCAAACAACCAAAAAACCAAACAACAAACCCAAACATTGGTCCTACAAAAAGCCAGTGTGTGTTTTGCCCCTTCTTGGGCAGGTACAGCGCTGGTGTGAGCTGGGCAGCCTCGCTATCTGCTTGCCCAGGCACGCTGCTGCCTTTGTACGCCGGCGCCCGGTGAGAAGTGACAGAGGATAATTTCACTAGATTAGACTGGGGCTTGATGCTGAAGGCTGAGTTGATCAAGGCCTTGTTATTCTCATAGCGGTGGGCTTTTGTGCTGAGTTCACCCACTGGCAAGCAGTGCGACACGAGTGCCAAGTCTCCAGAAGGTTCCCAACCCCTTGGTAGCGGTACGGGGATTTATTTATTTTATAGTGCCAGTTTTGATTGACAGAAATTGGCATGGGGATAATGAGGACTACTGTAAAAATGATCTGAGGGTTTGCAAAATCTGCTCTTTGCAAGCATCCAGCATGTAAACGGGACATCTCAAATGGGATCAGGCTTTCGTGGTCTCTTTAAGACCTGGAGCACTGCAATTCAGCTCAGCCTAATTGGATTCAGCCTCCTAATTCAAGTCTATATTCTCTTCATAATGAGCTACAGATATTACAAAGATTATTGACGGGATATCGGTGAGCGTGTTATGAGCAACGTGCCAAATTTATTCCTCCTGCAAAGGAAGGGAGAGCCAAGACCTCGGCAATGCTGTGTGCTGGCTGCACACAGGCAGAGCACCCTTCATCGCCTTAGCTGCTCTAACAGCCATGTGCATTAATCTAATGAAGGCCAAAAAGTGATCTAATTCCTGCAGGAACTGCACCAAGCAATTCAGCTCCCATATTCAGACCTGCTGCTCCCACTGACATCTTAGGGCCGTGCCAACACCATCAGCTCAGGTCTGGGTACAGCCTGGGACCATGTGCTCTCCTGCTCAGGGCTGTTTGATATATCTATTTATTTTGAGCTGTCTCTAGACATTGTTAAAGGGCTTGCTAACGTATTTGAAAAGCCTATTATTTCTCTAAAAGGAGACAATTCCCTCATTTAAGTGTGACACTTCTTTGTGTTTCTGTGTGCCAACATGATCCATGTTGTTACACCAGGACTTGGACAGCTTCCACTGGACCTGCTCAGATGTGTTGGGCTCAGACGATCCGGCTGCAAGTAAGAGGCACAAATTCAACAGCTCCTTGACACTCTTCTTGTGGTAGAAAGAGAAAATGACTCAGTTCTGCTTCCTCTTTTCCTTCCCAATGAATGGGCTGAGAAATTGGGTGGGCTTCCCACATCTCTGAAAGAGGAAACCAGGCAGATGCTGGTCAGTATTCCTGCTTCCCCATTACTTGTGCTGTGAGTCAAAGCTGAGCCCATAAGAAGTGGCAGTATTTTCATTTTTGATGGTCATTTCTCTGTAGAAAGGCTGTGAGCCCTCCCTTTGCTGTTGAAAATATCCCAGAAAGCTATGGCAGAGCAGTTCGGAGGAACCTTATCTCTGTAGGAAGGTGGCATCAAAGCAGGTTGGGACGAATTGATGGGGAGGACAAGATGAGCTAATTTCACCCATTTCTCAAATGAAACACTCCTTTTCCTTCTTCCTTTCCTCCCATGGCCCCTTGGTTCAGAGTGGAGCTGGGGTGTGCAAATGCCTCAGCAACTCTGTTTCAGCAAATGCCCCATGGGATGCTCTGCATGATTTGAGCTCTGATGGTGTTTCCAGTGGGAGAGGGAACCAAAAAGAGTATGACGGCCCCTGCGAAACCTTCCTGTGAGATTTCTTACAGTCTTGAGGAAACTCAAAATCTTACTCAGACAAGGGGGGGAGAAGAGGGGAATTGCCAGTTCATTGCCATTCATTCTGCAATGAACTGGAGGTGTGAGCTTGCCTCGGGCAAAAGGCTGCCCACTGCTCAGCTCTGATGATAAAGAGTCCTGAATAACCTTCAGCCAACTCTTGCTGGTAATTAATAGGTGACTAATTAGTACTCATAAGTTGAAGTCCATAGCGGGTATTTCTTTAATGACCAAGGCAAGCCGAGACTGTGGCGTGCAAGCGCGCCGACTGAGCTGCATCCTGTGCTCTCCATCCCTTCAGGGAAGGAAGCCTCATTCCACCGGCTTGCCATGCTTCCTAGCAAAAAGTTCAAATCCTAACTTAACTGTATACATTTTCTTCAAAAATGATGAAGCAATGTTTTCCCACTGAAACGTTATTCCACCCCTCCCTGCAAGCGAGCCTTCGTTTTCATTTTCTTTGAAAAACACACATCTTGTTTCAGCTCTGTCTCTGTACTGGTCTCAATCTTTTGCATTTGCAGTTAATTTCCTACTTCAAAGACAGACAGAAAAGTCTTTGATTTACTAGATTGGCTAAATTCAATATCTTTCCCAGAAACAGTGGCTCAGTGTTTCCTAACAATAAGTTCAAATGTTTGAATGATATAATTTCCTCACTTCTGACACTCATCAAAATCAGTGTATTGTATCCAATTTGGTCTCCTTCATATCCCTGTGGCAAGCTTAGCATAAATTTTATCCACTTTAAACAATAGTTGTGTTTGCCACACAGTGTCCTAAAGCTGCAAGGTCTGATGCGTGATACGAATAACATGCACAGTTGGACACCTACATTAAGTATGTATGATGAGATCACTTCCAGTAAAATCTTGAAATGCAGTAATGTGAAAAACATCTGGTTGTTGTGCATTTGATTTAATGTTGGAACTCTTGGACAAAGAGACTATACATTTATTAATGAGTTCTGTGCTTTATGGAGGTTTCCATGCAATTTACTCATTAGACTTCAAAAACAGGAAATTATACAACCTCTTGATTGAAATTAGCTTATTAGACATCAAAAGTAGGAAAATATTATGATCTCTTGGTGGAAATTAATAATTGCATTGTTTTTTTTAAAAAAAAAAGTTAGATTTTAACATAGTAATTCCCTCCTACGAACCCACCACCGATGCAATACGTGTGTGCGCGTTCAGGCACATGTGTGCCAAAAACAGAATGGGAAAAAGGTTTGGATGTTGGGAGTTGGCCACACAAAGCCATGCGGATTCCTTAGCTGAAGACGCTGGTGCGTGTACAAGGGGTAAGGCCAGAAGAGAGGATCCAGGGGTTCCCGTGGCACAATCCTGTGGCCATTGTCGAATGTTTAAAGCTGTGTGTGGTGGCTACATGACGTCTCTTCCCCAGAGCAAGGAGAAGCAAGGATGAAGCACCATCTCTCCCATCGCCCCTCGCCTGGGTTAGTCCCTGCCGTCACCTCGGTGCCCTCGGCAGGGACCGGCGCAGGGCTCGGCTGCAGCCCGCTGCTCCGGGCGGTCGTGCGGGAATGACTTGGTGTCTGCGTCTCCCCAGCAAAAATGTACAGTATGTTTGAGGCGTATCAGTAGCAAGCCCTGGTAACCATGGAAATCTGGCTGTTTAGCAAATTGTAGAGAGGAAAATTCAACAGAGATGGCCAAGGGGATGAATTAGAGCTGCCCCTTGGCAAGCATGGCATAGAAACTAGTGGTGTTTTTCTTTTTTTTTTTTTTTTTTTTTTAAAAATGTATGCATGTGAAATTTCTAATTTTTCATTCATTGCTGTCTGCTCTGAGAAGTGGAAAATATTTGCAGAGGCGTTGCAATGTCTCCCACGTTTCGTTTGCGGCCCTGCCTTGCCTTGCCGAGATAGCCTCTCCTTGCCCCGTGGGTGCTGCGTGGTGGGGTGTCCCTCTGCCCCCTCCGTCTGGCAGAGATGTGCTCTTGGCAGCCCCAAATTCACATGCTCTGAGGGCAGATCCCCAAATATGGGGAAAAAGTTGCTGGGAATACTGCCAAGGGCCAGTTACTGCTTTCATTGATTTAGTTGAAATTGTGTGGTATATTCTCTCTGATGCTGCTTAAAGGTGCATTTGTTTCTGCATTTTATTTGGTGCTGCTGAGGATTTTGCTGCAATAATCCTTAGTTTCTTATAAACTGCCATATATTTATATACTGTATTATGATCTTAGTCCCTCTAACCTCTGCTGTAGAGAAACACTGCTGGCGATACAGCTCTGCAGCAGTCGCTGCATTGTCCTTAGAAATATGGGCAGCCAACCAGGCATAATTTAAGCAGTTTATTCTGAAGAACAGGTTATTTTGATCTTCCCTCAGGCTGCCTTTTGGGGACACAGATACACAAATCCCTTGGCTTGGGCACAGTGGGGATAAATAGGACCAGTTTCTACCCGATGTGCAGTTCCCCACCACAAACAAGGTGTAAACCTCAGTTTTTGTAAACCTCGTTCTGACCAGTCATTTTTAACTGGGTCTGTTCTGGCTTTTTATCTTTTGGGTCCAGCAGGCTTTCAAACGCAGCTGAGGTTCAACTCGTGGCATCCCTGTGCGTGGGCTGGGGAAATGGCTAAGAAAACCTGTCCTCTGGATGTGTAGACAATTACAAATGACCAATTACTGGAAAATATTCTTCTAATGAAACCGTCTGTATACAGTCTGACTCATCTAAAAGCAGACTAAGAAAGAAGACAAGTCACCTCTCATGTTTAAAAAAACTAGGTTAGCCCCATGTATAAATATTCTTTTCAAGTAGCCCCATTACTATATACATAAAGCATGTTCTGCTGAGCCCGCTGTGGGTCAGTTCCCATGAAAGCACAACCAAGGCTCAATAATCCCAGCTACTACAGAACATCTGCTCTACGTTTTCACATGATTTATGGTAACATGTTGCAAACATATATGCACGTGCATGTGTGTGTATATATATATGAAAGAATAATACATTAGCACTGATCAAAAATCCTCTTATTACTCTAATGCCAATTAATGTATTTTTTTACATTTCATAAACTACTTGTTGTCCAAATTCCTACATGGCATACTTGCATAATAAAAGAAGAAGGAAACAGCAATTCCATTGATCTTCTTCAAAACCAATGGCACTTTATTTTTCTATATTAAAACATCATGGAGAGATTTATATGCAATATTTCTTTATTCCTACAGTTACCCAAGGCTAAAGTACATAGTAGGAGTACAGATCAGCTTTGGACTATATGGAATCATTTATCTTCTTGTAATACCAATGAAGGCCTCTAATTATTTAAAAGCTTACAGGGTTTACAATATTATCTCAAATTCCTCACATTAGGCTCTTCATTTGCTTTTTATCCTGAAAAATGTGATAGCCCTTGGAAGAAAGGGAAATGTTTTTTCTGGATAGAGAGAAATCTGAGCTATGACTTAGCAGGAAATTTTCTTGATGAGTGTTTTACAGACTAAATTTCACAATTTCTATGCTTTTGAGTTTACTTCTCACTCTAGCTTTCTTTTCTTTTTTTCCTTTAAATAGGAAGGACTTTTTCTTCCTCCTTTTCTGCTTTTTACAGTCTAAGCAGAACAAGAGGCAGTGCCAGAATTTCCCAGTGGGGAGATAAAAAGGGAAAGTCAAACTCTAACTGTAAAAAATTAAAAAATCCTCAATGAAGATGCCCAAGGGTCTCAGGCAGCACTTAGGCCAGGTACTCAGCTACCATCAGTGCGTATGAATTGCTGAGCACCAGCGAGACATATCCATTTCATGGTGCTGCTGGTTCATTAGTGTTGGTATTACGCTGGGATTTATAGTCTGGCGAACCAGCTCCTAGTGGAGAGCACAGGCTTGGCCTCTGCTTGCAGGTGACAATTTGATGTAATAGGCTAATTCCAGATATTGCATGGCAAAAAGCAGTTGTGATATTTTCCCTTCTCTTTCGCCGTTTGTGCTAGCCGTGATGATTTCATCCTCCCACACGTAATACCCAGAGCCGCAGCCTTGGGTCCCCTCCACGTCTCTGCCGGCGGCCGGGAACGAGGAGCAGCTCTCGACAGCAGCACGGACTCTGCTGAGGGTACCGGGATGCGGGTGAATCACGGCCCGCAATTATGTCAGACTCCGCAATATGTTTCTCATTTGCTGAACTAAGGCTTTTAGGAGACAATAGTGCAGTGTTTGCTATGTAAAAGGCAAGAGAGCTGAAGGATAGCGGGGAAGCCAGAGCAACAAGAAATAAATAGCCCACGGTATGTATGCACCCGGCTTCCTTTTCTAATTTTTAGTTTAAATTCAGTCACTTAACGGGTATTGGACTTATTCTCCTAGTAGAATCAGTATTGCCACACATCCCCCTTTCTTCCTTTAGGCTACTTAGAGCCTTCCAATGTTTAGGGGGGAAAAAAAATTATTCTTATTTAATTAATCATTCTTAAAAAATAATGATTAGCAATTATTAATGGCATTGTTCATTAATCAGAATATAGGGGCACATCAGGCTCTTGCTGCTATGACCGAGGAATCCAAAACATTTACTTGGTGGAGATTATTAGACCTGTTTTCAGTGCTGAGGCATGGTACAAATCTGGGGGGGCCGTGGTCAGGACCTCCCCCAGGGTTGCTGCTCCTGGTGACGAGGGGTCCCTGTTTGCAGGTTGTCCCCAGGCTGTGGAGCATTCCCAGCCGCCACAGGATTCTCCCCACACGTGGGTGCTCTGATATAAACACTTCACGGAAATCCTCAAGTGCTCGTAATGCCATTTTTTTGCACTGACTGTTTTGGTTAAGAGCAGTATAAAGTTACTGGAAAATGAATAACCACTGTTAAAAGTGTCAAAGCAAAACATTTGCAGAGAGCTCTGCTCCCTGGTTTCACCTATCTCATTTTTCATTCTGGTTTTCTGTCCTTCCATCTCACCTCACTCCCCAAACTGGAGCCAATGCCTGGAGTGTGCTGTGTTTTCTGGACCAACTGTATCACTTACTGGAAAAGAATTGTGTGGTTTTGTCCTTCATGGGGAGGAATAAGGTTACGTTTGTGTTTTCCACCATACTTGTCTGCACCTCAGGAGAAAACTGCGTTGTAGTCAGGCTCTGAGATATTTGCTTTCCATCACTGAGCTGAGCTGTAGGAGGAAGAGGAGGAGGAGGAGGCAGCCTGAGGTGTACAGGGGGGAGCGACTGGGAGGCATTTCGTGGCAGGTCTGAGTGGATGTGGGCTTGGGGATGCACAGGGCTCAAGGGAAAGGAAAAGTGCTGTTATATTAGCACAGGGGGATCCCAATATTGCAGGTTTGTGGGGTTTTGGTGAGATTTTCTTTTTATGTCCACTTGCTTTAAGGAACAATGTCCATGAGAGGCATCTCCCCCCAGGGCATTGCAGAAGGGAGCAGGGAGCATGGGGCAGGGCTGGGGGATGGAGAAATGAACCCACCTCGCAGGTGGGGAGAGGAGGAAGAGGGCTCTGGGAGATGGGTTTCTCCAAATTTCCTTGGGGAAAACATGAAGCACCCTACTTCTGAGTGCCCAGTGAATGTGTGTTAACTTCTGCTGGGAAGGAGAGAGAGGTCTTGTTTTGGAGAGAGCTACTGGTCCTTTCCAAGGGTCATGGATATGATAGTAGTGGAGAAAAAAAGGAAATAAATCATCACTGGGAACTGTGTGAGAGGCAGTGAGCTGAGTCAGCACTTGTGGGCTCACTGTTGAACAGAGCTGCATCTTCTAGTGGTTTTATCTGGGGAAGTTTGGAGGACTGGTTCTCAGGCAATGTTCCTGTGGGCTGGCTGTGGTGGGCTCACATGGATGACCTGAATCTGGGAAGGACTCAGCCTCCAGCTGCTTTTCAAATGGGTGTGATGAGAGCGATTCTCTGCAAAAGTGGTGGGTTTGACTTAAAATGAGGCACTAATGTCTTTGAGGAGATATCTGTATGTTCTTTTACAGCACACATTTGCGTTGCTTTGCAAACCAAACTCCTCGTTTGGGGTTTTTGCCGAGTTGCTTTATTTTCTGCTTCACCCATTTGCGGTATATTGCTGTGGAAGCGATGTTGATGCTGAAGCCAGTTTCACACCAGGCAGAACATCTCAAACCGCAACGTCTCTGCAGCATAAAGAGGTGAGCAAGGTCTGACTTTCTGGTTTATCTAGCAAATATCTGGTGCTTGCTCTGAGGCTGTGCTCAGGAGCACAGTTTCCAGAGGCGTTTGCTAACCTTTCCTGGTGCTTTGGGTATCCAGCTCAGGCACTTCGTACCTGATCACTGAGGGTCCTGCTGAGCAGGGATGGGAGGCTCCAACCCAGGCTGTGGGCTGGATCCTGCACAGGTCAGTGTTGAACCCACAAACAAGGAATAAAGCTCTAGGAGCTGAACCTTTCATCCTGTCAACCTGGGAGAGATTTGCCCAAATGACTTACATTAATTTTAATGGAAACTGTGTGCGGAAACCACAAGCTTAAATCAAGAAGATTATGTCAAAAGAGCAGACATTACATTCATAAATCCAAATGACAGACTCCAAGTGGGTTTTTCTGCTCACTGCAAAGAACCCATCGCTATTTTCAGCTTCTTAAAGCTGACACAATGCCCAACCTTCATGGGGATCAAGTTTTGAAATGGTTTTCGTAATTCAAAGGATAA
The DNA here is from genome assembly GCF_000737465.1 of Haliaeetus leucocephalus. Classification (NCBI taxonomy): domain Eukaryota; kingdom Metazoa; phylum Chordata; class Aves; order Accipitriformes; family Accipitridae; genus Haliaeetus; species Haliaeetus leucocephalus. Next base: position 4,301,891 of record NW_010973092.1, read on the forward strand.
AGGAAGAAATCTCCCTAAGTAGGGTCATGTTAATAAGCAGCTACATTAAAAGAGCAGTTCTCAGAGACTTCAGTGCAAGTTTTGGCTTGGCATCTCACTGCAGCCTCTGTGCCAAGGGGGGACGAGCTGCTGAGTATCATTTCCTTGCAGTGGTGTGGTTGGGAACATGGCAAAGGATGTTGCATCAGTCCATCCCGCCTGCCCATCCCAGCGAGGAGACTGGCACTTTCCATGGAAGAAACAGCCTTTCCTGGCCAGCTGCACTTTTTAAATTCTATTCATTAACTGAGATGAAAGGAGGGGAAAATCAAAAGTCAGGAATCTCCACAATGAATGGTATTGATTTTTCTGAGGATACTTTTAGCTTGGAAAAGTACCTCCTGAGCTTGTAAGGAGCTGGGAGTGTAAGACAAATCCAACATAGCAATCACAGACAGGTCAAAATGCACTTGAAGAAGGGTGTGAAATTTAATGTATTGCAACAGGTTGAGGAAACCATGGCATGTCTTTGGGCAAGCAGAAAGGAAAGGACCTGGCTACCAGGCTTGGAGCCAAAATCCCGTTGCATCCTGTGCTTGAGAGAGCCCCTCGACACACAGCTCCTGACCTTCTCCAGTAGCAAGACAGGAACATCACCACATGGCTCTCCTTGCTTAAGAGAAAGAAATAGCCAGATGATTTCCATCTCTTCTATCCTGAACTGCTGCCAGAAAGCCCTCGTACCTGCTTGTTTTTTCCAAAGCCATCCTGACCTCAGCGTCTGCTCGAGTTCATACCTGGCTCCTTGGGGCTGGCAATGCCAACGCAGAAAAAGCACTGTCTAATGCCACCAAGCTTTTGGAGAACCTCATGGCCTGAGGTTTGTCAAACCCCACCAGCTGTATCCAGGTCTGGCACTTGTTTCTTCTCTGCAGATCCTAAAATATCTCTGCGATGTGGTGGTTTGTGCCCGTTTTTCTGGTGGCAGCGCTGGGGCAGCTGAGAGCAGGTCTCAATGGCAGTCGAGCCAGGGAGCATCTCGTGAGCCGTCAGATAGCAGCCCTGCTCCTGGTGAAGGAAGAAGAAACCCTCCCTGCAAAAACTGCTTTCAGAGCTTTTTGGGGGCTGGGAAGGAAAAGCTTTTCTGCCAGGAAACAGTAGCCACTGTTAACAAACAGGGAGCAACTTGTCATTAGGCTCTTGTCAGTGACTGACATGTTTGTGGCTCTGGACATCTGGAAGGGATTTAGAAGAAAGGTCTGGTTCCTGTGACACTGCTAATCTCCCCGGCTGATGGATTCAAAGGGAATGAGGTAGAAGGAGAAAAGAAAACTGAAGATCCGAGGGCTGGTTCTTGCCACATGTGAAATAAATAAAAGACCTGCTCAGGAAAGAGGGTAAACAACCCAGCTCTGCAGCATCAACCGCTTTCTCTTGCTTGTGCCTTCTCCCGTTCTTTATCAGAGGTGACTACAACGCGCTGGAAGCAAAATGTGCTCAGCCCCTCAGGGTCTGGGTTTCGGCAGGGTAGTGGGGGGCTCAGGGACTCTCCCCAGCCACCCTCCCCTCTTGGACTGAGCATGTGGGGCTCATCCTGGGGATGGGGTGAGCAGAACTTTAACTAAACCCCAAACCACCACCTGGTACAAACTCTGATCCAGATTTCGTGAGTACATTGGAGGCTCAGCCTGTGACCCTGCCTTTGGCCCAGCAGCATGACCCAAAGAGCACCCATCGCTGACCCGAGACAAACGTGGGAGTCCTCCCGCTGCCGCAGACGTTGGGGAGAGACACGGAAACCCAGAGGTTTTAATTGTTGGTTTCATTTTGGTGTGATGTAAAAACCAAGACTTCTGGAAAAAACCTGTGCAGAGAAAGAGAGATTTCTCAAAGCCAAATCTGGTGGTTGGGGCTCACCTGAGCTGTGGGAGAGCTCAGCTCCCTTCTCGGGAAGCGCTTGGCTGCAGGTAAACAGGCTGCTCTGGGTTAGTCACGCTCAGAAGTTACTCAATCTTACATAAAATTGCAGAGCCAAAGGCTTGTTCAAAATAAAAGACGTGACCTGACTTTCCAACCTCCTTGACTACTTGGCTGTCAGGTTCTTCTGGGAGTGACCCAAACTTCATCTTGTCTGAGGTTTGGGAAACCTTCCAGCTGAAAATGCAACACACAATATGTTGGTTGTGCTCTTTCCCTTGGTTCAGTCCTGCTTGAGATAACTTCTTCCCTAGACATGGTGCTGCTATATATTGTGTACTGATAAGTGACACATTTTAAGTTGTTTCACTTAATATCACACAATATTTGGAATATTATCATATGCATGGCACACCTCTCTATGTAAGGAGAAAACTGAAGGAATATAGCTGGTCCGTGTGTTTAATGCGCAGCCCTAAAATATGCCATTGGATGTCTCGTGTTTTGAGATGGTCTTTTTTTAGTACCATCTGGGCTAAAATAATAAGGGTCTGTACAGGGGCCATGAGCCAGTTTGTTAGCTCAGACCTCGGTAGGATTCAGATACAATTCCTAATTTGGACAATCCCTGATCCAAACATTCCCTGGAGGAAAATGGCCAGGGAATTCCCTGGTTCTTCAGTTTAAAGTGTAAATCACTAAAGGCCCCTGAAAGGCTAATGAGGAAACCAAAGCTACCTCAACCACCTAAAAAAGTATTCCCAGCAGTAATCAGCTCGGAGGATCTTCTGATAACTTTTAAAAAACCCTTTTATCTTTTTTTATTTTTCACTTTTGAGAAGGGTTTTTGTTTAAAGGAGCTTTTGGAGAGTTTGACAGTTGAATTTTGACAAGTTCTGAAAACTCAGAGCAACGGGTGTCTGCTGTCAGTGCTGGAAATTTAATGTTGCGCCCTGGCAGCCCCGTCGTGCTCTGGAGCTAGTCTTTGTGCGTGTTTGTGGGTATGTGTATTTGCACATCGTGTCCCTAAAACCCTGCGGTTTGCTCTCGGCGAGCCCCAGGCAGGGAGAAGCGTGCTCCATCTCCTACCTACCTGATCTGGCCTCTAGAAAAAAAAGTACAGTTTGGGATTAAAAAACCATGACCTCATCCTGGGAGTTTCACATTGCTGTGAGGATTAGGACCATATGACTGGAAAGCCTGTCTGATAAATATTTGTTCCTGCTCATGGACGAAACCTCTCTCCCGTAGCAGCTGGAGCGAGGGAGTGTTGCCTTCCCGCTTCTCCCGGCTTCGCAGGAACGCTGGACTCCTGGTGTAAATTGGCCCATCCCTCTGCTATAATAAAAGAAGAAAGCAAATGTGTCCTCTTGCCAGCTTCGGAGTCGGAGAGCGATGGGTGCGGATGGTGCCAAACCATTGTATAAAGCAGACTTAGAAGAATTAAAAACTAATAATGAAGAAATTAGTCTGTCTTGATTGCGCTACAACTGCCAGACTAATCCTACTGGAATCCTCCCAGGCCAGAGCATCACTTGCTCCCTCTCTCAGTAGCTGGCAACTCTGCTTTTTAAAAGTAGTGGTGGAAACAACTTTGGTTTTAAGAAGCTCTTTATTTGTAGTGAGGTTTTGCTTCATTTGAATTCCAGATTTCCAGGCACTTGGGGCTAACGCTAATACAAAGTCCTATTGTATCACACTAAAGAAATCACTTCTCTGATTCTTCCCCTAAATGCCCAAAGGTGAGTTTCTGTTTACCTTGCCTGAGTGAGAAGCACCGCTGAAATCAAGAGGTCAATTTGCCTAAACAGGAAGAACTGGATTTGGCCCAAGATATCTTGCTTTACAATGTGCTATGCCTCCTATAAAAATCCATGTCTCCAGTTTCTCTCTGCTTTGGATATGCCAAAGTTCTGCTGCATGTTCAGACATCCTCTACGAGACCTATTCCCACACCTGCACCTCTTGTAAAAAGCAATAAACCTACATGCATGTGAACCTCGGAAACGTGCATATGCTTTCCTCGATAAAACAGCGCATGCCTGTTTCAAATACTTGACTGAAACCTGTAGAAAATGCTGCTCCTTATATTTTATGGAAAATAGGCTACGTGGACCTGGCTAGTTGTAGAAGGGGTTTATCCAGGAACATATGTCTGTACGTTGAACTTGCATAACGAAGGCAATTATTTTCCATTCAACCCTCCTAACGCATATTGCAACATTCGTTTTCAGCAGCGGTGAGGAAATGGATCCAAACCGTTCCAGCTCTCCCTGGCCCTTTATCAAGGAGCCTTTACAAGAGCTGTAGACTATATTACTAAATCATTCTCTCTTAGAAACGATTACTAGCCTTGTCATGTTATCTACTCAGCTGTAACTACAAACCCACTGCAACTAAATTAAGCCATATGTCCCCTATAATTCCTCACAGTGGTGATGAACTCGCAATACCTAGTCGAAAAGTACGTGTGCGTATGGTTTTTGTGTGTGTTTGTGTGCGTGTACGCAGATAGAAATGCTCCGGAATCACGGGCTCGGGTGATTGGCATACAGCCCCCCAAAGCAGACAGTGGTGAAGGGGATGTCTCTGTGTTTTCTAGCCCCGAAGAAGCAGAAGGAAAAGGTAAAATCTAGACACGAAGGAGCTGATGAGGTATAGAATCACCTTCAGTGCGCAGTTTCAAAGCTGAAGGAAAGCCTGAGAAGGTCTTTTGCTGCTGCCGGTGCGATGCCGGGCAGGAAAGCATGTCGAGTGGGGTTGTTTTGCTCTCCTACCTCCCACGGTCCAGCCCCGTGGGGATGGCCGTGGAGGTGCCAGCGTGGGAAAGCTGGGGCAGGCAGAGCCCGCGCACAAGTCCCTGCTACTGCTGGTATCATTCCCTTCCCAGTCCCTGCTCCTGCCCATCCTGCCTGCTGCCTCTGGAAACAGCCTTACTGCTGGGGAGCCGGTTCAGCCCACGAATCCAGCAGAAAGCTGGACCGGCAACGTGGGTCCCACTGCGCTGGGGGAAAAGGAGCTGCCTGTGACCGCCCTGCTGGGCTGACGGAGGCAGGAGAAGAGCTGGCACGTGGGAGAGGGAGGAGCACCCTTTTTGGAGCAAGTCGGCCGTAATGTCACACTTTACCCAGCAGAAACTGGTCCAGGAGTGTGTAAGTGGATCTAATCCACACTGACAGCTCAGGTCACCTAGTCCATCTCCCTGTCCCAGCGCCGGCTCGGCGTGAGATTTCCCCTCCCAGCAGATGTCTGTCCGAGCTGTTACTGAAAGCAGGAGGGGAGGTTGCTCAGCTTCCTCCCTCCCGGCTGTACAAACCCTTTCCAATGTCAGATCCCATGGAAGGAGGGTGGTTGGGTCTGAACGCTTGGTCTGATGCACAGTGGGAGAGGGCTCTGCCTCCGCAGTGGTGGCCTCGAGCAAGGCACAACTGGTGTCACTGAAATTTGTTTTCCCTTCCTTTCCTTATTAGCACCTACTTTTCCTAAAGTTTATTACTGCTCGCTTGCTCTTCTGTCCTGTGCTTTGGTACCTACTTGCTTCACATTGGTGCTTGAGGAGGCCGTTGTCTGAAGAATGGAGTAACCAGGAAAAAAACACCCACCAGAACTGGGATATCAGTGATGTGCAAATGCTACATGAAACAGCTACCAATCATTTTTCAATTATTATTATTATTTAAGGCTCTTTTTCTTCTTTTAAATGTACCATCTCTTCCTGCTGATGCAGGTGTGAATCAAACAAGGCGTTGCAGCCTTGAGAAATACTCTGCTGTTCTCCAAACAGTTTCTCGACTTCCCAGCGCTTTGTGATTCTAAATATTTTTAATATGCTCCTGAGCCCACAGGGTTTGTATAAACCCTCGGGTTTACTTCAGAAATATGGATAGTGTGCTGGGAAATGTACAGTAGGGAACATGCTTGCACTTTCATGCTCTAATGTCTCTTTTCCTTTGCTTCATTAACACCACGTGAAATGTATTGAGAGATGATTGTGCAAAGGCCCTCTGAGCAGTAGGTAATGACCACCTTGTCGTGTTGGGTGTAGGATATTAAAATCTAGCTGAAGAAATTATTGTGCTGACCTGCAGAGGGACTTTTTGAGGTTGGTCTTGAAGTCAGAGTTTTGTCATGCTTTCAGTGAGCTGAATTTCATCCAAAGTCTACAGGCTAACAGAAGCAGCTTTCTGGCTACACATCTCCAGTTACGAGATGGTCTATTGACATAATGTAGTTTGTGTATCTTTTTGGCAGGCAATGGTTTCTTCTGCCTGTTCTATTTAACTGAAGTTAATGAGTATCTTGTTTTTTGTGGTTTGTTTTAGGAAGTTCCAATATATCATAATAAACTAAATGAATTCAGATTTCAAAGCTTAGCATCCCAAAATAACAGTCTGTTGTAATTTGGCTCAGGATGCTCAAACGTTTGCTCTTTTCCTGCATTACAAAATGGCCTACAGCCAACCTCAGCCGATTACCGCACTGACGTTGGGCGTCTATCAGACCTTTAAATCAGTTGAAGCAGGCCAGAAAAAACTCGCTTTTATCCATTTTAAGGTCTGTAGACTCTGCTCGTCAAGTGGTTGGCTCTCAGTGATGGCACAGACTTTTCCATGGCTTATACAGCTATGCGTGGAAATGAATACTCCCCAGAAAGATATGTCAGAATAAGATTTCTTAGGGTTTTTCTAATTCATTGCTGGCTTGCTGAAAACAAGAAGATAAATTGCAGGATAAGGAATAAAATGAGAACATGTGAGAGCTAGAAATGTCTTGTGGGAGCTGTTTTCTATCTCCCTTTTTTCTTTTTCATATATGGACAATATGACTAAGCGACACTGAATTATTCCCTGAAAGTTGAATTGCTACTTCTTGTGACTTCCTGCTCTATAATTTTACTGTATCATATATCTGCAATATGGTGCAGGGGGAAGGAGGGGAAAATAGAAAACAGATGAGGGGATATCAGGTTGGCCCTATAGCACTGCTCATGAGCTTCGATGGGTTTATTTTGTGTGTGTGTGCCTGTCGGCGTACAAGAGAGAAACAGCAACAGAGAGGCGTTCTTAAAAAGATTTATCTCAAAGTATCTAATGTGGGAAGATAATTACAAGCTTATACGATGAGGTAAGAGAATTGTTTTGTTTATACCAGAGAAGATAAAGCACATATTTCTTCCATCACAACGATATATTAAAAGGAAGCAGAATATTTCTGGCTAGCGCTCCCCGAGGCCCCTAAGGACAGGACGACGGGGTGCCTTTTAAATCTCGTGAGCTAACTCAGGGCAGCTCCCCTGCTTACATGCTTGTGGGGAGGCAGCTTAGCATCTCTGGGAGCAGATCAGTTTGGCCAGACCTAACAAGACATACAGCAATAACTTCGCCCTTAATCAGAAAGGAGAGACCAAGCAGTACCTGTACCCAATTTCCTTCAAGCAGCTTTTCGGGGGATGTGTCAGAATTGGGTTTGAGCTTCGGCACTGAGCATCGCGGCTCCTCCCAGGCAAACATGTGCTCTGTGAACTGCTGGGTACCCAAATTGTCTGCAGCTCACGATGAAGGCCCCGTAAGGATGCTGTAGACTGAGGAACCAGCAAGGTTTCAGACCTTTTGACAGGGAGGAGTTGGCTGTGCCACTGGAGCCGCGAGCAGGAGGCTTCTTTCACTTTCTCGGGCTTTAACGAAAGTGCCTCGCACTAAATTTGATAGCCAAAGCAAGTTTCATTTTTCTACTTTCTGTTCTTCTCCAGTCTTCCTCCTGCAGACGCTACCCTGATTTTTATTTTATTCTGAATTTCCACTGTATGTCACATCTCTAAAGGGCCGGACAGGCTCTTCTGAGGTTTCAAAACCAGCTCATGCTGCCTGCCACTATTCCAATTGCTGACCTAGATGTTACTGTACATAATAATAACAACGTTTTACACATACAGAGGTCCTTTTGGACACAGTTTTGAGTGGAGCTGGAACATAAATCCCATGAATTCCCCACCGTGTGCGGCGGAGGCAAGCGGGATTAGTTCTCTTCCTTTTTCAGCAGGCTCTGGACACATCAAATGGAGCTGTCTACAAAGGGAAACGAAGAGGATTATGTGATCTTTATCGAGATCTTTTTACAAGACTGATGTGTGAAAACAAGAGCGTGGTGTGAAGGAGCATCTGCCACATCGTTAACAGATAGGACGTGGAAAGAAGACCCAAAAGGCGAGTGCGGGAGCATTTGGGGCAAAGAAGTTGTTCAAAAAAGACCTAAAAAGACACAGAAGGGAAATCTTTTCCCTTGATATTAGTAGTGACAGTGAAAACAGATAACAAAATGGGAGTGAGGGATGAGTTGGGATATATTTTATACCAATTAATGAAGAGGCTCATGGTTAAGGTCATTGCCCACCAATTAACCCATTTCTCCGCCATAGTCCTTACCCAAGCCAGGCACGAACCGCTGGCTGTCAGTGCTGCTGTCGCCAGGGAATATTTTTCTGCAATATTCCAATTCCATCTATCTGGATCATTTTTTGTTTGTTTCAGCCCCTTTTGTGCCGGAGCCGCTCAGGTCCTGCCATGTCCCGTGCAGGGCTGCACCTCCAGCTGCAGCAGCGATGGACCCGCTGGGCATTTTGCAAACCCTCTGAGAGTAAAATGAATGAAAGATCATCTATTTATTCTTCTGAATAAATTCTGCTGAGTTTTAAACAAGAGCACCGCAAACACGCTCAGATTTATTTCCAGTGCTTTTGCTCAGAGTCTGTGAAAATGAAAGCGGAGGCTAGTCTGGGAAAAAAAATCCAACCTGAAATCACCATTAACTAGAGATCGAAATGAAATGGAGATTCAGCCTGTTGCAGGGATGTGGGTTTTACCAAATGTCACCATAACTTTTTATTATGGGAATTATTGCTTATAGTATTATGAGGATAGTAGAAATTTAATATGGCAGGCAAATACAAACCCCCTTTTAATTCTATGCTGTTGATCATTTCTCCTAAAACTGTTACTAGAGAGGTGGAAAGGTGGTTTTCTTTACAAGCTCTTCTTCTGGCTTTTCTGTGCAGCTCACAGAACAAAGTAAAAAATATTTATGGTCTTAATGATTCAGTAATTTCAGCCTTCAGATTTGTTTATACAGGAAAAGCTTTTTAAATAATAGATGTTTATTGTTGCTGAAGATTTCTTCGTTTTGGCTTAGGGTATGTCTTGCGATGCCTCCCTTTTGTTGGAGCAGCTGTTATTTCTGCTTATTGCTTACTCTGAAATGTGTATAGAAGTGTCTATTTGTGTAAGTGCAATTTTCTACGTGATTGATTTTAGAGTATTTGTATGAGTGTGCAGAGAGTCCACTGCCCGTGGATTTCATTTCAAACTAAACATCCGTCTGAAAGCAGAGGTTAAAACAAGTGCAAACCAAAGCAATGGTCATTCACAAATAGGTTTGTCACAGTCTGATAGCCTAGTATATTTGAATATTTCTTTGCAACAGTTGAACCGCTCTCAAACAGATTGACAGAAGCTAATTGAAAGCTTGGTCAGTACAGAGAGTCCTGCTGGAGAGGAATAATGAATAAGGATGCACTGGAGAAGAACGAGGAGGCAGCAGGACTGGGAGGGAGCGGTGGGGAGGAAGGAAACCAGCAGTGGCAGATAAAAGCAGTGAATTTGCCAGCGGGGTTTGCGGGAGATGCTTTTCCACGTGAGCCCTCTGCTCCCCAAATGGCAAACGCACCGGCTCTGCCCACCTGCCTGCACACCGAGAGCCTTCCCGTCCTGCCTTTGCCTTGCTCTGTGTATCTCGGCACAACCAATCCAGACTTTTTGGGGCAGGAAAAGCAGCGTGTCACTCGGGGGACGCGGGATGCGTGCCAGCGCTGGGCGCAGGAAGGCGGCGAGGCTGCCCCGTCCCTCCCCGCTCTCAGCCCTGACCCCTCGCAGCTGCTTCTCCCTCCTCACCCTCCGTTTGCTTCGTCTCCAGGAAAACGCTTCACTGGGAAAAATCTTTGCCAAGCCTATTTCCAATATTTTGGGTTCAACGAACTGACTGCAGCGCGGGGTTTGGTGTCTCGAGGACATCAACCCTCGCTTTGGAAGGTCGGAACAGGAACGTGGTGATCCTGGTGAGCTCATCCTAGGACAGGCAGCCCTGTGCTCCTGGGGGACGATGTTCTTCCGAGGATCTGGGGTTCCTGCTCCTTGCGGGTGTACAGGAGAGAAGCTCACAGGTCTATAAACCTGAGAGGGACCTTGCCATTCCCGAAACGGCAGTCTAGCACGGGGGAGGACAAGGCAGGAGCCTACATCCAGGTGCCTGGTCCTGCCACCACGTGGGATCTTCGCTGTTGTTCTTCACAGAGAAATTGCAACCGGCTGCTGTTTTCAGAGGACTCAGCAGTTGGCAATGCCTTTGCTGTGATCTCCCTCTTCTCTTCGTTTCACTTTTTAGGAGCTTTAAGCATTTTCCTGGCAATAAATTATGATAGCTGGTAGAGGAGGAGTGAATTTTCAGGCTCGTTCCCTTCTGGGGCCAAGAGGTCTAACTGACCTAGAAAAATGCACATCCATCAGATCAGGCTTCGCAGCCCTAAATCTTTTCCCAGAGCTGGGGAACCAAGTCAGCCCTTTCTGGGGAAAGCGTAGATCACTCCTCCCTTTTAAACAGAGCACTGGAGGCACTCATAAAATACCTCCATTTTACAGAGGTGCAGCTGAGAAAGGCTTGCATTAGGCAATACCAAAGAGGGTTCAAAACCTCACCTTTTTCTCAGGAAGACCTGAAACCTCTATTTCTTGTCTTTTAGGCTGGAGTCATGAACCTTTGCAGGTAAGACTTCATGATTTACCTACTCGGATGGAGGCAGCAATGAGGTGCTCCTCGGGGAGAGGAAACCTGACTGAGGAATGGTTTTCTGTCTTTTATCCAAGAAGCGTTAATGCTGTTTACACTAATCAGATTTATTTACTGTCAGGAAAAAAATCTTTGTAAATTCGAAGTGTTTATTATTGCTAAAGACTTCTTCTGTTTGGCTCGGTGGCTGCTCACTGGATATGTTTCAGTTCCCATCCTTTGCCGAGCAGCTGCCCTTTCTGGCCGCTGCCCAGCCTGCGAAGCTGCATGAGGGTTTTGCAGAAGTCTGTCCCTCAGGGCAAGTGGCCACAAAGGACCCCTTCTGCTTCCCAGGAGGATTTAGGGAGGAAAGAGCCCTTCAACTTCGGTGTCAGTCCAACCAGAGGAAATCTGTTACAAACACTGGGGTGCTGCGGTGAGGCAGGTCGGATAAACTGGGGGCCAGGTGACTTGAGTCTTCCCTGCCCCTCTGTGCATGGCATTGCACAAGGAACCTCAGTTGTTTGTGCTTCACCCACATTTTGGCCCCTTCAGGACTTCTGCACGGGCTGTCTCCTGGGAAGCCCGTGGTGATGAGCACAGTGACAGCCTGAAGTGAAGGTCTGACCTCTCTGCTGCCATTACCTTTACAAGGTAATGCCCTTAGCCGGAATGGAGGTTTTTCCCATGTGAGCTGTTCGATGGCTGTGATGCCAGGGCTGGCTCCTGGGGGCCTGTCCCACTGGCCACAGCGGGCCAGCACCTTTGTGTCTGTGACCCTTCAGAGTGGCATGTGGCTCGCTGCAAGTCACCCGTGGCCTTCACCGCAGAGCCGTAGGTAACACAAGCAACCCGGCCGAGGGGCCATCCCGATGGCAGCCTTATTGCTCCTGCTTTGATTTAAAACAAACCAGAAACCTCTCAACACGCGGGACCCCTGAGAGCGCTGGAAGGCCCCAGGGGAGGGATGGGGGGGGTACCAGCGGGCACTCAGAGGGCATGGGGTGGCATTTAAACAGGCTGTGGGGCAGGGCTGGGCTGGCCAGAAAAGCTCCCTGGGGTGGGGAGTGGGGGGGGGGTCACAGAGAAGCTGAGCTCGATGGGACCCCCGGAGGGTGTCAGTCAGTCCAACCACCCCGCTCTGAGCGGGGAGAGGACGGAGGCAAAAAGTTCAGAAGAAGAAGAAGAAGAAAAAAACAACCGTGGCTGAACCGCCGAGCTGGAAGGGAGCCTGGCGGGCGTCCCTGGCCCATTTCCCCCTCCCGCGGGAGGCTGCGGGGCACCGACGGACGGACAGACGGACGGCTGGATGGGTGGGTGGGCGGACGGTTCA
>NW_010973092.1:4314337-4393818 GCF_000737465.1 Haliaeetus leucocephalus
CCCGGCCATGGAGCACCCGGCGCTGCCGCTGCTGCTGGCGCTGGCGCTGGGTCTCGCCGCCGCCGCCAAGTCCCCGTACCAGCAGGTCCTGCAGCACAGCCGGCTCCGCGGCCGGCAGCACGGGTAAGCGAGGCGGCTCTCCGCCCCCACCCCGGAACGTCGCTTTGGGGTTTTTTGGGTTTTTTTTCTTTGTTTTCCTACTTTTGCACAAATCCCGGGGGGAGCGGCTCGGTCCTGCCCTCGGGGGAGGCTCCGGGTGGGTGCTTTCTTCCTGGGAGAATTACTGAGCTTTGCTTTCTTCCTCGAGTAACTTTTTTTTTTTTCTTTCTTCTTCGGATAACTTCCTTTTCTTTCAGGATGCTTGACGTTGTAGATGTCCTTTTAGACCCCTCAGTGATTCTTTAGCGGTCTGTCGCCGTTAAGGAAAAAGGGGAAAAAAACCCCCAGATTTCAAACAGTTAAACATTTTGTGGAAGGGACTCTCGTTTTCATGAATTTATAGCAAAAGAAAGAAAACTGGTTCAGTGGCAGGGGAGCATCTCTGTGGAGTAAGCACCAACTTACTCTTTGACTGGAACCTCCAGTAAGTCTTGAAAGTTTTTTTGGCAGAAGTAATCACTTATTTACTCATAAACCTTCCCAGATAAGGGATATCCCCCCAAAAAATGCATGCAGACTTCTTTTGCTAGATGGACAATACATTATAGACCGAGTACTTTGAGTCTTGATCGATAGGTGGAAAACTAACCCAATGTTAAGAGCTGTTCCTACTGTTTTTAAAATTTATTGGGAATTTGGAAGGGTGAAGGGATGACAGACCTTTCAGCTGGCTTCCGTCTCTCAGGGTGGTGACATTGATTGAACTGTAGCTTCCATTTAAAGGCATTGCTGAAGGCAGGGTTGTGAAATGCTTTTAAAACAATCCAAGACTTAAATATTGCAATTTGATACATTATCTGGCAGGGATCCAGGTCAGTATTTATGAGAAGGGTATGCTGTTTATATGTGTAATCAGGTACAGAATCCAACAGACAAATTCTGAGCTGCTGTCTGTTTGTAAAATCTCAATAATGAAAGAATTACAGTGATTTACATGCAAATACAGCGAGTCTTGTTCTTCATCTCTACATGATCTGAAACTAAGCAAATATCCAATTATTCTGATAACCCTGAGGCAGAAGTTTGCTCAGACTCGGTAAGTTAGTGCAGTCCTGGTGTAAATCAGTGCACTCATCTCTGCAGAGAGAAGCCCGTTACTCCCTGTACAATCAATAGAGGCACAGGGTTAAGATGTGACTGAGGTCCATGCTGGTGCCTGAGATCTTTGGAACATGCAAGGAATTAGTATGCCCGTGTTTCCAGATGAAGTGACGCTGAGATAAACCCAGGGTAGCTGACCACAGCACTTTGCTCACTGGCCCCTTTCTGATGGAGAAAGCAATTTATACCAAGCTAATTTTTAAACATAACTGAATTTTGAACATTGGCTAATGACGTGCCAAAGAGATACAAAACCAGCCAAAAAGATCTTGGATGTGAGGTGTGTTGTTTTGCTTGCAGGAGGGAGCTCAGGACGGATGTGCAACCAGGATTGCCACCCTTTCTGCTGCGAGCATCCCCCTGCCACCATCAATGCTCCTATTGAGCCGAGAGCAAGTTGGGTGGCAGAACTTGGCTCTGCAGCAAAACTTGTACATCTTAATTAACTTTTTTTTTTTTAAGTGAATCGGCTCAAGTCTGGGAGGGGAGCTGAGAAGTATATAAGGAATATTAACATTTGAAGGTGAAACTGTAGGAGCGCTCTCCCCAAGCCCACTCAGCTTTGTGGGCACGATGTGATGCTGGGGAGCTTCATGGACATAGTCATGGCAGGTAGCTGGGGCCATATGGTAAGTCCTGCTCTTCGCCGTCCCTTCCCAAAGAGCAGCCCCTGCCCCAGCAGCTCCCAGCTGCTGCCTGCCAAGTGGAAGGCTTCAGCTGAAGGGGAACAATAGGCAGTTTTATCCTCGAGTCAGCGCGGCTGGCTGGGAACGGCATGGCAGAGGTGATGAACTCCAACGAGGAGAGGGGAGAGTGTTGACAAATTCATTTTAAGCCAGACCGGGCAAAGGACCAGAACACGCACCGCGGGGAGCCGCTACTACAGCCTGCCTGTGGGAATCATTGATAACATGGCCCTGGGGGGGGATTTTTCCACACAGAGGAAGAACTGGGAAGAAGTTTTCCCCGATAAGTCATGGAGGGAGCGGCAGCCCTGCGGAGCTGCGGTCCCAGGCAGGGAGGAGGGAGCGAGGCAGCGCCGGGTTTGACGCTGTCCTGACGGCGCAAGGGTTTTCTTGGCAGGCTCTTCCCTGGGGATACGGGGAAAATGATCAAACAAGTCCTTCAGTAGCCAGGCTTGTCAAGATGAATATTAGAGGGATTGTCCACTGCCGTCAGCCAGACGCTGAAATCGAGGCAAGGTTTGGAATTTCGATGTAATTGGAACCATACTTCGGCGCGGCGGGGCCGGGGTAGCCGAGGTGGGCTGAGTCAGAGAGCACAGACGTCTCTCTAAGCGATCATTTGGCGTGGAAATTACTGAGCCTGGGCCAGTTTGCACCAGCTGAAAGTTTGGCTTTGCAATTTCTAACTTTTTTTCAGTAGATTCTTTCTCCTTGTCACTTGCCTTATGTATAGAAAGGGAATTAAACGCCTTCATGCAGAAACAAACTACCATTACTGGATATGGCAGTAACGAGGGAAACGGTGAGCCTAATTTCCCCAGGTCCCACAGGCCCTCACTTTCCCCTCGGGGCAGGACGAAGGTGCCAAGGCTGCGCAGGGTCGGATCCTGCCTCCGCAGGGCCCTGCGGCAGCCCCATCAACAAAGGCTCATTGAAGGCAAGCCAAGCTCCCGCTGAGACTGGCGCTGGAATTAGCCAACATATAGGAGACCCTCACATTAATTCATGCTAATGATGGGCAGGCTGGCCCGTTTTGGAGAGAGACAAATTTGGGATGCTGGTGAAAAGGAAGCATGGCTGCAGGAAGACTGGGTGACGGTCAGGGTGCAAACTCGGCTTTTGTTAATGTTGGTAGGCGAGCGGGCAGCATCTCGGTCAAACCCAGCAGGACACAGGCTGCTGTCTGTTTTCCTAAACAGATCAACAAGACCTTCACAACAGCATCTCCAGGCCCCATCCAGAGTTTCATCTGCGCAAATGAAAACTCTGCCTTGGACAGTGCGGAGCGCTTCTGATGGGCCGAAGTGGTGAATTATGTATTTTGCTTAATTATTTGTTTTCCTTCCATCTGCCTGGCAGCCAATACTGCCCATAATCTGGATGCCGCTGCCGCAACCAGGGCATGCTGTTGGGACTCCAATCTCATTTGAGCTGAGCATCCTCAGCTTGCCTGGGCATTTGCTACACCTCTGGCTCAAGCCCAGAGGCAGTCGGTGGCCTCGCAACCCAGATCCATAAATTATATCTCACGCACTGACCGTGTGTTGCCCACATCCGTGGCCAGGGCTGCTGGCCACAAACCACAGAGATGGTGAGCCAGGCTGAGCGGGGAAATGCTGTGCTGGCCAAACCAGCAGCGAGTAAACTCCCAGCTCCGGTTTGACCACATCTTTGCTCGCAGTGATACCACTTCTTAGAAAGCTGAAAGGCTGCAGTCCGCTCTCAGTGGGGTTAATCACATGTGTAAGGTGAACCATCTGCTTTTCTGGTTGAGAAGGAGCTCTCGGTACCTTATGGGCTGATAGAGCCACTCGCAGCCTGTGCCGTCATTCCTGGTGGGTTCACGCTGGAACAGGCAGTCCCACTGCTCATTTTCCCCATCAGCGGCTCAGCATCCATGTCCAGAATCAGTTGAGTCTGTCATACAGCAAAAATACCTGTTCTGGTTTTGGTGCAAGTCGGTCCATAGGCTGATAAATATCTGTCCTTCTTTGTGCTAAGCAATAAAATAATGGGGGTTTTTGGAAGGATTTGAATTATTGCATAACTTTATCAGGTTTTAGCTGGGATCCTAAATTGTAAGGAGCTGTTCACGATGGAAATACCGACCGAAGTATTATTTTAAACTTAATTCCTTTATTTTTTTTGGTGGGAGGGGGAACATGGAAAAAAGTCAAGATTTTGCACTCAGTGAAGAAAAAAGATACCCTGGCAGAATGAAAAGAGATCTCTTTCACTGCTTCCTCCACTTCATGACAGTTATTATCCACTCAGATGGAGCAAATTGACTTGCAGCTCTCAAAGTTTCCTCCCTTTGCAACCCCAGCAGGGTTTTTTGGGCAATGTCAGGTGGGGTCTGGCTCCACGTTGGGGGTCAGCACCGTAAGGAGGGAGGCTTACCGCACCCTCTTCTGCTTTGTCGTTCCCGGTAGCCCCAATGTGTGCGCGGTGCAGAAGCTGATCGGCACGAACAGGAAATATTTCACCAACTGCAAGCAGTGGTACCAGAGGAAGATCTGTGGGAAGTCAACGTAAGTACCCGAGTGCCGGCCAGGGTCTCCCTGAAGACCCCCTTGTGGAGGTGGGTGCTGGGTGGGAGAAGCGGGTGGTATGACAGACATGGGATGTCAGAGCCGGTGGTGTGGGCTTAACGTGTATATGTGTTGAGAATTGTTTTAGCCTTTTAGTTCCTAAGAAATACTTGTTTTTCTCAATTGTCAAACATGATCCTAAAACACTTAGATGTTAAGAATGGCAAGTACCATGTAAACACAAACCCTGATGGTTTATTCTAATTGCATTTCTATATATACTTACAGAGCTCTCAATGCTGTAATGAAGTGTGTACCAGATGTTTTCTAGTACTTAGCTGTGTCTTGCCCCATGCTAGGCTCAATGCTGCCCAGCTCAAAAAAAAAAAAAAAACAAAAAAGAGAAATAAAAGGCAATCCAGAGCTGATGGATATTGGAGAGAAAGTAAAATTCATCTACACATGTTTGCTTTGGAAGGGAAAACAGAAATAAGGGGAAAGAAGTGTCAGTTTTAGCCAACACTCTCTGATGACTCCACCAGGAAAGTTAATTAGACTTGCAGGCCAATTCCACGTCTAAAATTGCAAACAATAATATTCAAGTAGCTGTTGCATAAAGTATCTGTGTAAGCAGCCTCGGGACATTCTTTTGAAAGATGTAGTCAGCAGATAATTAAGGATATGCATGCTTGACTATCTGCCAGGCTGTAGATCAGGAGCGGGGAATCTTTTTCCTTGGTGTAGGCCAAACTGGGCTTTCAGACACATTTGCTGGCCCACGCTTTAGCACGCGCTGCCATGTTACCCCATATCAGTGCAAAGGGGCTGGCTGTGGAGAGCAGAGCTGTGGGCCAGGTCTGGTCCTGGATCTGCAAGCTCAAGAAGAACAAAGAGCAGAAAATCCTCTCCTGCGTTTCTGATACGGCCCAATGTAAATTGTGATTAGATCTATAGGAACACGCTGTTCTTTACTGCAGAATAAATAACTTGTGTTTCTGTAGTCAACAGCAGACTTTGAGATCCTGAACTGTGGTAAGCTATACGGCTTTTATTTTGGTTGCCTTCATTGGTTTAGCTGTGATGGCTGGCCATTGGGATTCATTTCACGTGTCTGGGGTTGGTATGGTGAGGAGGGAGGCAAAACAGGAGTTGTCACTGTGCACGGCTTTTGGCCTTTCATCACGCGACCCATGAATTCGTCTAAAAGAGGAAAATTCTGTACTTCGGGAGGATATATTGCAGGATGTGCCATGTAGTGAGCATGTATAGTGGTTTCCCTTACGTCCAATTGTCTTTACAGGGGGGAAAAAAAAATGGAGAGGCACTATGGTAAAAACAACCAACCAACCTCCCCTGTCCCCAGTCCCACAAAACCATCAAATCTGGGAAGACTTAATTTGGGTGATCAGAGTTCAGGCTCTCATCTTGGCTGATTGGTGGCTTTTTTGACGTAAAATGGACAACAATATGGCATGGCAATATGGTATCATCATTGCCTCTTCTGATAACAGAGTAGCTTAGTAGGTCTCCAAAGAAAACATGACTCAGCTGTGGATGTGGGATAGCTTTGCTGTTATAGTCACTGAAAGGCAAAGCGATCCAGCCATGGACTTCTTCAGCTCTGAAGCAAATGAGAAGCTAACCTCACGTAACCCAAGTGTGCAGCTGTGTTTGGCAGAGACAAACTCGTCTGCTTATCTCCAGAAAGAGGTGAAACAACTGGCATCTGGCAGTATTTCATGATTTCATTTGAGGAGACGGGGTGATCTCTTCTAACCTCATTTTCTCTGCTTTTACCCAAGTGTCTAATCCAATGATGCATCGCTGAGAGAAAAGCACACAGAGCATTAACCTGCTTGTTAACCTATGAGATAATGTTTCCATTATACATGGTATTTGCTCACTAATCTTTGCTTTGCATCATCTCCACAATGGGTGTTATTGTCTTCTTCTCTCTTCCTAGTAATTTTTGAGCCTGGGCCCTACTTTGCCCTTTAGCAGTGCTTGTGCAGAACAAAAGACACGTGCCTTGACTCACATTTTCCGGAGGACCCTGGGACAGCTCTGATTACAAACGTTTGCTGGTGATGGCTCCCACTGGACGTGGTGTTCCTGGCGTATGGAAGCAATCAGGAGTCATTTGGGCCGTAAAGGACACGATGCATTATGCTGCGGCAGTCAAATTCTTCGAGTGTCAGGGGCCTGATGCTGTGCTGTACTCAGTGCATCAGTCTGTAGGCACAGTTAATAGTGCTCAGCATGAACCCTCGGAACTGGTCCGTTGCGTGGGACTGAGCTGGTCCCTGAGAGGTTTTGAGAATACCAGGTACCTTTAAATCCCAGAAAGAGTCAGGATTTGGCATGTTCATCAGCATAACTTGGTGGATCCAGCCTCTGCTTGGGATCTGTAGTCAGAAGTCCTCTCCTGAAGCTGTGTGCTTGGTCCTTCTGTTGGCAGGGGGATCCACTCCATCAGCCCAGGGGTGGTGGTGGAGCTGGATAAGCATGGTGGTTTCTCTCCTCCTCCTAAAAGGTTTTCCCACCGTTGAGAAGAGCAGTCCTGCGATAGGAGACGCTCGACCCATCTCACCTACCTCACATTTGACCTGGCTGTTATCCTCCTTCTTTGCTTAAAGGGTCAGTGGTGCCACAAGTTGGATGCGTGTTGCAGGTGTAAATACCTGCCTTTAGGAAGAAAGTTTTGACTGCTTTGATTTCTTTTCTTCTCCTGCTCTGAGCACTCTTTCAAACAGGTAGTAGGGAGGGAGGTCAGTGAGAGACCAGGCACTGGAGCGAAGCAAAGCTGAGCTCCTGCAGAGCTGACTCAGAGCAGAGAAATTCAGCCCCGAGTGAGGAAAAGCTGAAAAGTTGCTGCGAGCCTGTAGCATAACTTCACTCCTTCTTGGATGATCACATCCTGCATCGGGAGACGCAGAGCGGCTGGAGCAGCAAGGAAAGCCAGCTGGAAAAAACCCGTGGATGTGCCTGGTCTTTTCGTCTTGCCTCCAGGTGCATCGCCTTTCAGTTGCCGCTCCAGGCTCGTGGCTGAGAGCGCTCTCAGTCGTGCTGGGGTGCGGTGGGCCCCGTGCTGAGTTGCTCCATAGCTCTTACCAGAAACAAATAGGTCACGGCTGTAAGGCAGAGGCTTGACGGTGAGGTTTTGCAGGCTTGCTGCTTGAGCAGCATCTTCTGGTCCACAGGGGTGGACTGCACTGCTGGGGCTGGATGTGCACAATGGAAGTTTCCACTCGTGCATCGGAAGAGGGCTCTTACCTCTATCTGCTTTTTTCTTCTTCTTTGTTTTTCTTCTCTTTGCTAAAGTATTGGCTCACACGGTTAGGGAGAAATTAGATAGAGGATTTATGTACATTTTCTATCATTGCTGATGAAGTGAGATAAGACAGTTGGCAAGAAGTCTGACACTGCTTTGATTTTAATGAGTACTGAAACAAGATTGTTGTGGTAATTAGGTAATTTTCCACTGTTGGTTATTCCAAAGCCAAAGAAATAGTTTACTTAGAGTATATTCTCATTGCTGTGCCTGTGTTTTTCATATTTTTCTACCTCCCTTATGCACTGGACTCATTCTTCCAGAATTGGGGTTGCAACTGAATGTTTCCCCACACACCTTTTTGTCTTGAGAATGAAAAGAAAACATATAAATTTGGGTTTTGATTATTTTTTGAGAAATAACTAGGGGCAGTAAGTTGCCCCTTAATACATTCCTTTTTTTTTTTTTTCCTTTTAAATTAACTTTCCTTTTCTTGTCTGATGTGCTTTCCTCAGTTCAGGAAAAAAAAAATGACTCTCTGGCACTTATTTTACAAAAACAAAACATATGGGTTTTATTACAGGAAATTATTGCAAATGGATCTTTATTCACTAATATATGCCTAAGCTTATTTTTATTACCTTGAAAAATGCACTTAAAATTTAATTTCAGATCTTAAGAATGCAACAGCAGTGAAACAATTACTAATAAAAGCCAGGGACCTTGCTTCTGCAGTCAGACACAGATAGACATTTAAGAAATAGAGTGTTTCAAAACCAGAGGCTGAAAACCTATAGATTTGACTCAAAATTACTCAATGAGGAGGTCAGGAAATTGTGGTCAGAAGCGTTGCAGAGTGGATGACAAATGCTCTTTGTATGAGGGTATTGCTTATTTAACCCACATCGCTGGCATCCGTCGTGTCCCAGCGTAGTGGTCTGTAGCCGCTGAGCAGACACCAGAAATAGGGATGGGCTTGGCAACTCCGAAGGCTTTTGTGCAGAACCCACCGTGCGGTGCGGTGGCCAGGAGGTGTTCAATGTTTTCTCCCGTGATCTGTTTGCCCCTGTTGGCGTAAGAGAAATACTCCTCCGCGGGCAGCAGGCTGCGGCTCCCACCCAACTGGAAGAGGACATGTCAAAGGAGCAGCCTTCCTCTTTTATGGATGCGTAGGGGACTGTAGCATCAAGGTGCAGAGTCCCGCAAGTGAGCCTTCAGCCACGGCCGTGCTGCTTGTCCCCAAGGGCCGGAGGTGGCTGCAGGACCAGCTGGGAGAATGCCCTGTGCCCAGCCCCAAGCGACCCCTCGAACGGTGCCTTTGGGTGGGCTGGGTGGTCTTGTGCTTCCACCAAGTCCACCAGCCATGTGAGGGCAAATGGCTGAAGCTGAAGGTTTTTTTTTTTTTTTACAATCCCAATTTCTGACTCCTTGTAGGTGCAAACACTTGGCTGAGCAGCTCTGCGTTCACCTGGCCCTTTGCAGAAGTTTTCTGGTACTCGACTCAAAATGCTGGCATGCAAAATGCCTACCAGATGATGCTGGTAGGTCACCTTCAGTGGACGAGTGACACTGGGGGCTTGAAGGAGCCCCTGCATGGCTGGAGCTGGCCCCATTACTGGCCTCGGTGCTTCTTGCCATTGGCTTCCCTTGTGGGGTGGTGCTGGAGATGCCCACAAACCCGCTGAAAAGCAGGCAGCGCGGTTCCTCCATCCCTTCCCAGTGCCCTCCCCTCCCGGCAGGCGCCTGGTGCCGGGGCAGCCCCGAGCCGGCGAGCCCCGCGCGCTGCAGGCTGTGTGCATCAGCATCCTGCCCCTTCGTCACAGCTCATTAATCTCCGATCGATCTATAAATAAGCCTTTTAAGGCCTACGTCAGCACTCAGGAATTATTTATGCTGAACTTTGGAATGATTTCTCTTTAATCAGCTCTTCGTCTTTGATTACAGGTCTGAACCAAGGGAACTGTCTAGACTGGATTTAGTTTCTAGGGTGAAAAAAAAGAAAAATCGGAGGTAGGGGAGGGAAGTGGCAGGGCGAGAAAGTGTGTGTTTCTAATGAACGCAAGACGGGGGGGCTGGGGAAAGCGGAGCAGCAGGGTGTTAAGATCTCCAGTAGTCAAAGGAAGGGATTGCTTTAGGCAAACTCTTTCCCACATGGAATATATAATGTCTAGACAATCAGTCTGGGTTTGCTTTGTAATTCTCTTAGGAAACCGTGACACAGAATTTATTTGCTTCTGTCACAGAAAAGCAGGTATTTGTTTCACTTACTGGCTCTTAATTACCCTGAAGAATTCCCTCTTAAACCCCAGGCATTTCCACTGTTTGTTAACAGTGTTAAAATGATGACAAATACTTGAAGCTTGAGGATTTTCCTTTCTCTTTGAGTGAGTGTGCTGAGGCTCGGCGATACAGCATCTGACTCGTCTCGAATCCAACCGGGAGCACAGAGGAAAGGCTCGTCTTTGGGAGGAACACCTATTCCCTCGCTGCCTTAGCCCATCAATCAGATGGCCTTGCCCCGTTCACGCCAAGCATAAGAGCAATAGGTGAAAGAATCCCCTGTGAAAAATAAACGGGCAACTTCTGGACTGATTTTTTTTTCCTTCCCCCCACCCATCCCATTAATATCAAAACATGTTTCCTCAAATGGCCAGCTCTGAGAATCGGATGACTTTTATTTCCCCTTGAGCTGCAGATGATGGACACAGCATTCAGGCAGCTCTTGCTTATTTAGGGACTGCAAATCTGCAGGACAGCCCCGAGTCCCCAGGCTGGGGTCTCTGACCCCTTTGGTTTTACTGGGGGATAGGGGTTAATCAGAGCAGCAGTTTTCTGCCAGCCAGAAGGATATGCTGCACTGAGGGTGCTCGCACGGTCGTACCCGGTGTTAGCAAAGATGGGTGTGCTGCGGTACAGCCCGGGGTGCCCATGGATGCACGTGCCACCACCGGTGAAGTTTGTCCTTGCAGGGCTTATCCCAAGCCCTTCTGCCAGAGCATCCAAGACCAGGGATGCTCCTTCCCCTCCGAGTCTTGTCTTGTGGATTTTGCCATAGGTAAGCAAATCAATTCTGGTGGTGGACAAGAATGGGGTGAAATGAGGGGGAAATGCTTGGCTGGTTTGGCAAAGCAGCCGTACTGGAGTTGCAGCGTGTTGCCCAAAGAGTGATCAGACATGACAGCAGCAGTCAGCCGGGGAGATCCCTAAATCCCACGGGAAATGCGCCCAAATGAACTGGCACTTGCGGTGTCTTGCGTGGTTTATCTGTTGGGACCGTGGCATCGGTTTCCATCCACTGTTTGTACAAAGTCTCCTGGAAAGTGTGGTTTTGAAAAGAAATTGTGTCTGCTTTTGTTTGGGGGGGAAATTGGCAACATGCAGCCCTGAAGGAGATAAAAATTGTGGTTTGTCTTTTGTTCAAGCCTATATTTCTAATGAAGAGTCTGCTTAGAAACATCACCAAATATGGATGGACACAAAGCTATAGCAAATAGAGAAAAAGCAGTGAGATGCCATCAGTTAATCTGCTGTATCCATCTCTTATTCCAGAGTAATCAGTTATGAGTGCTGTCCTGGATATGAAAAAGTTCCTGGAGAAAAAGGCTGCCCAGCTGGTAAAAATATGTTTGACATTTTTTAGACTTCTTAAAATTGTACAGCTGCCTAGTAAAGGGAAATGTTATAAAATTACTCAAAGTGGATTTGATTTTTGCAATTTGTGCACAATATTGCCATGAACAAGTCAAAAAATGGACTCAGCAGAGCACCAGCGGAGCGCCAGATCAGCTCCAAAGCATGCAAAATGTTCCAGACAACTTAAAACCTTGGATATAATTAAACTTAATCAAGCATGGGAGAGCCATAGGGAACTACTTATTCCAACAAGTAATATAGCTGTATTGGAAATGCAATACAAAGGAATGATAGAGTAGCAGACAGCTCTGCCAATCTCTGCTCATTTTTATTTTGGCAAGCATGAGGTTAGCAAAATTGCATTTAGGAGAAAATACAGTTCAGCCACTGGTGGGGATTGGGAGGGAATTAACCGGGTTTATTGAAGAAAGACATATTCTGCTTTTGCTTTCTGAACTCTTCCTTCCACAAAAGTTTGATGCCGCCCTGTTAATCATGTGGGCTGGTGCAGATGGGTCAGCAGAGACCAAGAGCAGCGGTGAGCTGCCAGCTCCGAGCACCAAAAGCCTGAGTACAAACAAGGATTGGGTGAAAGCAGCAAGTATCTTTGCTTGTCTCAATTCAGATCCATGGAAATCCAGAGTAACTCCATTTAAACCTGCAGAGATGCAGTAGATCCTGGATTACATTGCTGTAATTGAGGCTGGAGCTGTCAGGCTATGATTATTTATTATCTAATTAACGAACAGCTACGAGTTCCCTGACATGCTTCATTTCCCCAAGCGTTCTCACCAGCAGCTCTCCTTTAATTCAGTGCAGTGCGGGAAGGATGAATGATGTGTTGGGAACATAACCTTCTCTTCTTTCAGCGCTGCCACTTTCAAACATCTATGAAACCCTGGGAGTTGTTGGCTCTGCCACCACGCAGCTCTACTCCGACCGGTCTAACCTACGGCCAGAAATCGAAGGACCTGGAAGTTTTACAATTTTTGCCCCAAGTAATGAGGCCTGGGCGTCCTTGCCTGCTGTAAGATATAATTCCTCTTCTTTCTCCTCTTCCTCTGGATTTCTTTAGTGGAGATCCAGCTCTTCTGGCAGAATAGGCACAGTCCTGATACAGGAAGGACTGAATTTCCAAGATGGGAATCACTGTACTGGTCCATCAGCTCCAGAGCTTTGTTTCTGAAAGAGCCCAACACTAGAGAGATGTGGATGCTCTCCTGCAGGTGGATGTAGAAATCACCTCATTCAGTTGTCCCTGCCCCTTACCACTAGAGATTGCGTAAGACCCACAGCAAGAGACTTTCCATCCCTTTCGTTTTTTCTTGTCGAACATAACTTTACTGCTCTGGTTACTCTCAGTAATTTTTACAAGTAGCCAGTCCCAACTGGAGCCTCGGTAAACCTTCAGCCTTCCTGCATCAGTGTGTTCCTATGCTCAATTACATATAGATTTCCTTTACATTGGTTTTGATTTTCTCACTCTGTGTCTTGTGGCATTTCCACTCCTGAAATTGTCACTGCTGTCCTGCTGGTGCTCCCATTCTCGTGGAGCATCTCTGTGGAGAGGGGAGAGTCCCGCCAGTACAAATCCTATCCAGTTACATCCCACATTTAAATCACTTGTCCATAAATATGTAAGAACAACTATTGGGGCAGGGAGGAGGCATCTTTTTGGCCATCCCCACTATGAAGCCTCTACCCCAAATCTGCACCAGCAGAGCCCCTTGCAGGGATGATGCTGTTGGGGAAGGTCTCCTGAAGTATTTGTCCTTGGCCCCGAGTGATGCCTTTTGTTGCCTTACTGCTCATTTCGATTCAGTGATCCCACACTGGAGCTTGCTGCCATCGTCCCTTCGTCTGCTGAGGACGGGGGTGCCAGAGCTGCTAGCTGCTGTTGTAAGGCAAGAGCTAAAGATTTATGAAAGTTAGAGCTCTTAATTTGCACAGACGGCTTAAGGCTGAATACATCACTTAATACACACGTACACATGCTTTGGAAGCACCTTGGATGCAACCAGACCTCCTGGCTCTCGCTAACAACCGGCTTAATTGCACTCAGCACTGAAAAATGAATTTTTCTGATTTTCAGGAAACTCTGGATTCCTTAGTCAGTAATGTTAACATTGAGCTGCTCAATGCCCTTCGCTACCACATGGTGAACAAACGGGTCCTCACGGACGATCTGAAACATGGAACAACACTTAACTCAATGTACCAGGACCTGCCTATCCAGATTCACCACTATCCCAATGGGGTAAGACATTTGTATTAAACCTACCCACAGCGGGCTTGCTTTTCTGCTGCCTTGCACCTCCTACACTGTCCTTGGACCTCCAGGACTCCTTAACGCTTAGGCTGACAACTATTGATTTACGATACGTATTTAGAAGGAGCTTGAAAAGAATATTTCTAAGCAGATAGTTTCATCGATGCTGTTGCAGAGAAGTTGCCCACATTGCTGTATGCTTGCCTAAGTATTGGTTCTTGCGTGCTTTCTTAGTCTTGATGATGCAGGGTAGACAAAACCACTGATTATTTTCCAAATTCTTTAAACATGGAATGTTTCAAACACTCTTGATAGAGCATTCTCATTCTTTGGGTGTTTTTTTAGGAAACCGCTTTTCTGTTCCTGCTGATTCAATATTACAGCACTCGCTGCATTTGAAATAGAAAACCGGCAGAGGCTGCTTCACCTTCTTGTTTTAGTGCCCGTAATGCCCCATGGCTCTTTCCCTCTGCAGATTGTGACTGTGAACTGTGCCAGGCTATTGAAAGCTGACCACCACGCCACCAACGGAGTGGTTCATGTCATCGACAAAGTCATCGCCACCACTACGAACAGCATTCAGCACATCATTGAGACTGAGGAAAGCCTGGAAACTCTTCGGGTGAGTCCAACCCACGTGTGCTCCAGGGCTCCTTAAAGGTGTTCAGTCATCCCACTCACAGTGAATTGTCTTGAAGAGCTTGCCAGTGCCGAGGTGCTGTGACTCTAAAGCTGCTGATAAAATCCTTTTACCGATATAGCTTATTTTGCTTTAGGAAGAGAAGTGTTTGATATCAGCACAAGTAGGGCTTTATGAGAATAATTGTCACGCTGCTCTTGCTGTCAGTAAAGAGATGTAGACTGAGTCTGTCTCCTCGCTCTTCTGTGGGAGTCTTAGCCTTAGGAGATATTAACTGTTCAGATTTGATGAGTACCAATTTATTTGCCTTGGTATTTGCCAAGTTAAGGAATAACTTAAAAAGCACAGGGGATTTGCAGTTAGCCAGCTGTGGGTTCTGATCTGAATTATTCACTGGAACTACTGTGGCCCTTTCCAGGCATATCAGGGTATTCAAACTAGTTCTCAGTCTTGCCAAAAAAGGGCTCTTGTACTCAAAGTTCTGGAGCACAAGAGAACCATCGGGCCGGGTCAAATTTATAAAGGGACCAAAGTGCTGAAAGAAGCTATTCAGGGTTTTTTGTAAGTCCTCTGAAATTATAAAAGCCTTAATAAATCTGGCCCTTAGTGTGTGCCTGGACAAAGTTGCTGACCTTTGTATTCTGGCTGGATGTGTTTTACCCTCTCTCCTCATTTCTTTGAAGGCTGCTGTGGCTGCTTCTGACCTCAACAGCTTGCTGGAAAGCGAAGGCCAGTACACGCTCTTGGCTCCAACCAACGAAGCCTTTGAGAAGATCCCACGAGAAACACTGAACAGGATCCTGGGGGATCCAGAAGCCCTGAGGGGTAAGTGCTTGTTTACTGAGCCCATTGAGAGACTGAAGGGTATTTTTCAGTTCATCTAAATTCCTTCTCGAGGATGTCTGAATGGCTCCTTGATACACTCTGACAACAGCCGCAGTAAACAGATTTGACAGACTCCAGCTTTTTAAACTGGACAGCCCAGACTTCTTTGGATGTAGATATGGTAGATGTGTAGACATGGCAGAGACAGCAGTATCCAGATATGGAGGAGGGAGCTGAAGCAGTCCCTTTTCTGAGTTTTCCTTTAGCACTCCTGTATGTGATGTGATTTCTATCAGTCCAGCAAGATGCAAGAAAACTAGTATCTAATCAAGGTAACTTCCCCTGACAAATGAGCCAAATAACCACTCTAAACCTTTTGAAGTTGGCAAAGGTGTATAAAAATAGCTCTTTTTAGGCACTTCATTTCACAGGCTGCTGAATTAAAATCAGCACAGTTTAAAATGACCGCGCATCTTTTCGAGTGGAGCTCCACACAGTACAGTACAGGAGGCCTTTGCCAGTGACCAGGATCCCTAAAAGCTGCAATAATTTCATAGCTGATTTTTACAGCTCACTAAGACGCTTGCCTCTCTTACAGACCTGCTGAACCACCACATCCTGAAGTCAGCCATGTGTGCCGAGGCCATCATCGCTGGCCTGACGATGGAGACTCTGGAAGGAACCACCCTGGACGTGGGCTGCAGTGGGGAAGAGCTGACCCTCAACGGAAAGCCCATCATTGCCAACAAGGATGTCCTGGCAACCAACGGCGTTGTACATTTTGTTAATGAGCTGCTGATCCCAGACTCAGGTACTGGTGCCGCTCTGCGTCTTTCTTTCTGTTGCCTTTCTTTTGTCTGTTTTGCCAAGGAAATACTGGATTTAGAGGGTGTAGGTATTTTGTGGTGATGGGTGGATTGCCTTTAACGCAAGGTTACTATGTGTTGCTTTTCTTTTCAGCTAAGACTCTGTTTGAGTTGGCACAAGAATCTGAAGTATCCAAGTCTATGGACTTTTTCAGACAAGCTGGTCTCAGTTCTCATCTAACTGGCAGTGAGCGAGTGACCCTCCTTGCCCCAGTGAATGATGTCTTCAAAGGTAAACTGGGGGGTAAATCCTTTCTTCCATCAGTTTGGGCCACAGATCTCCTTCAAACAGTCTTCAGCCAAGTTTCAGTGCGCAAGTATCCTCCCTCAAATGCCTCAGCTATAGGCAGTGGCATCTAGCTTTACAATTAAAAACTGGAGTGGGTAACACTCTGGACTCTTTAGTGTCTCAGTGGTCATTTTAAGTGAATCACTGGTTCTTTCCATACTTTTTGCTGCAGATGGACTCCCCGTGGTTGACAGCAACATGAAAAACTTGCTTCTGAACCACATTATTAGAGACCAGCTCTCCTCTAAATATCTTTACCATGGACAGAAACTACAGACTCTGGGTGACAAGGAACTGAGAGTTTTTGTGTACCGCAATGTAAGTTCTTGCAGTGTGCAGTGCGCTATATGGCTGAATGATGCTCAATGGCTGTAATGTTATGGCTATCTTGTAAAAAGTGTAATTGAACGTTGTGGAAAGTATAAAAATCTCTTTTTTGAAGCACATGCTAATAAAGTCTTTTTTTCTGCAATTTTGTTTGCAGAACCTTTGCATTGAAAATGCCTGCATTGCTGCCCATGACAAGAGAGGAAGGTTTGGGACCCTGTTTAGCGTGGACAAAATGTTGACTCCACCGTCTGGCTCAGTGATGGATGTTCTCAAGGCAGACCATCGCTTCAGGTGACCTTTCTGCTCTTCCTAAGTGCTAGTTAGGAGCAGAAGAGCTGCCAAAGGAGTTTCTATTTATTATGGGTTGTAGTCATGACTATATATATAATTTTTTTAACATAGAAAGAGCATCCAAAACCATGGTCTCATCCCTAAATTATAGGGAGTGAGACTTCAAAAAACCCTTCAATGAATTGTGAGCCAAGAGTGTATGATCCCCAGTAACACAGTAAGAAGCTGGCTCTGAAGCCATCTCTGCCCAGCAGAGCCGCTGTGGCCAGACCTCTCTGTCTCCTCACTACTATTTGGTACCCAAGGAGTCAGTATTCCCAGATTGCTTTGCCATTTCTCAGATGTTCTGGTTAGACCTCACAAGCTCATTACCTACCTAATCAACTCTTTGGTTAACTGATTTGCTGGACCCCAGCAGGATTTTGCAATTGTAACTCCACAGCTGTCTTTTGAATGCAACATGCAGTTGCTCAAAGGCCAGCAGAAGTAGTTTACAATGAAGCATTTTATGTATGTATGTTTTGCAGTACATTGGTAGCTGCAATCCAGTCTGCAGGTCTAACGGAGAACTTGAACAGGCCGGGTACCTTCACAGTGTTTGCTCCAACAAACGAAGCTTTCCGAGCCATGCCCCAAGGGGAACTGAACAAACTAATGGGTGAGCATTTTTAGAGCGTTTAGATGAACAGCTGCTGTGTGTTATTGGTATAATACAGGAAGGAATGGCTAAGTTTCTCTGCCATATCTCATTCCTTGACCCTGTCTGTTGGAAGCACAAGCTTCCTACACAACTGATTTGGATTAAGTCCTATCCAGCAGAAAGCTGAGGTTGCAGAGTGTGGCACTGAACTCTCACACAAAGCGCGGGCATGGGTTTATACTCTCCCTGTGCTTGGAAGACTTGTTTGTAGTGTGTGCTACAAACTTACTATGACTTTAATTTGGCTGTGCTGGCTGGTGTAAGCAAGATAACTCCAAGGTGTTTCTAGAGAAACCAATGAGGTCTCTGCCTTTCTCAGGGATGAAAGAAATGAGAATGTGGCTGTCAATCACATAGGATCAGGGTGTCTAAAGTAAGTTCTGCAAATAGAAAACATGGTCCACATTCAGCCTCAAGTTACACTGTATGAAATTTAAGAAGTAAAAGGATGGAGCTGTTGCTCCATCTATGTGTACATGAACAAAGCAGGAAGTCCAGCCTGATTCTGAGAAGACAACAAATATTCCAGTCTAGCACAGACGGAGACCAATATCCTGAAAAGCACAGGCGTGCAGGCTGAGTGTGGAAAAAAGCATGGGAATGTTTAATAACGCTCTTCTGGATAAGCAGCACGATCTTTTATTTTGTTCATGTCGAAAACCGGCTGTGGTTGGAAACAATGTCAGGTATTTGAGTGTAATGTCTTCTCGTCATTAAAGTCCAACCAAACATTGACATCATAATTTGGGAAGCATCTGCCCGTGGTAGCTGGTTATCCTTTTAAGTGCAGGGATGAGGAACTGGTAATATCAGACTGCACATCCAGTCTAGTGCTTAATATATAAATATTTCAGAACTGTTTTGCAGCTATTGTAAACGGCTGCAGGAATGAAGTATCCCAGATGCGGACACTTCAGATGTTGTTCTTTTTTTCACGCAAATATTTAGCTTACGCTTCTGATGAAGTGGTGAATCATGCTGGTGAGGACATGCAGTGTGAACTGTGGCTACCCTAGAAAAACTGTAATGGAAAAAAAGCTCACAGTGTATTCAGATATGAGCATTGAAAGAAAAAGTCCCCCTTGCTGAAGGAGCTGCTCTGGTTTTGTAGGTGGAGGCCATCTTTTGCACTAGCAGTTCCCCATCGGTTCTCTGTGGGTTTTGGCAGTGACACTGCATCCTCTAAAGGAGAAGATGGAGAAGGGCTGCTGGCCCATGCTGCGCATGTCACTGCCTCTTCTGGAAAATAGATGGTGAAGGGGAAGCTTCTTACCTTCCTAAAATCTGTTTCAAAGCATGGCTAGATGAGTAGAGACTCAGTGGGGTGGGGATCAGGCCAGCAATCTGTGAGCCACTAGTGACATTTCTCCTGCACTTTTCCCCTTCCCACCCAGGAATCCTGCAGTTTAAGCCATGAAGATTATTGCCAAGTGACACTGGTGTTGGCGAAAGTTTTGACATTTGCAAATATCGGAGTGCTCTGTCTGCTTCCTTATTTCACATAGGTCTTCCCCCACGCCCCCCAGACTTCCTTGGGAAGTGAAAGCAGCAACAGAAGCAGGTTCATGCTGTGCACAGTGAGAGAATGAGGGACTGAAAAACCAAGAGATAGGGATTTATTGGTATGTACCAAGGTGGGACACCGGGAGAGTGTCCTTCTGGACTTGCTGGGACCCTGACCAGCCTGGGCAGGAATGGCTGCAATGTCCTAACCAGCTCCAACCAAGTTCCTTCTGCTGGGTCTTTTCAATTTTACATTGTTTCCTTGCACTTTCAGGCAATTATGGTATCTTCCATGTAATTTCATTCCAACGCGTGAAATATGGGAAGCAAGCGCTGCTGCTGTTTTGCAAATGTAAATGTTATCTTCCCCCAGGGAATGCCAAGGAGCTTGCCAACATCCTCAAGTTCCACGTGGCTGATGAGATCCTGGTGAGCGGCGCAGTCAGTGCCCTGGTGAGGCTGAAGTCCATGCAGGGAGATAAACTGGAAGTCAGCACGGTGAGTCACCTGGGATGGGGTTTCGCGGTCATCAGGGCTGTGGGCTGTGTTTAGCTGTCCGTGTCGAGGACCAAAGTATGTCTTCGCTCATTTGGATGGTGCGGGAACCTCTTCTAAATGTGCCCACAGACCCACCAAACAGTGTTTCCCGGGCTGTAGCGGAGGGACTGTTGCCATGTGTTCAATTCAACAAGCTGGCAGTCTTGAAATGTGGTTTGCTTCAGCTTTCTCCCCACACCAATTGTAAACGAATTCCAGGAGCTGTTATAAATTTAACCCTGAGTCATGAGAAAAAGCATAAATAAATTAAATTAATAGCTTGTTCAGCTAACACATCTTTTTTAGTGTAACGAAAATGATCTCTGCATGGGCTCCCTTAACACAGCAGGATTTATTTAGATGTATAATTTCATTTAAAAAATTCTGCGCTACCTTAAGAAAATGTAGGATCTTCTACTGATGACAAAAATATATTTCAGAAAATGAATAACTCAAGACACACTCTGTGCATAAGGACAAAAAGGCAGGACAAAAATGGAAAGGCCAGTGTTTCCAAGGGCATTGAGTTGGCCAACTTGTGTGCTAGACTCTTCCCGTGCCCAGTCCTGACCTGCCCTCTCCTGATGCCACCTCCGCAGCCGTCCCTCTTGGCACGAGCAGCGGCGCCCGCTGCCTCCAGCGAGCTGGTGGATGTGCTCTGCTGCCGCGGGACGGCGTTCCCAGCCAGCCAGCGAGAAAGTCCGTGCTCCAAAGCCTGCCAGCCCCTCCAGGACAAACTGCTCCGGTTATAATTTGTTTTTATGTTCTCCTTAATTGGCAAGAGGGATGAAAACACCTACAGCCATCCAGTAAATGAATGAATGAATGCGGAGTGAGGGCTTTTAAAATAAAATTAGAAACCACTGATGACAAAAGTTTCTCATTTCCTACTTTTAAAAAAATTTTTTCTTTTCCTGAACAGAAAAACAACGTAATACACGTCAACAAGGAGCCTGTTGCTGAAAGCGATATCATGGCCACGAATGGCGTGATTTATGCCGTGAACTCTGTCTTACAGCCACAGGGTAGGTCTGTGGTTAGAAATACCTAGAGCCACGCCATTACAGCAGAGCTGCTTTGGGAGGGAGTGGTGACACATGGCAATTGCTTCAGTTTATTGAGGAGGATTAGTCTGTTATGGGATTTTCTACACAAAGTAATGGAAGGAAGCAGCCTGTGTGCTTTGAAGAGTATTTCAATGCTATCTATGTCCCACCCTTAGCTTCAAGGCCGCAAGAAAGAGGTGACGAGCCTGCAGATCCCGCATTAGAAATCTTCAAACAGGCATCTGCGTTATCCAAGGTAAAAGACAAAAAATCTCTCACTGTAATTTGGTAATAATGACTGGAAGAAAATGTCACATTCAGATTTTTACTTCCAAAGAGAGTGAGTGTATGTGTTTCATGGAATGACCAATCCTCTCTTCTTACATGATTTAATTGTATAAGAAGTAATAGATTTTGCAACATGAAGCCTACAGTTTGCAGCGCACTGTGAATGTACCCTTGGCACAGTATGATATATGTCAACCTCCAATAATGTATATGGTACTGAGGAGTCATTTATCCATAGTTTTTGGAGACTAGGATAAATATATTGGCATGCAAACTGTTCTTATAGCTGTTGGAGATTTGTCGCATTTATGCAAACCTTATATTTTCTTTCCATGCAGGTTTCTCAGAGAAATCCTCGACTAGGTAAATAACTTCTCTAGCTCGTTTCTAATTTCTGTTGTATGTCCCTGTCCCTTAAGAAGAGGTTTATTCTGTTGTCTTGCTGCAAGCAAGATGTAGCATAACTGGGAGGGGAAGGGACAGGGAGATGCTGTGTGTCTGTCCCACCCAACTCGGTCTTCTCCTTGCAGCACCCGTCTACTCCCGGTTACTAGCAAGGATGAAGGAGAACTCAGGCGGATTCTGAGCTGCATCGTGAGCAACCGCAGTCAGCGCCTCCATCCCATCCGCTCCGGCTGACAGCTAAAGAGAAGGACAGAATTGTTTTTAAAAACCAAATATCACCCATAAATTTATTTTTGCTTCCAATGAAATGGATAGGAAAAAGGAAAAGCCATAGATATATGTATATATTTTAATACCATTTTTATTTGGTTTTGACCTTAAAGTTCCCACACTGAGGATAGGTTTTGGGTTTGTTTTGTTTCGTTTTTTACAAAGTAGTCACTAATTTGCGATTTTTAACATAGCCAGTTTTGGGCTTGATACGTATGTACCAGGGCAGGTGCTGTATTCCGCTCTGGTTCAGGAGCTCAGAGAGATGCTTAGAGCTCGCCTTGGTGCTGTCTCACTGGGGGAGACTGAAAGGGGCTGAATTAAAACCTCTTTTCCAGGCTCCCAGTGGTACCTACTGGCACTGCAAACTCCAGGCTCCCAAAGCAGGGAGCCAGGTATGATCTCACTGAAAACTCCCTCAAAACCAGTGCCAGAATTGGGAAATTTTGGCCAGAAAGACTTGGCAGGAATTGGATATGTTCAGCTTTCTGAGCAAATACATCACCCAGGGCCAACTGTATGGCTGGACGAACAGCGATTACTTTGGAGGAAGTAAATTTGTTGAATTAATTAACTATCACCCAAGCAATTGTTTTTCCTGCTTTTGTTTTTTTTAAACAAGCATGTGCTTCCTTCTTCCCCTGTGTTTTAAAATTCTTCCATGAAATTCTGAATTGAAGGCTTTTAACAAAAGCCTCTCTATTGACATTGAAGAAACTGCATAATTATAAGCTATGGTTTGAACTGTTTTGTTTTTTTTTTTTATTGGGTTTTGTTTATGCCTTTGGGTTTTAACTGTGCTGCGTTTTGTTCACGAGATTGAAATGAGAGTTCTCCCTGGCTGAAGCCTTCCAGTAAATGATTCATTTTTAATAATGGTTGTTTTTTTTAATAAAAATTAAAAATAAAATCAAAAATATAAATACGACAAGTGATGATAATGCTTGTTTGGGTTTTTGTTTGGTTTGAATTGCCTGATGGCACAGTTTAACCACCTGAGCACTGGGATGGAGGGAGGTCAGATTTGGCCGGATCAGTATTAAGAGGTCTAATAGTTACTTGAGTGGAATGGCAAAGCGTTTCTCCTCTCCGAGCCTGGCCTGTCATAATTTTTCGGCAGTGCTTTCATGAGCAGTCGCTGTCAGGCACTTCAGGGAGCACAGGGCAGCCACGCGCATCCTTCCAGCTGGATGCTCGGCCACCCTCGCCGACAGCTGGAGCTCAGCGCTCCATGCCATGATGCTGACAGCGCTTATTCACCCCATCAGGGCTTTATACTCACTCCCTGGGCAGTTATTACCTTGGTGGCACCCAGAATTATGAGGCAAAAAAAAAAGTGTCTCAAGTGCAGAATACAAAAACCCCCAGTTGTTTTGTTTGCTCTGGCTGAGAAATATGCTGGTAGTTTTTCTTCTGTTG
This sequence comes from Haliaeetus leucocephalus, assembly GCF_000737465.1. Taxonomy (NCBI): domain Eukaryota; kingdom Metazoa; phylum Chordata; class Aves; order Accipitriformes; family Accipitridae; genus Haliaeetus; species Haliaeetus leucocephalus. The sequence continues at coordinate 4,337,397 of NW_010973092.1, forward strand.
AAAGCCCAAATTGAAATCCCGTATGCTCTGAGCCATCTGCATAACAGAAATGTACGAAAAATAATCAAGCTCTTCTTTTATTTCCATTCCCCAACCTCTCATCTCATGTTTTTATTTTTCTGGCATGATGCAGACCTGTTATTTAAGGCTGGAGTGGTGATGGGGAGCCCTTTGAGCCACCTATTCCCAGCAGCCCAAGGAAGAGGAGTTGTATCAGGGGACTGGCTCCTGGGGGGGGCTCAGCTTTTTGTAATTAGAATAATTAATTAGTACCTCCTACAAAAGCGTGAGAGAGAGAAAGAACCCCCTTGCATCTTGCTCAGTAGTAGCATGTGCAATTGCAAGGGCAGAGGCCTGCCTTTTTTTTTCTTCTTTTTTTGTTCTCCTTGATGCTTCATGACTAAGTGATAGAAAGTTCTTCACAACTTGGGAAGGTGGAAAGTAGATCTGATCCTCATCTAGGTGAGTGCCCCTTGCTGGTACCTTCTTGGTGTCTGGCCAGGTGACTAAGTGTTTCTTTGCAAAATGAAACCATTTTAGATGGGAGTAGGGGAAACTTTGCTTAAGATGTGCTTAGTAACTACAAGAAGTCCTATCTGTTGAGAGAGCTGGTTTCATCCCCTGGGAATACAGCCTGGCTTTCCACTGTGTGGTTTAGGGGCAGGTGCTGGGGCTGGTGGTGCCGCAGCGATGGTCTCCTTCGCATTTTGCATATGGCCTGACTTTGCCAGGCTTGCTTTGATGGGGACACCAGGTTTACGAGTCCCAGCAGATAGAGGAGTGTTAGCGTCTCAATCCAATTCCCTTTTTGCTTTATCCCATTGCTTATCCTTCCTGGCTCTCCGGCAGCGCTCCCTCCCTCGCTCCTCCCGCTGCCTGCTCCATCCCCCAAGCTGCTGTGGGGTGCCAGCAGCAGCTCCCTGCGGTGCTGCGGGTGCAGGGCTGGTGTCCCTCTTGTGTTGCCTCTCTAATTTCCCCAGGATCCCACATCCGAGGAAGACATCCCAGGGTGCCTTCCCATGGGCTCTCTGCTTGGAAGCTCCCCAGGGCTTTGGTGTCTCCAGATGACAGTTCATGTTGGTGGAAGCTCTTGAGATGAATTAATTCCCTCCCTTTCCCTGCTCCAAGTTGGTTTCTCACCATACTGTGCTCAGGGAGGGTTACCCAGATGGCTTAGATTAACGGCAATGCTTGAGCTGCTTTAGTTGATCAGCAGGGACTGCATCTCTCACTTTGATTCAGTGACACTTTGGGGATGTTTTCCCCCCTGGATATTCATTCCTGTACCTTCACTCCTGTGAAGCGAGCGAGCATGGGTGCTGGCAGTCATCCCACCAAGGGGAGCGAGATGTTATGCTTCAGCTTTCAAGGGGAGCAAACAGAGGAAGCAAGAGGAAAGCAGCTGAAAGATGGGGAAATAAGGAGTGCTGAGATGATGGGAATATAAAATTTGTCTGTCGCTTTCTAAAGAAATATTTTTTAAGGGTTTTTTTTTTAATGTGACAGAAGGTGGAAGTGAAAGGAAGAAGGAAGTTGCTGTTGCTGAGGAGAAACATAACTCCCGTGGGGAAGTGCTGGCCGAGGAGCTCCCGCGAGCCTGGCTGGATGTGGGAACCTGAGGGATGTCCCAGCCGAGGGCTGTGGTGGGATGGAGAAGCTGGGGCTCCCCTGGGTACCCATCCCATCCCACCCTGCAGCTCCAGGAGTCTCCAGACAGCAACACACTGGGGGTGAGGAGGGAGCAAAACCTGATTAAGGTGCTGCTGGGCGAGGGTCTGGGCTGCTGCGGAGAACCTGGGGCAGCCCTGGGACAAGCAGCGTTTAGGATTAGCTTTCCTGTGGCAAATACCACCGAGGTGTTCAGCACATAACCATATTGCACCAGTGGTTTTTGGTTTTTCACGTTGTCAGAGGATTTCCACCTGAAACCAAGAGTGTGTGGGTGCATGCCACCATGAGCTCCAACCAGGCTGTCCTCTGCAGGAAATCTCTTCAGGGCTGGGGCAAAAAGAGCCAAACTGAGAGCAAAGAAGAGCCTTTTGGAGGAGAATATTGCTTTTTTCCTCCTTTGGAGTCAAGAGTGTTTTTCTATTGAAAATTTGCAGGAATGTGCAGCCGCCCTTGTTTACTCTTTTAGAATAATGATTCCTTCACTTGCAGTGGCTGCAGTTCAACAAAATAATTAAATATATGCAGAAATCCATTTAGGAAAAATACAGCTTCTAAGCGTGTGCTCTAAGTCCTGAAATCCCACCAACGCCTAGTGACCATGGCCGGGTTGATGCTGGTGGGCAGCTCCTGTGCCGGCTGAGCACCAGTGCTCTCCTGGGTTGGAGCAGTAAAAAGAAAGCAGCACCTCTGGAGGGCTGGAAAAGCAAATGTCGAATGTGAAATACTGCGTTTTGGGAAGCTTAATGTGGTGGTTTTTCTCATTTAAATCTTAAGAGCCAGAGATGCTTTTCTAGAAAATTCTTTTACTTTCCAGTGGCCTTCTGCAAATATACTTAAAGCAAGAGAAAAAGCAGCGCTGTGCTTTGTCCCGGGAGAGATGTCACATGCAGCGCCGTACTGGAAAACACGTGCTCTTCCAGCATCGTGGAAATCTCGGAGCACTCTTTGCTTGGCTTACGAAAGAGATTGGGAGTTGACCTGCCCCAAGTGCTGGGGCTTGGGAGGGGAGTCAGGCTTGGAGGGCTGCGAGGTGGGTGACGGCAGCTCCCTGCGCCTCGTTACATGAAAATTGGAAAGGCAAAAGCCTTCGTGTGTGTCAAAGGGCAGGCAGAGGCTTGAATGAAGTGAAGGCATCGCAGCCAGATGTGCTGCAGAAGGGTGACCCCTGAAAGTCAAATCTGAAGGCAAGGGTGAAGCCACCCACGTGCCATCACTGGAAGAAATTGTACTCCCTGCTTTTCTGCTGTACACACATTCTTGCTTCTGCGTGATTTATTGGAAAGCCATTGCACCTGTTAGCTGTTGTCTCGGGAGGAGCAGAAAGAAAAACTAAGGGTAATATTAGTGCTGGTGAAAGATAGGCTCAAAGGAGCAATCTGCATTGGAGGCATCCAGCTGTGGATCAGGCAACTCTTGCATTTTTTTTTTCTTCCAAGTCCTTTTCAGTGACATATTTGAGAGATTTTGCAGAAATCTGTAAATTCCCCAAAGAAAAATATTTAGGGGGACTTTCTTTCCAACAATGAATGATGCCTTACTGTTTCTTAATATTTTTTTATGATTAAATACTTTGCAAAAGCTCATCACTTTTCCTAGGAGAAGTCATTTGGTGTGAGAGGAGAGGGGTATCAAGTGTCCAGTGAGTCATGCAGCACTCTGTGCCACATGAAGGCATCCTCTTGCTAAGGTAGAATAACTTTCCTAAGGATCAGTTATTACCTCCTGGAAAGGAAGGTGACAAGAAGGGTCTGTTTGTCGGATGCTGCCATTCACAATACTGTAAAATTCTTTACAGAATTGCTGTGAGTTGGCCCAGGCACATCTCTGTCCTGGTACAATTACCCGTGACTTTTCTGTAGCTTTTCAGAGAGCTTGACTGCCTGTTAGCCTTTTGACTTGCCACCTGTCTCTTCTTTCTCTGTTCAGTCTATCTTTCCAGTGGGACTTCACCGGACTCCTGAAGTCACACCTTCATTTTTTTTTCATGTGCAGCTTGTGCATCGGAAAAATGTAAAGTTATATTTTAACTGCTACTTCTGGGAGAATAATCAAAATCTGTTTCGAAAATAATTGTGCAGAAGCTGGAGGCATTCTGAGGGCATTTGTTGAATTTCTGGTTTTGTGAAGGCAGGAGGATGAATTAATGAATTTCAGGATTTCCACCAGTGCTTCTGTGTACCTTGTCTAGCTCTCTGCCTTTGTTTCAAAGTTTACAATTGGGATAAGTGACCTTTTTTAGCCACTGTTAGGTGGAAATCCCACATAACCCCCACGTGTTACAACACTACCTTTGTACACGCAGCACTTCTGGAGTTACCAACCTCCATGAAGAGCTGGAGGATGGTTCTGAAGAAAGGCGAAGTATCATGACAACTGTGACAGCATTTGTGACTTTATAATTAAGGCTGATTTTATAATACTGGTCTGAAGACACATCCTTTTGCTGTAAGCTGTAGGCATCCTAATCCCTGTACCCAACATGGTTTGTGTTCTAGCAATGTTGTCAGTGCTGTTTGTGGCTTTGGACATGGGATAGGCTCGAGTGGTGATGCGGCTTCCAGCTTGGAGCTGCAACCTCAGGGTTCAGGCTGTGGGTCTGGCTGGACAGGGTGTCCTACCAAGTCTGGCTATGCCTGGTCCTACTCCTAGGCAGATAATAGATCCTCATCCTTCTCATCATGCAGAACCCAAAGCACTCAAAGATTTACAGACTCATCCCTGACAATGGTACGTCCATCCCTGCACTCAAGCCAAAGGGACCCGATTTTGCAATCTTTGCTCACATGAATAGTAGTGACACACCCCATTAATCATCCCCGTGGACATGCACTGGCACCAGCAAGTGATTAAACTAGCAAAAGTGGCTGGTTCCCTTCCTTAGCTCGTAACTAAAGAGCAGGAAAAAGTGGAATAAATAAACCAAAGCTGCAGAGTAGTCACGCAAGGCAAAGGGAACCGAGGAACATCAGCAGAAAGTGCTCCAGGACAACACCATCTGCGAGCACTTGAGGTTCAGGAAATGCTGCTCTTTAAGAAGTTCATGGTGCTGTTGCATACAGCAGGAAACAGACTGGGGGTGAGGCTCTACAATTATGCCTTTTATTTGCTCAGCATATTTTGCCTCTTTTTACGTAAAACCAGCAAATGAGGAACTTGAAGTCGCTTTTCCCATAAAAGCTTTTGACTGCAGAATTGTTTATGGGCTTTCTTCTTTGGGGCTGCTTCTACCTTACATTCTTGCTGCTGTTACCCTGAAATCTAGGGAAACGGTAATAAAATGACCTGTGCTCCAAGCTTCTCTGAAATGCCTGTGCTCTCAGTTGAGGCCCTAAAAGATGGGACACTGTGAGCTGTATCAGAGCTGAACCATGACCCCAGTAGTACTGGTTGAGCTGTGCAGCTCAGACATGGTCCTGTGCTGTGCCCAGAGAGTTCCTGCTGGAGATTTGGGAGATTCTTTCCATTGCGTGTGCAGACAGGGCAGGAAAGATGCTCACCCGTTCCTGACCGCCTAGGCTTGGGCACGGGAACTGTGCTTGCCAAGAGGTCCCAGCTGTGAGGCTGGTGTCACTGGGGCACAGTGGGTTCTGGGGCTGCCCTGGCTTTACACAGTGAGGAGGCAAGAGGTAGTGTTAAGGAGGCAAAAAACAGACAGTTTGGGGGAAAGCAACTCACTGGCAGACATGTCCTCTCCACCTGCCATTCCTCTGAGTAATCTCTCTGCTGCTAAGTACCTTTACGGTAAAAAAGGGCAGCTGCTGTTTCAGGTTAGTGGTTTCTGAGGCAATACCATTGCCTCATTGTTTATCAGGTTTCCTGACTCCTCAGGGTGAGCTGGCTCATTGGGAAGCCGTGTTCTCCTCTTCCTCCTCCGCCTGTCACCGGGTGATGGCACTGAGGGTTGAAAGCATGTCCACGCAGGACGCTGTGTGGCAACCATGCAAAACTCTTGCTGAGTCCGAGATGCTGACATGTTTGAAGGCATTTTTTTTTTAAGGATTGCAGCAGTCCAGGTTATATAGGAGGCTATTTAAAAAAAGATGGGAAGAAATTGGCCCTGGGAAGCCCTGAAGTGAGGTGGTGGCTGCCTGGGGAGAAATAACCTGCCTTTGGTTCAGCAGAGGTGAATGCTTCGGAAAGCTGTGGGCAGATGTGCCTGGGAAATCAAAGTTGTCTTCATCTGGGCTCTTCCTCCTGCCCTTCATTCCAACTTGCTTAGCTTTAGGTCATATTAACAAGAATCAAGGGAAACTGAGGCTGGGTGTACCAGGGAGAGCACAAAATGCTGGGCTGCGTGGGGCCGATGGGCAGGGACGGATGCTCGGCGTGGAGCATGTTTCTGCACCGCACAACCTGGGGATGCTCGAGGGCATTGGGGAGTGAGGGAAGCACAATGAGTAATGCTTGGAGTAGGTGGTCCCAGGCCTGCTGACCTAATATTCCTCCCAAGCTACTATATTTGGGTACCACAAGCAAGTGATTTTACTTTCCTGGTTAAAAACAGGTCCCCTAAAGTTATGCTGCTGGCTGCTAACCCTCGCCTCGCAGCACATGCGGCTCGCCGAGCAGCAACCCTTCTTCTCCCGTGGGTCACCTCGGGTGGCGCGAATTCTGTGAAGGACTGCAGAGCCGCATTGCTCGCCGTTTAATTGTAACCAGATTCTCCTAGAAATGTCTGCTGAAATATTTATAAATATTATAGCCAGCAGCTGCTAATGCCAAACAGGAAATTTTAAGCTGAACAAACTTTTCCACGTTTCTAAGTGGGAAAAGTAAACTGTAGCTAAGACCAGTATTTAAAAAAAAAAAAAAAAAGCCTAAATAGCAACAAGCTTCCACTGTTCCATATCCTGACAGAAGTTCATGATTTCTTGAAGTCTAGGTCCCTTCCAGCTAGGCAATTTTCTATAAGCAGTATGTCTGCACAGTGTTATAGAAGGTGGCTTTAAAAAAGAAAATGGGGTTATACCTCACCACAGGCAGTTGTGCTGTATGATGTGACAGCCCTGCGTCATGGTACAGTTTTTACATTAGGGTCATCTCACGGCAGGAAAGGGCCATTGGGAAGCTTCCAGTAATGGTACATATGTTGTACCTGCTCTCGTGGTAGCTATCAGTCTTGGGGGACTGGCATTTTAAGCTGTTGGTTAATGTAATTTCAAGGGGAAAAAAAATAAATACAGAACTTGAATGGAAAGCAATGAGCCAGGGATGAGGTTGGTGGGAACAGTGGCCACCCAAGCAAAAGGAGCCCTGTTTTGTCTTGCATTTCATGTCTTGGGCTTTTTTTCCCCTTTCAAGCTCTCTTCTAGGATTTTCTTGTTGTTGCTCATTCATTACTTGGTATTGAGAAAATATTTTGGACACATGGAAAAAATGTAACATTAAATCTTTGTGGAATTATCTGTTTTAAACAACTTCTGCTGTTTATGAGTTCATTAAATTCATCTTCAGCCAAAAGGCATTATTAGGCTTTTTAAAACTGATTCATGTCATTTCATAGTCAATTATATTGGAATAGACATGAAATAAAGCAAATGTCCTCAGTGTGCATATTAATTCTGAAATTGTATTCTCCAGTTCAAGCATCATCAAATTGAAGTGGAGAAGTACAGATCTTGAGTCTTTCAAAGAATGAATTATCAAAATAACTCTGCCTTTACCATCCCCACTATTGCCTTCATATACAGATATTTTTATGAGCTCCTTTTTTTGATTAAATTCTGTTTACCATGGTACCTTAATGGAAAGAGAAGAGCTTTCTGATGCTGAGATTTCTTTTGTTTAACTTCTGGCTATTGGTAGCAAATCCTTATCCACTTCTTTTATGTGAGTTAATTTTCTTGAAACGAGTCAATGGTGTGCAGTGAGCTTGGCTACAGAGTGCCTGGGCTGAATCGTACTTTGCTGTCTGGGTGGTTTTTGGTGAGCAGCATGCATTTTAAAAGGCAAAAAGATTGTACAAGGAAATGAAGTTTTAAGGATTCCTATAAATTTTAGTGTCTAAGAGTAGTAGGATCTCAGGAAGGCTTTATTACAGTATAAAATGTGGAGTTTAGCAGCAAATTCATTCATAGCTTTTCTACTTGAATGGACTCTATCTGGTTTAATTCTGGGTGGGAAATAAAGCACCCAGGTGGGCAGCTCTGTGAGGACTTGATTTTATTGTGATACCGTGATGAAGGAAGGTCTCAGCCCGGTGTGGGGTGAAGGGGAGCGTTGCTGGCTGGTGGTCAGAGACATCCATAGCTCTCAGAGGTCCCTGACAGTTTCTGTGGGAACGTGGTGCACTCCATTGCCAGCTCACTATCCAGAAATTCATTACACGAGAAAACTGCAGGAGTTTCATCTCTCAAATCCCGCTTTCCATTCTGCTGATCACCTCTGTAGGTTGCTGCTAAACTCTCTGCTTTTAGGTTGGTCTTTCTCGGTTGTTACCCTGGCACCCTGGAAGGGTGCACGTGGGACAAAACAAAGGGTTCAGTCTCCTTCCTTTGCAGGCAGGTGGTATGGGCAGTAATCCTGCCCGGGCTTTCCCCATGCATAAAAAAACATCCCTTTGAGATTACTTTTTCTTTTTTCAGGCTGTCACTGCAGATACTATATGAAAAACCAAGCCGAATTTTTCAGTGGCTGGAAAGACACCATAGTAGCTGAAAAGAAAGGTGGGGACCTTTGGCTAGTATCCACATAAATGTTCTTGATCACAAGGGGTTTAAGCAAGATATCTCGCTAGTTGTTTGTCACCACGTAATCAATCTTCCAGCTCCCTTTAATGCTGAATCTCCATCATTGCACAGGTTTGCCAAGGTAGTCTGCCATGCTTGAGCAACTTTTCCCTTGGGAATTGCTCAGAAGCGTGTGTTCGTCCTGTTGTGGGAATTAAATATATATCCTAGACCTTAAATCACCTGTATCAGAGGCTTGACTTCTGCTTGCAAGTCCTGGCTGAGTATATGCATGATGTGCAGACTCCTTGGCAGCTCCCTGTTGCTGCAGCACCCTCCCGCTGTACCCTTTAAAGCATCCCTGGGTTTTCCTTTCCCTGCTTGGCAGGATGCACCAGGCTCCTCTGGGCCAGAATAGACATGACGGAGCATGAGTCACGAGTTCTCTGTGTTCTGGTATCTGGAACAAGTTTCTGAGTCTAATTTGAACCAGACGCTTAGTGGGAAAGAAATGTGCCTCTGAGCCTCTGCAGATGTGTAGGCAGTCAGGAGGGGCAAATCTTAGCAGAGAGAAATGTTTTGTCTCACTCCTAGTCAATCCTTAAGAGCCCCAAGTGTCACCAAGTGAGGCTTGAAAAAGCAGTTAAGGTATTTTACTGCCACTGGGTAAGTCTCTGAGCTCTTTGATGCATTCTTAGATACAGATCTAATAGTGTGGAGGCTGGGGTACTCAACTGGTTGTTCTTCCATGCATACCTTCCCTCCAGAGGTATGGCTTTTCAAAATCATTAGTGATGGCTTTACCCAACGGTTGGTCAAAGCCTTGATCTGGATCTTGCATGCATAGACAAGGAGATACACCTAAGGTCTGTGTTACCCTGCCTTTGTGTATCAGCACCATTGGAACAGCCTCAGCCCTTCACTGTCTGCTGTCCTGTGACTCTTGTTTAGATTCGGTTGTCTCCACGGTCAATGTCTTCCTCTGACCACAGGGATTCAGCAACATCTTAAACACGCAGATGCAAGACAAAGCAACTGAGCTGTGGTCAGATGCCACTGCTGTGACAAGGAGGTCTATTTAGAAGCCTAGTTTTGAATGGCCAGCAATTAAATCCATTTTCTGCATAACTGATGAGAAAATTCTGGCTGCCTATCACTAAGCTCTAAATAAGAACGTGGTTTAGAAGGAACTTTACTCTTCCCAGAATGTGGCGCTGTATGGCTTTGGGCTGCAGATTAGTTGTAAGTCTTTGCCCATCAACTTGGATGGACATTGCCTGACTCCTACACTTTTTTTTTTTTTTTTAATTTTGCCTTGACATAAATAAGTACTAAGGTGCTATTCTGATATTTTTCTCCCAACCTCCACATGATTTGTAGGGAATGACAGGAACAGAGCAATGCCAAGAACTCCTTTTGCAGGGTTTTGGGGACAACACCACATGGGAGTAGATAACCATGTCCTGAAAGGCAAAGCTGACTTGTTCCAGATCGAGACAAACATTGAATCATGAATGTATTGGCCTGCACCATCCACAGCCAAACACAAGATTTACAGATAGCTCAGAGCGAGAGATCACTGTGACAGCTTGAACAGCAAGATGTGAAAAAAGGAGCAAGCTACAGATCTAATTACAGCTGCCCACTGCAGATTGGGTTGTTTAAGGTAAAGGCAAACTGGAATGTCCATAAAAAGCGAGAGGAAAGTAGCTGCCCAAAGTGCTGTGTGCCAGGTCCCTGCTGAGGTGGCATCACCCCACCTTGCCTCAGGCGCTGGAGCTGCAGCACTTGAGGATCCAGCCTGGAATTTTTATTACATTTAGGAGCAAATTACATCCAGTTTAGGAATTTTCCAGCGAAATCCTTATTTGCTGCGAAATGTTGATCCACTGAACCCCAAACTTTGACAGTATAATGATAATGAGAAAGCGTTCTTATATCCTGGATGGGATTTTTGCTAAGAGATGGAGACCATCACAGCATAGTTCACACTTGGGCTTAAGAAACTGAGGTTGGTATTTCAGGCTGGATTTAGGTTAGAGAGGAGCTCACCCATACCTCAGGTGCAGCTTGGTGCTTTTCCTCCCCTGAGAGATCCAGGAGGTCTCCCAGCTCCTTGTATGGACCCGGGCAGTGCTGTGAACTAAATATTGGAGAGTATACAAGCTGGCTGGCTCCTTACAAAGCCCAGGGTGGTTCTTAGAGACTGGAGGAGAGGATCTCCCCTGACCAGCTGGTCACGAGGCATCCCTTAAGCACACAGAACTTGCTGGAGATTTACAACAGGTGGAGGTTCACATCTGGTTTTGGCTCCACAATGCAGGGAATTAACTTGTCAGGTTTAAGCATTTGACATCTCTTACAGTTCCACAGACTCTTCCTAGCTGCAATAGCGGAAGAGGAAATTAAGCTTGATTGAATCCCCTCATGCATTACAATGTACCATGCCTCTTTACACCCTGCTTCTAATACTTCATCCCCAAAGCAATGATTCTTACCTCAAAATTATTTTCTTCCCTGACTTCTGGGACTTTCCTAGATGCTCAACAGGGATGGCAGCTGATTAGAGAGGGATGGAAAAGGGGAAGACACATTAACTCCTGTTTTTTCAGCTGCTCTGCAAAGGATGGCTTTTCTGCTCCATGCTGGGGGCTTAGCTGAGCAAGGCTGTCCTGCTGAAAGTGGGACAGCCCCTAGAAAAAGTGAAAGAGTTTACCCTGTTGATTAATCACAGTTCCCATTAGACTCTTAAACCTGGACCTGTCGGAAGGAATGAGGCTCTGCCGCAACGTCCTCGTAATTCTGGGCTTGTTAATTGTATGGATTGTGGCATATATGTACCTTGCTGGGCTGACTTAGCCCTGACAGTAACACCTTTTGGTGACCTGTATGTGCCACACATTGGTCCAAAAGCAAAGACACATATTAGTGCTGCTGTTCCAAAAGAGCTTCGCCCACCAGGGTTCTATTCATAGATGTACCTTTGAGGTATCTACTTCCAGCCCACTCCTTTGTGGAAAGATGTCTTTACCTTCTGTTTCACTTGTTATTTTTAACCAGGGCCAGAATTCAACCAAGGATATGCAAATGTGAGATAGTGAGCAGCACCTGCTCACAGCCCTTTAGTGATGGCCCTGGCCCTGCCTGCCTACAGCGGGTGTGAGACAGCTTCTGGTTCGGTCCCTTCCTACCCCATCTCGACTTTGCAGACCTTGGCATTGTGCTTGGAATGATGCTGAGGCCCAGCTGCAAGTGCTTTAGCTAGTGCTGTCAGCCATGCAAATCTGCTCCATTTAAGTAAACTGTTTAAATAGATAGAAATGTACTTTAATGTACCTGATATATGTACTTAAATCTATAATACAGTACTGTAATACCACGGTTACACCTATAGCAGCAGCAGCTCCATCCAGGTAGTAAGTGCATGTTCACATTAGTGTGGCCCTTCAAACCATGGTATGAGGTGTATTTGTGAACCATTACCTGTCCTTCTGCAACTATGTGCTGATGGGATGCAGACGTCTGTAAAGTTTTGGTCTCCAGTGGCTGTAATTGCTGCTAGCTTAATACTGGCAAAGACTCTGGAATTTATTCTGTGTTTCATCTGTTGGATTTTAGTGAGGATTTTTTCTCCATCACATTTTGCACATATAGATGCCTTGCATTTTATGAGCCTTATGTAGAAAAAGTACCACCACTGTAAGGTAGTAGTATAATTATGTTTACTATAAACTCCATCCACATTCTTCTGGTTCTAGTAATCTGTTTCTGGAGAGTAGATAGCCATGTCTCTGGCAGTCAAATATATCATAACTGTGTCACACAATTACTGTAGGAGCAGAATTGCTGTCACTTGCAGCAAGCCTGTGTTTTTACTTGTAAGAGGGTGACTAATTGGAACCACCTGCAGTCACTGAAGCCAGGAGCCTTTTGGCTTCAACACAGTTTTGCTGAGAACACTAATGCAATTACTTAGGTGAACTAATCTGTAAAGGATGTTTTTCTGTTGTCTCTGCATTAATTGTTTCCAGCTTATGGCATGGAAATGCTATTGGCCCTGGGAGGCAAAGGGGAGAAGGGAAAGAAGGAATGTCAGAACCAAATGGAAGGTTTGGATGAATGTAGGAGGTACTTGGGGCTTTTCTTCCTACTCCTACATTCATTAAATCATGGGAACAAAGGTTAAACTATTTGATTAAGTCACACTTGGTAGACCAGGCCTTGGTCTGCCACAGAGCAGCTGTGAACTATTCTATAGCTGCAAAACTTTCTTAAAATGGGTCATCCTGGTCTCCAGGTGCCTCCTGCTGCTTGGGAGCAAGTCCTCAGCCTCCCTTCTGTCGCTGGTACAAAGAGTTGGCTCTAGTAAAGGTGTCTGTGGGATTCCTCTCTTCCCAGAGATCCTGCAGACAGACTTGCTATCCCAAGATGCCTGCTCTGGGATCCTGTGGCTTCCCTCAAGTTGTTCTGCTGCTCCCAGTTCACTAGAACTTGGGCACCAGTAGCCTTCAGCCCAAATATCCAAACCTTGGGAGCCCATGGAGCATCTCTGGAGCTTTCTTCCTCCTGTTGCTGCTGAGTCTGGGTTGTTTGGCTTTGGCTTCCTCACCTGTGACTTAAACAAATGTTGTCCCTCCTGCCTGCCCTCCATTTGCTCTGTCTCCTCATCCTCAATCTTGCCTGACTAGACTATAAAAGTGCTAAACGTAGCATTAAGCTAGCTTGGCAAACAATCTTCAGAAGAGCATCCTCCCTGCTGGGTTGTCAGAGCAGCTTTGTGTTCAGCAAAGCATCTTCCCTCATTCCGCTCCCTTGTAAGATCCATTCCCTTCCTCTTACGTTCACCTCAGAAATGCCTAGTTTTAATTTTTTTCCTCTTGGCACGATTTGTTGTCCCTCATTTTATATCTTTCATATTTTCCCTTCTCTGTTCTAATCCCTCCCTCTTTCACTTGTGATTGTACCAATGTGCTTCTTGTTGCATATCAGTTCTGGAAAACATCCAGCGCACCACCTCTGTGTACTCTTCCTTCGGTCTCTCTGAGCAGAACTCCTTCTCCAGGGAGCAGCTTGGTACCAGCAGAAACCCAGAAGGTCTCTGGAAACACCCAGAACCATTCAATCATTCGGGTTATAAGCAGAGATTTCACACTGAAGGTGACTTCCCAGTTTGGAGGTCACCTTCCTCAGAGGATGGTGTTGAACATCTCCAGCTGAGGTGCAGCTCCATCATGGTCAGCTCTCTGAGCATTGCTTGTCCCGCACAGCCAGGTGCTATCAGGGAAGAGTTTGGAGTGTAGCTGAGCTACCACTGCTTGAACACCTCTCCTCTGACTGCAGATAGATGGCTAAATACTCAGCTTCACAGAGTCAAGTATCTAAAATACTGAATATTCACAATCATTTTTTTTTCTTCCAACTTCTGTGTGGGAAACATGTGTGGATGTGGGTATTTTTGAGAAGAAAAAAACTTGTAGAGAAGATTTGGCCATTTCCAGCACTTGTGTCACTTGAGTAAGAAGGCTCCGTACATGGAGCCTGATGTTTGAGCACATGAACTCCCTGTTCTTGAAGGGGGTGTTGGAAGCGGTGTCTGACTCTCCTACGTCTCTGAAGACTTCAACTGTGCATGTCAACGCTCAGATTTGAAGGCAGCTGTACAGAAGAAATGTTCCCAGATCAAAATGACTCATTAGCAGAGGCTGGGCTGAGGCCATACTATTTTGAGTCAAGCTCCACTTGTTCCACCTCCAGCAGCCACTCCGTTCCAGAGAGGCTGCATGGGCTAGATGACCTTCGCTCATTAACTAACACATGAACATCCCTTCCCAGCGGTAGCTTCCACATGCTGAAATTACTCACTTGACATCCAAATATTAATGGAAAATGTCTTTTTAATACTGAAAGCTATTCCCTTCTTGCATTCATGTCCAAACCATAGCCTTTTGGATAAGCTTCTGGCATACCGCTGGTTTCTCCAAAGCAACCATCTCCTGCAAATGGTAAGCAGCTAATGGAAAAAGAATATCTGTCTGGAGCACTTGGAAAGAGAGATCACAAAGGTGCCTTACAGAAAACTGCAGATTTTAATCCCAGATAGAGAAGCTAGAATTCTTCTTTGGCAATGCCTACTGCTTTGCACTGGCTGTTCTTTCCAGGCATCAAAGTTTCTCCTATAGAAGCAGAGCAGGGAAGGTAGCTGTTGCAGAGTGTTGCTCGTCAGGGTATTTTGCACGTTTTTGTGTGGTTTTCCTGGGATGGTCTCTCCCACTACCTGTTCCCCTTTTCTGTTCCATTTTGAAAACGAAAACTACTTGCTGTGTCAATGCTTACAGCACAGTGCCACAACAAATGGCAGTTTTGCTAGATAAAATGTAAGCAAGTTTATTTGCCTGTTTACATAAGGTTTCCTCAGGCATGTCAAGTATTTTAGTTGTGGAATGAGCAAAGTCATTTTATTATGGTCAGACTGTAAGCAGACAGCCTAGGGATTTCAGAAATCATTTCCTTAAATTCATTGCTTTTTCAAGTTTTCATTTTGTCTATAATATTGTATGTGCTGGGTTTTCCTTTGCAGCCTACTTACCATCTGCAAACTTGTTTTAAATGTGCTACTGTATCTTGATCCGAATCCTCAATAACCAACATTTCATATGAAGTAGAAGTGCCTTCACTTTGCCCTGCAGAATCAGGACTGATTTTCACTGACCCTTGACCCAAGACCTGTCAGTCCCAGGCCACCTCATCCTTTCTGCAGAGGTGTTGGTGATCTGAACGGGATCGCCTTTCAGAAGGGAAGAGACCAACCTGGGCCAGGTATGGGCTGGGATGGGACATCCAGAGCATCTCACCTGGCTTTGCAGAGATGGTGGCTGCAGGGCTGGCTCGAAGGCCAGGCGATGGCTGGAAGTTCCCTTTCCTGTGCACTTTTGGGAAGGTCCTGAATGGAGCACCGTGCCTTGCAAGCGCGGTGTCTGTCAGCATCGTCTTTCTTCGCACTCCTGTTCCCTTTGCTCCCTGTGGATCTCCACACTGGGGCAGTTCTCCCCAAGCTCCTAGAAAGAGTCCTAGACTCCCCTCTTCTTGAAAAAGTCCCTTTATTTCTGGCTGGCTGTTGGAAGCTGGAGGGATTGGACTCTAATGCATCTGGATGCTGAACAGAAACGGATGGTGAAACAGTGAGGTCATTGGAGTGATGTCAGACAAAAGCTTTTGAATGTGGTGTTAGTGGAAAAAAAGATGCAGCTGATGGTTTGCATATTAACTTGACATTTTTCCAGCTAATTCTGAATTAAAACCAAACAACAAACCAAAACCCAAACAAACAAAAAAATTGATGGAGAACTACATTATGTTGTGATGAGGAACAGTAATTCATGGTCAAAACCAAAACCAGTGTAGTACCATCATTAGGATTCTTGACTATTGCTCTACCATGTGCCTTTTTTTTTTTTCCTTAGCTGTAATCAACCTGTTAAATTCTAAGTGTGACCCAAAGGTTTTGAAGAAAGCATGTGTCTCTGCTTTTACTCAGAAAATATTCTGTTTCTATTGCAACCAAAAAGCCCAGGCCTTTGGCTGGGTCCTGTGGTTTTCAATGGCTGTGGCTCTCTGTGTGGTTTTGTTATTCCACCATCGGTTGTGCAATCTGGAATGCTAATACAGACCAAGAGCCATGCAAGCACCAGTTGGCTCCTAATTTAACATTTCTAGCAATCACTGGTAGTGATGTTAAGGCACACTGGAGCCTTAGTCCCTCTGGGACTGAACGTCCTCCGGAGTCAGCACTGATGGTCTAGTCATGAATTCCTTCAAAAATCAAGTTTCAATTATTTCTTCATCAGCTGTTAAACATCAACATAAATATGTGTCCGTTGCCATGTAATTAAGATGATTTTCATTTATATAACAGCGCCAGGACTTGCTAGACTTCCTGCTACTCTGAAAAGTGGGAGAACGTGGGTGTGGGCTGGTAAATGGAAAAAATTCTTTTAAGTCCTTCCTCCACCACGAGTTCAGCAACACCACGTACACAAACTGTGGGGAACAATTCCAGGTCCAGCGTGGACAGATGTAGGTCTCTGGGCATCACTCTCTCTAGCTGTTCTTGCAGGAAAACAGCCCAAAAGTCTGGAGCTCCTCCAGGCTTTTTTAGAGGCTGTCTGCCTTTCCCCTGGGCCATTCTTGAGGCAAAAAACCCTTTCATCTTTTTTTAACAATGGGCTTTTAGCTTTAAGGGGTCTTCTTGAATTTGCCTGTCCACAGTAGTGATTGCAGATTGAAAGTGCCTCTATTCTTGTGTGAGGGTAAAAGACTTATTTCTGTGTTCCCCTCTCTGTACTGGGTTACTCTTATATCCTCTTGGGTTTTTCCCTGTGGTTCCTCCAAATCACAATGTATTTCAAGGTCAAAGAGAGAAGGGCTCTTGACAACTGCTATTCCTTTGCTGTAACCTTCCACGCTGACTGAGAAACTGTCAGTCAGCAGGACCTGGGCTTGTTGTCCCCAAACATTCAAACAAGAATTTATAGGAGGAGAAAGTGAGGAGAGAGAGAGACAAAGGAGGCTTCCTTAAAAATTAACTTAAATACAATAACTGGGGTGCTGAGAGAATTTAAAGAGAAATGCCCAATGTCCCAGAGCTCTTGGATGAATTCCTGGGGGCTGCACAAGGCGACTAGAGAGTTAATGAGGAACTTCGATGTTGGCTTCCAGGATGGATTTTGCTTTTGAAGGTCTGCTAGCCGCTTCCTCAGTTTGGCAACCCCCCTTGCAGACCTGTCTTAGGCAGCCATAGTCTGCTTCAGCTAAAAGTGATGCCGAAGCCTTCTATAAGACCTGAAGGAGACGCAAACCGAGGTTATTTCTGCATACCTGTGCTGGTCCAAATTCTGTTGAAATTAAGAGAAAGCTTTTGTTTCAGTATTTTGTCTCTAGATTTCTGCAGTTTAGTCTCTGCCTTGTAGGAGGAATTATAGCTACTAAAATACCAAGGGGACTGAGATCCTCCAGCCCTTTCTCCTAGTAAAATGATCCCACCTTTTATGTGACATTTGAATTGTCCAACCTTTTCCTCTGATGTGAAAAACATGCTGACAGTAATGAAAGCTGCTTAGTTTCTGCAGGAATTATTGCTTCAGTTTGGTGCCACTGTAAATTCTGGCATGCTTTTACAGGGAAGACGTCTGGAGTTTAGTTTATAGAAGAAAATTAACAATAAGCACAGAAGACTGATAAGAAAAGCTCTGCTTGCTTTTGAGCCAAGCAATTAAGAAAGTGGAAAAATTGTAAATTAAAGGAAATTTCCCTAGTCATCTAGATTCTAATTTTGTTGCTACAAATGAATTTAATTAAATGGAATTTTGAGAAGTTGAAAATTATACTTAGGGGAAAAAGAGCAGCTGTCGCTCAACCACACTTTTAGAGGTAATATTGCATTAATGTTTATATTCTAATGTGTTTTCCTCCTAACTGCAGAGACCATAAAATCTGCGCTCTCATCTTGCAGAGTGAGGACAATTTAATTTCTAATACCAAGAAATGAGACGTAGAGCAAAGGCACTGGGATGTGTAGGAAAGATGATCCTCGAAGGTGACAGTGAGCCATTGTACACCCAGTTTCCATAGCATGAGGCAATGACTTTATGACCATCTCTGACGTTAACACTGAGCCTCTGGCTGTAGCCTATGAAAATGTGAGAATTAAACACCTTCTAGGATTACACTTGGCCAATCATGCCATGTAATGTGGGAGTGTAATGAAGTCAATGAAATTTGGACAGGTCCAAATGGACAGTGCATGTGTTTCAAGCATGGGAGGCAGCCAACCAAACCCATCTCTCCTGTCTCCTAAAGGAAAAACATCTACTAAGCAGATGAAGATTTTTTTTTTTTTTCCTTTCATCTTCTGCATGTGATCCTGTTACACTGTTTAGAGGTACCACTGGTCATCACCCGATAGCATCCTGTTTTGCATTGGATCTGTGAGTCTTTGAGGTCATGGGTTCTTCTGGAGCCCTGGAGAGGGCAGGGATGTGGCTGGTAAAAGCCTCGGCTTTCACGTGATGTGCTTGAGGTCGAGGTGGGCAGTTCCCAGGTAGGCAAATGAGATGACAGTGTTTTCAGGGCACCGAATGACAACAAACAACACAAACTGTCTGCCTGGAAGAATCCCTCAAAGTGGGGATTGGCTGTGTCTTGCCAGAAAGCCCAGTTTCTGGCAGAAAGCGTTGTTTATAGAGGGCCAGTTTGGGGATGTGTCCTCAGGCCCATCCTGTATATATCTGCCTTTATTTTAATTGGGTAATTGTTGGCTCTGGAAATGTTTCCTTCTAGTAATTACAGCTTTTGTTTGTTCCTCTGTCTCAAACACGTGGTGTGAGGGAGGCCTTGTTACTTCTTAAGGGCTTCTCTCTCATTACTGCTTTTCTTCTCTCTGCCTGTGTCTTTGGCAATCCCCTCTTAAAACACATCGGGTGCTCCTAAATCCCCTTAAATTGAGTTGAGTGGTAGTTTGGTGAAGCAGACAAGAGTGGGTTTGGATCTGGAAGACTTATTTCCCATGTCTGCTTGTTTTTCTGGATGTTCTTGAAGAGCTGTCTTGGCCTCAATTTGCTTAAACCCTTTTAACAGATAAGGCTGCTGCTTATTTCTTTTAAACATTTTGAAGATCTCCAGCTACAGAATTTACTGGTTAATGACTTTGATGTCTGCATCTACAAAGGTGGTGGTGTAGCTCCTTCTCTGTTGCCGCTCCTTCAGATGTCAGGTAATGGCCGAGTGCTGCGTTATGGCTTTGAAAGCCATTTTCCAGTATGATTTCCAGACATCTTTTTCCAGACTCCACACTCTTTCGTTGTTGGTTAGACAAAGTTATCGGTGAGGGAGGATGGCAACAGCTAGCTGACAGCTACTTCATAGAGCATTGCTGGAGATCCCAGGGGAGCAGGATTCCTCCTGGGTGTGCTCCTTGGGAAATGAGTCTGGGCAGGTATTTGTTTTAATGCCATGTAACAAAATGCCTTGACAAACTACCGTGGTCTTCTGAAGCCCTCCTTTTTCATGGCGATGTGCTATTTCAAAACGGAGGGAGCAGATTTTTATTACGGAAGGTGATGCTCATAAGCAAATGCTGACATGAGGGTACAAACGAATTCACATTCAAGCAGAAAGTCAGGAGATGATGCTTCGTGCTCCGCAGCCTGCGGTCACCACCCTGTGCTCAATGCCAGGTGTCTGGCCATTGAAGTATTGAGGTGACAGAAGGACGGAGCTCCTCATAAAGGGCACTGACAAGACAAAAGACCCACTGGAGAAAGAAGCTAAATTTGGCTGTATATATAGATGACTCACACAGAAATATCATCCATTTATAGGTTGTCTTTTGGATAGTGACTGGTCCAATTCCCCCTGGAGCCAGTGGAAATACTTACAGGGATTTCAGTGGGCGTTCAACTTGGCCGTAGGGAATATTTTTCCCTTTGTAGCTCCTTGGTTTTTGTTGAATTGTTTCTTCCAAGACTGCGGAGTGTTAATCGGCAGCAGTGTGATGAGGCAGGCATGTAATTCTTAAAGCATCGTTGCTTCTGCTAATGATGAAATGCCACTTTGTGCTGAAATCATGTCTGGGCACTGGGAAAACAGGGCTTGAAGCAGATGTTGGTGCAGTGCAGCCTGGAGATTGCTGCAGGGAGATGTTGCTTAATCACCCCTCTAAACAGCATCTGCACATGTGTGCTGCTGAGCAAAAGCTGTGGGGCTGGAGAAGGACCCGGATGGTGCTGGGAAGGAAAGGTAAAAGGCTGGAACCGGCAACAAGTGATGGGTCCGGAAGGGATGGGGTGTTTTGAGGACACCAGGCAATGCTGGGGAGGAGCTGCCCTTTGTCCAAAAGGAGAAAACTAAGACTAAACAGCACAAGATTTGAGTTTCCCAATGGAAGGGCAGGGAATTGGCAGGGGGCTGTTCAGGGAGCAGCAGCCCCACCAGTGACCCCCCCCCACCAGGTGAGCAGCAAAACCAAAGGAAATCTCGAGGGCTTTCCTCCTCTGCCTGGCACCAGAGCATGGCCGGGACCCCCCCTTCGTTGCTGATGTTTGCAGAATGACTCCCCATGTCACCGCTTGATGAAACCCGGGGGCAAGGCAGCTCCTTTGGAGCAGGAGAGCCGGGAGCGGCACCCACAGTCCTCCCCAAACCAGCCGCCCCACGGCCAGCACGGCACAGCCCTGCACAATGGCCCAGGGGACGGCTCCCTTCCAAGTTCAGCAGTTCAAGGAAATGATCCTATCAAGAAAGGAAACCCCCTTAACATCAATACGAGAATTAATCTGCACATAATTCAGAGCACTTGTGATTCTTAGCTTGCAGCCATTGTTTCTGACTCGCGGAAAGGCTGCTTGCTTTGGGCCTTACCGCAGATGCAAGGAAGCACAAGCTGTTTGCAAAGGCTGTGGGACAATTTTGAAGTTGGAAATTTACCGCATAATTAATAAGCATTTCAGTTGTCAGCACAAAGTTTATTAATAACCAGGTGGAGTCATGCATGTGGGTGACTACCACTTTTTTGAGGTAGCATTTAGGACTACTATTTTTATCATCATTGAAAATTGCCCCACAGCAAAATTATTCATATATTTAAAAAAAAAAAAAAAAAGATAGCTGATTCATGGTGCGTTCAGAGCTGGTTTGAAGTGTGGTGCAACCAGGTGGGGGCAAAAACCCCCCAACAGCTGATGGAATCTAGTATAAAACAGATGGGAATAATTGTCCCAAGTACAAGAAAGCCACCTAAACCAAAGACTTGGAGAACCAGGCACTGAAGACACAGCAATGTGCAGGAGGAGAACGTGATGCAGCAGAGTAGCTCAGTGTGTTATCAAGTCTGCATGATAATGGGATGAAGTATTGGTGGTGACTCTGGATGTTCGGTTTTGTTCTCAGGAATATCTTTCCCATCCAAGTTAAATAACAATATATGGGCATGCCACATGCATGGCGAGTTGTGAACTAGATTTGGTTGGATTCTCCAGCTGAGCTCTCAGGGCAGGACGGTGCCTGTGCAGTGCTGGGCCCTGCTCGTGCATGGAAGGATGAGAAGAAAAACGCAGCCATCGGGAGCGGCTGGGGTGCAGGGAGCAGTCGGCATTTTTGGGCAGCTCCGGTCAGCAGCAGCCCGTGCTGCAGCACGTGGCGAGGGGAGCAGAGGAAAGGACTAGCAGGAGGTGGTAGGAGGCACCTCTGGAAACACAGAGATCAGACTCCACGTTAGGGAGAAGAATGAAAATTTAAAACACGAATGGAAAGAAGAGGCAAGAAGTGACGAGGTAATTTGGAGCTATGTACAGTAGAAGTCTTCCCCTCCCCAGGTGCTGCTGAAGATGTGGTGGGGTACGGCTGCAGGAGCAGGGGATGGCCACAATCCAGCGAGTACAAGGGATGAACTTGTTTTAACAACAGAACAGAATTTTGAAACAGCCAAACTGCACTGGGCATCCTCAAAATTCCTTAAATCAGCAGGATCTTGGTGTCCAAAATGTAAGAGGTTTTCTCACGGCTATAACTATGGCTTTGTGGTTCAAAAAAATCCCAAACCCCAACCCAAGTCAAGAGCTGAGTCCATCTGCTTCCAGTGCCTACGCAGCAAGAAGGTTCTTGCTCTTCATATGGTTTAATTCCCAAGGTTTTAGTTTCTTCGATATGAAAGCATAAAGCCCCAAAATATTTTTAAAAAATGAATCATTATGCCTGCATTCTTATTATCAAACTATAAACGAATATTGTGCCCAAAGCTTAAGCGCTCTCTGCTCAGCAAGCTGTTGTCTAACTAGGCCAGGTGTTTCCACCCAAAGTGCCTTAGGAGAGGCCAGAGAGCAGCGTTCCTGTCCTGCAGTGCCAGTGCTAATCTCTTAGGTTTTCCCAGAGGTGGGAAAGTTCCCTGGTTCCCCTGCCTCTACCATTGCTCTTGGAGAATGACCTGAGAAAAATCCTGATTTTTTTTTATTATTATTTTTATTTTATTTTACTCTCCTCCCAGGAAAAAGACATTTTTGGAAAGGGGAAGGAGCTTGCTACCTGCAGCCAGTCTTGGTGGGAGCAGCGAGAAGGATGCTCCCTGGGATGACAATAAAACATCTGATGCTGGCATAAAAACTTAAAGCCTCTTTTTATAAGGGTAGTTGCACCGAGTTACACCAAATTATATTATTATTTTACAGAATTACACATGATAAGAGTAGTTACTCTGACTCGGTGCGGAGCCCGGTGACCAGAAGCCGGAGTGACCCGGAGGACACGGTCCCCTGAGCCGCAGCTGAGATTTTTCCTGCCAGACTGCAGGCAAAGTGCCGGCAGCACTGCCACCTTCGGGCAGAGCGGGGCCAGCGCCGCACCCGGCCACGCTCCCCCCCACGACTTCTTAACGTTGCTTTTGCAATGCCATGAGGGAGAAGGGGGTGCTTTTTAAACCCAATTTTGTAAAAAAAAAAAAAAAAAATTGGTGATGCGGGTTGGAGCTCCAGCCTGGATGGAGGTACTGGGGAAGGAGGGCTGGAGGGAAACCTCTGTGCGTTAACCAGCTCCAGAAAAAGGGGTTTAAGATGTTCCTCCATTCCCGTGCTGCCTGACAGCACCCTACGTGCTGCAACAGAGCAGCGATTCCAGTGCATTTCCAAGGAAGCCATCTGGAAACCGGGGCCTTAATCTCAGCCTTCTGCTCGTAAATGTTTGCGCGTGTTTACTTGCCCCCGAACCTCTTCTCCAAACAGCGTCAGCAATTAAACTCCGTCCCAGCGTTTCTGCTCGGAGGCCGCTCTGGCTAACCCAGGCTAAGGTGAAAAAGCAGCACGGTATTAACAGGAGGCGACGGCTGCTGCGGGCCAGCCCTCCTCCCGGCGTTACGTGACCCGCCGGCTGTTGTTTGTGAGGCTGGTTGGGGTTCGCTGCAGGTGCGTGTTGGCCCAAACTGCCTCTCGGGCAGCTCCGTATCCTCTCCTTGTTGTTTTTGCTGCTCTCCTGGGGATTTGGGGAGGCAATCTAACCTCTAATCCAATTGTTGTGGGAGCTTAATTATGCTCGGAGTCATGCTAGAGAGAAATAAAACTCTCCCGGCAGAGCGGCTGGGGCTCAGAACTGCTTCCTTGGCAGGTTCCTCCTGCCCCCAGGCCCCGTGCCAGCTGAGGATCCTCTTAGGAGAGGGAGGAGGAAATCATTCAGCCTTAAATAGCCGCTCTGATAAAGTCCACTTGGTCCGTGCAGCCTCAGATCTACCCACAGAGGGGTTAACCGTGCGTGGCTTCTCCACCGTGGGCATGGATGGGTGTTCTGCCTCTCCTTCAGGTGTGGATGGGGAGTTGCCGCAATGAAGCGGTTTTTAATGGGAGATGGGAAACCCAGTTTCTCAAACACTTGTATGCAAATGTACTGATTTGATTTCACTCTGGTTGGGAAATCCCGAAATCAGAAGGAATTAAGTTAAATTCCTACACAAATGTTAGCGTCGGGGATGAAAGGTTCCTTCCCTCCTTGGATTTAAGCTGCAAACAAGTGTATAGTCTAAATCAGGTGGAAAAGGAACGTGATTCCCAGGGAATGGTTACCGGATCTTGGGCTGTTTGATCGTGTGGCACGAGGACCACGCACGTGAGCTTTCTCTTATTTGACGAGGTTTGATTTGGGGTGGATGGAGAAAGGCAGAAGCTGTCGATGTGCTGAAGTCCCTGTGCCCCAGCGGTGGGTACACGGTGGCTCCTCAGCCGTTTTGCTGAGAATTGAGGCCAAAAGCACCTCGTCATTCCTGCACCTCCTTCCTCGCATGCACCGGCGGCAGCTGCTGCCGGAACAAGGAGGATGTGTCGTTTCCTTGAAAATGAGAACGGGGCTTTGCTCTCCTGGGAGCTCGGTAGTTGTATCCCAAGATATTCATCTGAGCCTGGGCTCAGAGTGAGGGCTGCTGCTCCTCACTGCCGCCGTACAGGAAATTTTGACTGTAGCAAGCAGTGTAACTTCACGGTAGCCACGATGGCCCTGTGCTAAGGGATCGCAGCCGGGTATGGGGCTGCCCTCCTTCTTTCCCCCTGCCATGCCTGCGGGAGATGGGCTGCTGCCTGCATTAGCTTCCCACCCCCTCCCCGCCAAATCCAGGCCTTTTCTCCAAAAGGCCTGAACCCAGGTGTTGACCCAAGGAGACCCAAATGTTGACCCAGGGAGAAACAGATGGGAAGTGCAGCCCGAGAGCTGCCTCTGCCCGGCCCATGGCTCACCCAGGAGCAGGAGCCTGGGCACCGGGGCAGGAGCCAGCCCAGAAGGATGGCTGGAGCCTGGTTTCCCCAGCTCTGAGCAAGAGGTCCCTCTGGTGGGGATCTCTGCTCAAAAATAAGCCCAAAGCAGCGTTTGGACCTCTGACCGGCAGCTCCCTGCACCCCTGGACCTGCTCCCCACGGGCGGTTTTGGAAACCTACGAGTTTGTCCATCTTATCCCATAGCAAGCAGGAGAAAGTCCTGCTTTGGGGCTGATTTCTGACACCCCTCTTAGTTCACCGCTCCTCCTCGCTTAACCCTTCCTTGCCGGGCCCTTTGGCCGCTTGCTGGCCAACGGCCTTGGCTTTATCGCACGACACTGCCCTGCTTTTGCAAACACGCCGGAGGATTTGGCCAGCGTGCGGCCGAGGAGCCCTGCCAGCGCTGCCCGGGCAGGGCCGGCAGATAAGCAGCAAGTGAAGGGATCCAGGCTTTTTTTTTTTTTTCCGTGTACGAGGGTGGTGGGGGCTGGCAGCATCTCCCTCCCTTGCAGCGCAGCAGGCTCGCCCCACTGACCCCCAGCAGGACCGTGGCTGGCAGCCAGGGCTCTGCAAGGCTGTGCGGGGTCGAGGCAGCGGTGCGTGCCCCGCTCTTCTCTAATTGCAGTTTCCTTACTGCCAAAATAACCCGGGAGGAAAAGCAGGACACCTGGCTTATTTTCCAGGCAGAAAACTGCCAAGGAGAAGCGTTTGCTTTATGCTTTGAAGAAGCAATTGCTGATAGCACAGCAAACTATCCCATTACAGAGGTCAGGGGGAAGTTTTTCTCTGCACTTGCTGAGGGAGGGAGAAATCACCTCTCCCCGGCTTCGGCCGCGTTGTCCGTCGAGCCTTGGGTGTCGTGGCTTGCCTCGCTTTGTTTATGATTTCTGTGATGTCCCCACCCTGCGTCCAAGGGCTTGGCAGCCTTGGGGAGGGAAGGCAGCCGCAGGCAGCCGGGTGGGAATGCTGCGGGACAATGCAGGCACAGGGTATCCAAGTGCTCGCACTGGGCCAAGGTCAGCTATTGTTCCAGGGATTATAAATAGCCGTGCTGGTAACAACACAAAACCCAGCCTGGAAATAAAAGCTTCGTTTCTTCTTTAGCTCTTGAGGTGAGGAAAGTGGAACGAGTTACAAGGCAGCGGCAGGGTGAGAAAGGAGCGTCTCCAGGAACGCCCCACCTGCAGATCAGATCTATAAAACATGGTTATAAAGTTATGCCTGAATTTCCTGCTTGTGCCAATAATGAGGATTTTTTTTTTTTTTCCTGCAAACTACAACAGGTAAATCTGCTCTGAGGAGAGATGTAAAATAGTTAAGTGTGGTTTCTCCTGTTATAAAGAAATGTGACATTTGTACCTGAGTGCATGTGGCAAAGCCACAACAGGCTTTAAATTGTAGAAGTGGGAGATGAAAAACTACCTCTTATGTAATGTTTCTGCAAAATCAGGTTCAGAAAAATAAAGCAAGTTTCTCCTAGACTAATTTTCAGATGCAAGTATTGGGTAGTGATTTTCTTTTTTTTTTTAATCGTATGGTCAAAATCTAGTAAAACCCAAATCCTCATTGCATTTATCCCTTGGGTGAAAGTATTGGCTTTGCCACTTTGAAGAGGGCCTGGCTGTGTCAGGGCCAGGACTGCTCCGTGGGGTGACTGTCTTCTGCACTGTAAATTCAAGGATGCTAAAAGTGAAAACCGTTCTTGTTCAGCGGCTCCGGGTGCTGACTTGCAGCATATTCGGCGTGGTCTGTGGTTGCAGTCTCATTCCGACTGACCTTGGCTGAAAAGGTTAATCCTTCACTAAATCTTTATGTGCTACTGTCTGACTCTGGACTTTCCTCGTTGCTACCCAACGTGATGGGGTGGCTTTGGGACGCTAGAGGAGTGGGGTATCCCTTTTTATTAGGGTTCTTCTTTCAAAGGAGGGGCAGATAGGAAGCTAATACCAAGAGACTTTCAATCCATGTTATATCTGCTCTGCAGCCAGAGGACATCTGCCTTTTAGGCACACTCTAGAAAGAAGGCACAATCCAACAGGTAGGATGCTGCCTGGACCATGGGAAACCTGGGTTCAACTGCGGGCTTATCATGGGACTTACAGCAAGATACTTGGTCTTTCTAGTGCCCACATCCTGAAATTAATTTCATTGAAACAAAGTTGTGAATCTAGTCCCCCAACTCCAACTCTCACTTCTCCATCTGGGAATCTCACTTGAAAATAATTAGCACCCTAAACCCCATCCATGCTTTCTAAATCATGTATGCTTTGAAGCAAAAAGACACCACAGATTAATTTTCATTTAGGTAAAGGGCGGAAGGTATGTGCAGATCCTAAACTGGCTGTGAAAAGGTAGTTTCAGAGAAGGCGCATAAAATTTATGTCTATTGGTGTGACAGCATGAAGTAGTTTCACACCTTCTCAGAGCCTTTATCCACATTCGTTGTGCAGCTGTTTTTCTTCTATTAGAGCATTTGCTTATTTCTAGAAAAGGACTGAAAACCTGGACTTGCATCTCAGGCCTTTTTTGTGAACCAGAAAGTGTCACAGGTACTTTTGCTTGTGCTTGTTTAACTGGATTGCGGAAGACGAGATGACATGGTCTGTGCCATTTAGCGATGACACTGCTGTGATCGTGTGTGCAACCAAATGGAAAGCTGTGCACTTAGGCTTCAAAACTCTGATTGCAAGAAAAGTGCTCTGAAAGCTTTGATTGTATTAATTACAGCTTTACTGCACATTATAGCTTCAGTGCATGTGTTAGTTTATATCTTGTCTTCCTCTGTCTTGCAAGCCCAGAAGAGATATAATTACAGCACATCTTTCCTTTTTAAGTTTCCTGCTGGGATATTTTCTGCTTGAAATCAATGCCTGCCAGTATGCCTGTGAAATTTCCTGAGGAAGTAGTTTAAACGGTGCTGTAAAAACCAGGACTGATTTAGTAAGCAGGAGCAATCCAACATTGTTTCCAGAAACCCATAGCACTGAGGGAAATGGAGGGCAGAGGGGCTGGGGAGCTCGTGCCCATCGGCTGTGGGTTGCACTGCTCTGCAAATACCTGCATGGGAATGAAGATAAGTGGGGAAAAAGGGACACGGATACTGAGCAATGCAGATACAGGACATCAGGAAGGATTGTCCTCTTCAGTGTCAAACAGGAAGGTCTAACGAAGCCAGGGAAATAGCATTATTGCTTCAAACCGCTCTGCTTACAGAAGGCGTCCTCGTCTCGTTAGCACAATCTAGAGTCACGTTATGGGAAAGAGCAGAATAACCCTCTTTTTATCTCTTCCAACTGCCTCCATTGTCTTATGTTAGGATGCACCCATCCCAATAGCGAGGCTCGGTTTGCAATCCTAATCTTTGCTGCCACGTACTTGGCATCAGCAGCCAGTGGGAGAGCTCCCCAATGCTGCTTTCCATAGGGCGCACGAAGCCAAGCAATAAAGATCTGTTTCTTACTCTCCTGTCATCATTCCCTTGCTGTTACGTGCCCAGAAGCGGAGGATGTCCCTTTGGCAAAGCCTGGGGCTAGCACTGTTATTTGCAGACTCACCAACAGCATTTCTGATGGGAGGACAGACCGCAGCTGGGAGCGCTGCCAGGTTTTGGGGAGGAGGGGATAGAGATCGCCCCGCTTTAAATGTCTCGCACAGGTCTCAGGTTGCTGCCCTGAGGATGTTGGACTGGAGTGGGTGGTCTGGAGGGTCCCTTCTACATGTGGTTGTGATGGGCACTTTTATGCAATGCCTCTCCCAAGCACTCGAGCCGCTGTCGTAAGAGCATCTTGGTGTTATTGTGGCTGGGTGGGAGCATTTGCACCCTCCACCCAAAGGAGCTGGTGCTCGAGGTGGAAGCTGAGAGCAAAGGGCCAGCTTCTCAGCCGGACCTGGGCTCTCACTTCTAGAGTTATGGATATGTTTTACATCAATTCGCCATCAGATGGAGCAGTTTTGGAAGCAAAGATCAGAATTGTTCCCCTTCCACACTGCCTGAGCCCAGGATCCGGGCAGCGTGCTATAGCATCCTGCTCTCGGCATCAGGGAATCTTCAATTATCTGTCTGTGCGCCTTTATCTGCAGGGTGAAATAACGCGTTCACAAATAACTGCCAATAGTTTGGTAGCGCTGGTGCTCTCTTGGGAAGTGCAAGATGCGGCTTTCATTTTCTTCATGCAAAAAACCAGGAATTGAGCCCGGACCACTGGCTGCTCTGTGAGTGTGGGGTTGACCGTGACTGCACCTTGCGAGAAGCCAGGTCTGCAGAAAGAAAACCGGGGGGTGCCGTGCTGGGGCCGTGGGTACTGCAACAATTTGGGGCATGGGCAGAAGTGCTTGGTGATGTTTCGGGCAAGGTGTTAAAGTGCTTCCCCAGGTGAGCGAGCATGGCAGTAAGGGTTTTCAGGGTCATAGCCTGGGTCTGAAGTGCACAAAATGAGAGCAGAGTACGGGTCCGATGGACTCGGGGATGCCTCTGGCTTGTTGGGAGACTCAGCCAGGTCTCCTGCCCCATGCTTCAAACACAGACCTGCCCTGTCTCACCTGCGGCATCACCCTGGTTTTGTTTCTGGGGATGTTTGTTCAATGCAGCCAGTCTGCGCTGCTTTGCTCCAAGAAGCCACAACAGCAAGAATCAGCTTTTTAGGGCAGATATTTGAGCTGTGCTCCAGGAACTCACTTAGTAGTATTTACTTTGACGCTGCAAGAGTAGTATATAAATAAGTACCTCTATATTTAGGCATTGGTGCATAAAGAGAAGTTTGTTGGAATAGGGCATCTGAACTGCGGTGAAGTGCGCAGCAAGT
This sequence comes from Haliaeetus leucocephalus, assembly GCF_000737465.1. Classification (NCBI taxonomy): domain Eukaryota; kingdom Metazoa; phylum Chordata; class Aves; order Accipitriformes; family Accipitridae; genus Haliaeetus; species Haliaeetus leucocephalus. Next base: position 4,366,815 of record NW_010973092.1, read on the forward strand.
AGGGGATAAATGCTGGTTGAAGCAGTGGAAAAGAATGAAAAATGATGGATCTTTAGAGACAGACTGAAAAAACCCCTTTGCCTCTGGAGGGCTCTGGGGAGAGTGGAAAGAGTATTTTTCTTTCCGACTGTTTTTCTTCAGTTCTAGAAAGGAACAGGCTGAATGACTGCATGCTGTCTCCATTAGCATCTTGTGTGCTTCAGAGGAATACACCTGCTGATTCCTCTGAATAATAGGAGTTAAATGAGGTACATTAAACACGCATTTCCTTGTCGTGAATTTCCAGTAGCTCAATAATGCTGTTTTGGCAGGTTAATTTAGCAGTCCTTGCAGTGATGTCTTTAAAGGTTCATTAAACCCCTCAATGAACTCTTGTTATTTCTAAGCAAAAGACTAAAACAAAGATTTCTGTGAATACTAACCTGAGTAAAAAGACTTGATAAAACCTCTGTTACATTGTCTGGTACCTCATCATCCTTACGATGATGGTATGATCATCCTTACGACATCTTGATGTGGGACAGCATCTAATTGTCTGGAGCTTCGAGGAGCTCTTCAAAGTGAGTAGGATTCATCTCCTTCCTCCTTGCATGGGGATGGAAAGGCAGCTACAGCTGGGATGCAGGCAGGGAAACATAAACCAGCCCAGACAACCCACGGAGATGATGACCTCCCTCGCATTGCCCAGCACTGCCCCCCCCGCCCCAGTAAATCCACTCCGTTGTTTTTGGCTGGTAAATGAAAGCCAAGCTGAGGCCTCGATCCAAAACTTGGTCCCAGGCTGTGTGGGAGAGTTCATACATGAACCTACAAAAGACAGACTGTTTTGTTTGGGAGGTTATTTGGTGGTTGGTTGGTTGCTGCCCACCCACCCCTACCCCCCCAGGAAATTCACTTTGGGTTTCACAAACAATATTAAGCCAATAACGTCTGTGCCAACAAATTGTGATTCTAATCCTGCTTCCTGATATTTGCAACCCTGGTTGTTTGGCTGGGTGAGCAATTTGTGTCAGCTGGCTTCTTCCCTGCCTACCAAATAACTCTTCTTTCCCACTCTTGGGAAGCTCTCTGCCTGGGCCAAACTGGGAACGGCTCTCCTACCCCAGCAGCCCGTGCCAGTGGGGCTCCCAGGTTCTCCACTGAATCAGAAATTATCCAACAGCGATACTGATCTCCGCCCCGTGCAGAAACATCGCCGTGATCTGCTGTGGGATAGGGGCTGACAAAGGACTGACGCGGATGCTGGGATGAGAGTTTGGGTTTAGGATGAGGGGAAAAGATTGGAGAGTCACTACACACGACAACTGGTTAATTTTCGAGTGGCCTGTAGCTATTTTAGTTACCATCTCTTTTAAGGAGATCAACACTGAGGGCAAATTCCTTCCCAGATAAATCATGCTCATTCCACATGCACGAGAAAGTGGGGAATTTTGTTTTTCAAGTGGCTGCTTTGCATGTTTCCCTGGCTGGCAGCTTGCACACCAGTGCCAGAGCCGTGTTAATTGCGTGAGCGATGTTTGTCGCTCCTGATGAGGAGGGGAGTTTTAGCCTCACATGCTGCCTATGGGATAACTCTCCCTAAGATAACACTCAAAGGCACAGGATTTTTTAAAAATCCTTTTAGAGAAGGTGTCAGCCCCATGCTTTTAATAATCTTTTGGGTTTTGGGGTAAGCTGGTTGTTTTTTTTTTTTTTTTAGAAAGGAAGGGGAAGCATAGCCTCAGGGCACAAGCTACTTTTCCTTCACCCTGCCAGGCTCAGTTTACATCCTAAACATGGGGCAACTGCATCCCGCTCCGTTCTGCAGATCCGCTGCAGCCTCCGCGCTCCCCGCGCGGCACCGTGGCTGCCCCAGGGCAGGGCAGGCGGCCAACAGCAATACCAGCCCTGCAGCCACCTCCCTTTCGCAGGATCCAGCTGTTTCCCATGTCACTTTTGGCCCGAGCTTTGCCGTTCACCTGACCCTGTTCATGTGGCACTGCTGTTCCTCCGCAAGATCCCGTAGGAGATCCGCGGAGGCTGGGAGCGATGCGGTGGTGAGGACCGTGGATGCAGCACACCCGCACCTCCTCGCTGGGACTCTGAGCATCGTCTTCTCACGCTTGGTAAAGGCAGATGAGGAAAAGCTTTTAGTCTTTGCGGCCTTCTTAGCACTTCAAGATTCAATTGCGAATACCCTGGTGTAGGAAGAGAATGGAAGACCTGCAATGCAGTGAACAGACCTTTCCTATTCGTGTACGCAGTTGTGGCTGTGTGCATGGAAAACAGTGAATGCCCACCGGCACGCACACACACAAAGCTACACACCTTCCTCCAGGACCGTTCAAGGAGAGAGCATTCCTCTGGAGATACTCAGTCCACATGAACACCACCAACATCTGTCCATTTTATTTAATGAGATTTATCTGCTACTTTTTCATGGTTGAGCCATAAGTTCAGTCTTAGTTCCAAATCAGCCATAAATACAGTGTAAATTTTTCATGCCTGTTTCTGTGAATTGGGAATAACTAAAAGAATTAAGATGTATTAGTCCTTAGAAACAACGCTGGTAACTTCCATGCAATCTGCACAGGTTTGTACTGCACGAGGAGGCCAACATTGCTCTTGGATGCTTTTAAACTCTCTGCATGTTGTAATTGGTTTATAAAATTATGGCAAGCACTGTGAAAGGGACTTCAGTAAATCACCTAGTCTGTTCCACTGGCGCAAAGCTAATTTGACTCTCTAGCCAAAACAATGGATTTGGCACCTGTTAAAATCTAGAGGTGGTTTCCTTACGTTTGCAGAAACAGCTCTAGATTTGAGGGTTAAACTGAACGCATCTTTGAAGAAGTCAAACACATGTGGCTTGGGGGGGAATCCCTCCCCTCCTGCCGTATCTCAGGGATCCTCATGCTTTGTGTGAGCTTTTAATTTCCCATGAATGAGCACCAGCTGAAATTTTCTGCTCCTTGCTGTGGATAATAGCGTCTCTTAAGAGGAAATGCTGCAGAACCGTCCCTATGTTTTTCAGTAGCTCTTGACCTTAAGCCAGGCCTCGTTTCTGTAGCTGGCTCCCGTCTCCACAAGAAGCTGAATACAAGGGCTAACTCAACCAGACTGAGTGAACTTACAGATCCTGGCCTGAATTCTGCCTCTTGAGTCTCTCTGTCATTTGGTTCATCAACGCTAGCTGCAAATGAGCTTGCAACGAGCTCTTCTCTGCTCACATGAAAGCACTCTGATTTCCTGATGTGTGTTGTGCACGTTAAACTTCTCAAGCAGATTCTGCTTTGGGCAGCATCTGCTTTTCCCAGTTTCAGCCCTGCTGCAGCGCTGGTATTGTTTTACACGGATCTGAAGGCCATGTGTGTTTGTCCCTTCCATGGCTAATGTAGTTTCTGTTAAGAACCATCACGTGCTTTTTGTTTTGATCCCTTTCCCATGTGCTTGGGATGTGCTTGGGGTCATCTTTGCTGCAAGCTGCAGATCACGTACAGGGCAGTAAATATTTATTTGCTGGATTTACAAGAAAGGTGTTGACTGCAGTTGCAATGAGTAGTTATTACTCCGTGTCAGTGGATTTGACAATAAACTGTTTGCTAACTCTTCTTGCTGTGGATTTGCTTTGTCCACAGCAATAGGATGTTCAGAAATAAATATAGGGCTTCTGTTTCATTTAGGCAGTTCTGAAAATTGTACTTCCACATGGTCACAGATTGGCTTTTTATTTTGTTGTTTTTTTTGTTTTTTTTTTTCCTTGAGTTTCAATGTCTGAAGGATTCTTTGCTCATGGTTCAAATACCAGCATGGCTTTGAGACCCCACATGGGACTGCCAATAATGCTCCTTTTCCATACAAATTTTCTCAAAGGTAAGGTTTTTGTCTCTATTCTTTTTCACTGTGTGTAGATAGGGAGGTATGGACTAAATCTACTGAGAACATTGAAGTGGGCTGGTTACAGGGAGCCCGTTTCGGGGAAATGATGCTTCTCCCTTTCCACCCACCCATACCATCTCCATTTCTGTCAGTGAGGCTGCGTGAAAAAATCCCCAGTGACAGGTCACAGATGACCAGAGGTTTAACTGGTGTCGGCTGATCTCTTTCAACAGATGCCAGAAATGCTATCGGTCTATCAGAAATACTGAGATACTCGACTAAGATCTTCTTTGTCAGCATTTGATAGGAATCTCTATGGTGACTTTCTCTGAACAAACTGCTGCATGGGGTGGGTGGGAGGCAACCCCAGGAGTGACACTTTCAATACGTGTTTCTGAAATTCTCCTCAGGCCCCATCTATCGCTATCAATTCCTTTAAAACTCTTAAAAATCAAATTCTAGAAAACCAGCTCTCATTGTTGTCTGAACTCTTTTGTGCTTTTGAAAACCTTCCTGTGTATCTTGGAGCCAAATGCTCCGGCAGAGTGTGAGTCTGTTCAGGATTTAGTTCAAAGGGGCTGGAAGGAATTCCTGGTATTGCAAAACAGGCAGAGCTGGAGGCCAATCGCTGCCCTGCCGGCCCCTATGCACGCTGCACGGGACTGGCCGGAGCCCAGGGATGGCAAATTGGTGACTCAAAGCATTGGGTTAGTCACTGCTTGACGGGGAATCCAGTATGATGTCTTGGAGGATTGCGCTAGATAAGATGTTCTCCAAACATGGCAAGGAAAGAGTAGCTAAAACAACTGAGAATTCAATGCATGCCTTAATCTAAGCACGCCTTAATCTTCCTAGCAATGTATTACCATGACAACTCCATCTATATTTCGAGAACAATCACTTCCAGCCATTAAACTATCAACTATGCACTCAGTGTAACAAAATAATTCATAAACCAATGGACTAAGTGCCAGGAAAAGATGCGATCAAGCAGTCTTATGATACTCAAGAGAAATACTGTACTGCTCCAATGTGCGTTTGATTTATTTTTTGTTAAAAATAGATGGAGATGAACGTAAACTGAACACAGAGAATGTTTGAGATAACTTACAATAAATGCTGGGGGTGCTGAAATTGCAGCACTGAAGGAAAAACATTGTAAGGTCTTAGAGGGTTTGATAAGAAGATACTCCTTGTGCATTGCTGAGCTCTTGAAGGTTAAACTCAAGCATTATTCTAGGCTTCAGGAAAATGTAGATCCCCTTACTGTATATATGTCAGTGACTTGTGGCCAAGTGATTGCTGACCATATGGGCTCTCCATCCCAGTGTTTTCACAGAAGGACACTGCATCGTTTTGAAACCCGCAGTTTCAGCACACTTGCAATGTTTTTGCCTTCCTAGAGCGGAATAAAGCAGCAATGTCTGTGGCCCTTTATCGAAGGCTCTACAAGTGGCAAGGTGGTTTGCAGCTGGCTTCCCGAAACACACGCTTTTTTATGAATATCTGGCAGTCCATGCCCAGAAGGTTTGGGACCACAGAGTGAAGGCACACAGGTCTCCGAGATCCCTGTTTTTGGGTTTTTTTTTCATAATTAACAAGGATGAATATGACATTATTTCAGAAGGATTTAATAAATATTCCATTGGTAGCCTTTATCCAAGCTTAATCTCCAAAATTTTTTCAGGGCGCACTTTTCTCCTCCTTGTTGTTCATTCCCTGGGAGTTTGGCTGTGCAGAATGAGCCCGCTCTGTGCTCTGCACCCCCAAACAAAAGAAGTCTCGTGCAAATGGGGGGAACACCGGAGCACCCCAAAGTCCCATCAGCCGTGAGCGCCTTTGACGGCAGAGCTCCACCTCCGCGGCTGTGCATTCCTGCCCGTAATCCAGGGCGAGACTAACCACCAGATGTCTGACCTTCTCACCCTCCTGGCAACACTAAATGTCCTTTCCTGTAAAGTTCTGCGGGGTTTTATTTTCCTTTCTTTTCCCAGTCTCCAACTGCTGGTTATTATCATTATTAAGCATAAATGGCCTCTTTCACACTCCGCAAGGCGAGTGCTCCTATGAATAAAGCCTAACTACCGTGAAAGGGTTTGCATGATGATACTGCGAGTGATTCAGAGAGCATCTAGCAACTAAATTAATAAGAGAAAGGGATATTATGAACCCATCTCACTTTGCAGGCAAAGGGATATTTCCATGTTTGGATCAAGAATGTATCCCGTATTTTACTTTTGCAAAGGAAAAAAAGACCAAGGAGAAGATCTTTCCTTAGGGTAAGGAAGCTATCAGAAGCACAGCTAGGAAGGAGATTTCAAAAATTGAGCAGTGGGAAAGTATTAAGATCATAGTTCAACTCACAGTCCAAATGAGCAGTTGTTTGTCAGCGGTGAGTACAATTGCCTAAAAAGAAATCTGGCAAAGGGCATCCATCTACAGTACCTGGTGAGGAAAAATCCAATATATATTTGACATGGAACAGATGGGTATTGCCCTCACGCTGTACTTTTAATTTATCATCCAGCACATCTATGCGCTAAGGGCAATCTGAATGCAAATGTTACTTCTATTTGCATGAAGGGCTGAAAAGAGCCGAATGCAGGTTACAGTTACGGGCATGTAGATATCACAAAGCCTCTAACCGCATCCTGTTACAATTAATGGTCTGTGTTCAACCACTTCACGCTGCGATGCCCTCAAATATCACAAACTAAGCAGAGTCAAGCAGGATCATTATGAGGAAAGGAGAGCTCTGAAGAATCCTCTTGTGTTGGCAGCACGGGTCGCTCCGAGCTGGTGTTGCACCGATTCCCAGCACAGCTGCAGGAGAGGCTGCTGTAGGGCGGCAAAGCAGAAAATACACAACCTGAGACTGAAATACAGCAGGCACAGCTCCTGCATTCTGGTATTTCCCCTGAAAGCCCAGGCTGATACGTTGCTACACCAAAATTGTGCGGAGTTCCTCCCTGCCGGGGAAGAGCCGCTTTGCTCCTCTCTAGAGGGAGCTCCTTCTAGGCTTAAATACAACAACCTCTTTCCCCTTCAACAGAGGTGGGAGCTGCGACACCTGCGGATGAAGGGCAAGGAACGCGCGATATGGTATGAGGAAGAGAGCAATGATGTGCAACCATTTTTCCAAGAGGAATCGTGAATGTAAGTCCTGTTTTGGAAAATGCTTCCCATAAAAATGTGAAATCCAGCAGTCGATAATCAGGAGGAGGTTCAATCCAGCCTCACAGATCTTTAACACCCACAAAATTTAGATCCAGAAAGGCAAAGGGTGACCATGCCCCCAGCCCGAGTGGCTGCACGTTGCTGAGTGCTGTGATTTCCTTATGGTTGCCAATTCCCAGTTTCTGAGTGTGCTTTATCCCCCATTTTGAAACCATTTTGCAGAGGTATCAGGACATGTCTAATACTTGAAAAAAAAAGAACATCGTGGTCATTTAGCAAGATTCCTCCCCCCCTTCCCCTTCCTTTTGTTAGAGCAGAATGAGGCTGGACAGACTCTTGTTTACAGTCTCTTACAGTGGGCTCTTTTACTGCCAATGCCACAAATGATGTCATTTGTTTAGCGGGAGACTGCCTATTAGAAATGCCAAATGTAATTAGGATCTTTACTTTCAATTGCGTTTCACAAACACTGATGGTGAGAAACGGCTCCTACCTTTTGAACTTTCAGACTAGCGGAGGGAGCCTTCCCCTGAAAGGGCTGTTGGCAAAGGTTTCAACCTAGGGTGAGAAGAGGTTTCATGCAGTATTTGCAATTCTCCTCTGAATTTGGAAAGTTCATAAGTGTTCAGCCAGGACAGCAGTGACGTCACTGAAAATAACTCCTCTCCTGGGTGAAAAGAACCATCGTTCGTTCACCCCTGGAGATTGCAGAACGAAGGCTCTGCCTGCCTTGGGTCCTCCAAGTCCAGGAGAAATGGGGCTGAGCCTGGCCAGATGCTGCCAGCTGGTTTGGAGCCAGCATACTGGGATCCTACTCCACCCATGACACTTAGAGAGAAACAAAGGGTGTAAAGGGTGTGTTAGGGACAGGAAGAGGCGTGATGCTTGTGACTGTACTCCAGCTATTCTCCACTGTCAGAAGGCCCCTGAGGGAGGAGGTGGGAGGAGGCAAGGGGAGGAAGGCCAGTAGCAGATGGCATTAATTTAGCACACACCAAGGCTGCTGCACAATATGCTGAAGCTTCATCCTTGTTTAGAACCAGCCTTAAAACCTGCAGCCCCGTGCTCGCAGGCTGCCCTTTTACCCATCGTGCGAGGAGAGGAAACCTGGGCATCCGAGCCAGTCCTGAAATTTGCCCAGCGAAGCTCCAGCTGACAACAGGCAAGATGTTGTTAGCATGCAGTGAAGCTCTGGGGGCCCATCCCAGCGCTTGCTGACGTCAATGGAAACCTTTCGGTTGACTTCAATAGACTCTGGATCAGGCCCCTGGTTTATAACTGCAGGCATATATGGTTTCTCTCCTTCCTGCTTCTGACCAGAGATGGTAAAAAAGTGTACGAGACACCTGCTCTTCAACAGCTCTGGCTGTTCAAACGCCTTTCTTACGCTGACGAAGGGAGCACGTAACCGGAATAACGTGTACGCAGACACTATGAAACTTAAGGTATCTGTTTTATCGTGATTTAGTTTCAGCGTATTTGGCATGAAGAATGCCAAATTCTTTGTGGCAGCTGGCACTGCTGCGCCCTGTGATGTCCAGCCCTGCCCTCTCCTCTCCCCTTCTTCAGCAAGGGTCCGCTTCTCAACCTGATTTTGAATTATTAGCTGTAAAATTTACAGCCAAGCAAGCCCAAAGGGTGTATTTTATTTACTCTCTGTTCACAAACCACCGTAATTGTCATGCGTGTAACTCACAGGTCCTAACTGTTCTTCTGATAAAATAAAAGCAGGTGGCCCACCAGAGAGCCCAGCCTGTGATCTGGCAGCTTTGTATGGATGTGAAGAAGCTGAACCCAGAACACTCCTGCTGCCTCTGATCCTCCGGCGCCAGCTCTGTGTCCTCCTCAGACTGTCTCCTTGATCCTCTGGAGTCCTCCCACCACCACCTCTTCCAGGGATTTTTGTGCAGGTTATTTGAGGATATGGATACTTGAGTGAAAATATGATGATGAAGCACCTGTGTTTTGACTATACACTATCTTTTGCTGCTGGTTTTAATGTTCTGTACATTCCTGTGTGATTACTTTTTCTGTGTTGCCTCTCTTTCATTGAGCTTGTGAATGCAAATCAGTGCTGGGATGTTATTAATTTTCTTCCAGCTGATAAAATGTCTGTGAGGCAGGAGGGCGCATGAAGTCTGGTGCGTGTCCTTTGAGCACAAGCTGCATGCAGCCAGCAATTTTACCCTGCAGTGCACGGTTATTCCCATAATAAATGGATCAGTAAAAGAGCTGCTGATTTTATTTTCAAAAAGTGAAAAGAAGGTTTTCTCAAAATTCCCAGAAAATTGAAAGGAAAAGGGCTTGTTATCAAAACCATGGAACCAATGAAAAAACAAGCAACTGTTACCTTTGTGTTGCCAAATTTACTGAATCACTTTTGCAAACCCCAGCCACTCCATGCTGTTCCTTAAAAGGGCAGTCTAGATTCATCATGCAGAGCTTCCCAAAATTTTCTCCTTATTTTCTGTAAATTTGCCATCACATTGTAGAAACCTTGTTATTGTTCACTACGAGTTTTGAGACTAAAGCTCCCTTTCAACTCTTCCCATTACAGTAAATCAATGACAATTCGGTTTGAGGACAGATCCAAAATGTCTTACTGCTTTTTTAAAGCTTCTTGGTATTATTTTGGTGCTAGCACTTTAGTTTGCACATCTATGCCACTGAATCCATATAGCCATCTATTTTAATCAGTCCTTATTCTGTGGGGTCAATAAGATAATACTGGGCTACAATTTTTAGGATATATTCTTAGCCCAGGGTGAAAAAAATTTTTCCCAGGTTAAGTCATGAGGGGAATATTGTTAATGAACTTTGTCTTTGGGACTTGTAAATCAGCACAGAAGTACAGAGATTTAGAAAGAGGGTTCTTGTGTTTCCCGTTACTGTGCAGGCTCCATAAGTCCAGTTCACTGCCACCTTCTTAGAGGAGTAATGGACCAATTTAAATATATTTTTTTTTCCTTCTGCTTTTTACTTTAGGGGCAGAAGGCAGGATGTGAAGCTTGTCATTGCATGTAAGAAACTTGGTACCCACTGTACAGGCCAGACTGCAGCTGATAAGGCATATCGGCTGGGAAGCAGAGCTTTGGTTTCAGCGTGGGGGCTGGCATGAGACCACCGATTTCTGGAGATGTGGCATGTGATGGGGACAGCCTGTGATTTCGGGCAAGGCACAAGCCAGCACACTGCTACGGTCTCTGTACTTCACGATCCTGCTTTTTGCAGCTGCTGCCTACTGGCATCCTGGTACTGTGGATGCTGAGTGAAATGAAGGACCTTGCGCAGAGTGCTCGAACTTGGCCAGGTCTGGATTTGCTAAGCAGACCCCTGGTCGGGCTCCATGGCCTGATGCTCCTGATACTACTACCAGGAGTAGCATCAAAGCGAGCAGTCTCAGCAGAGCAGCTGTCCCTTCCCTGGATGTCAGCAGGAACTGATGGGGCTGCGTGCGCAGTGAACTCCTTTCCTTTGCAAGAGATTAGCCCGAGATGCCGCGGTGGGGCCACCCTTTGTTCCAGGCAGAAAGATGGTGTAGGACCCACGTCCTGGAGGCAGGGAGGAAGGAAACACTAAGGAAGGAAGATTAACAACACTCTGAGTCATGACCTAAGTCTCAGCCTGCCTCTGGTCAGCACGTGTGGTGCTCACCATGAGTGGGGGTTAGGGCAAAGTGACAACAGATGCTCCCGATTCAAGTATTGTGATGAAATTGCTCTTAGGTTTTCAACTTAACATTCTAGAGTTTAGTGTCTAGACTGTTTTTAAAGGCGGACATCTGGAGGAACATATAATGTCGCGGCTTATTTAAGAAATGTTAGCGATGAGCACAGGTTAGTGCATAAGGCAAAATAATGAAGGCTGTACTACTGCTAATGCATCGTCCCCGTTTGACGTACCATCAGAGTTGGTGGCTTTGGCCAACCCCTGAGAGATTCCAAAAGCAAATCCAAAAGAGAGCTGGGGTAAGTCAGAAGGATGCTATCAGACTGAGAAGAGTTTTTGTGACTTGACTTCCTCTTGTGAGTATACAAAATCCTTCCATCGCTGACTTACTTGTTTTAAAGAGCTGAGGAAGAGTCAGGAATACTCAGTAACTTCTGGCTTGAAGTGAGGAGGTTTGAGAGGAGGAAAGTGCCCTTTCCTCTTCCCCCTTGCTGATGCTCCATCCTTGACCTGTGCCACAGTCCCTTCCAGGAAAGGCCACTCGCTAAGGCTAAACAACCTTCACATATTTGATATTGTAAAAGGAGGTTTGGGTGTTTCGCGAAAATGAACTCATCAGAGATGTCCATTAACCAAAGGCTTGGTACAGTTATTTAGCTGAATGTGGTAATGAGATGAGTTCTAGTAACACCACAAAAACGGCAAATCTGACGTTTTCTGGTGTTGGAAATGTAGGAGTTGTTGACAAGAATTTGAAGATTATCAGCAAAAGAGTGCCAATGGGGAAGATGGACATTGTGGGGTTTGACACTGGTTTGCCCTTTGCTCTGCCCATGTAAATTCTGACACATTCAGTCTTCAAAGAATTCACAGAAGGGACAAAGTTGTCAACGTTTGAGATGAAATCAGTACCCAGGTGAAAACAATGCAAATTTCTGAAAACAAAGGCAGCAAAACACTGAATGAAGGTAAAAACTCTTTGCTAACCTTTGGCTCTCCAGCCTCAGATCCCTGGAAAAAGTTTGATAACTTAATACAGAGATGTTCTTGTTTGTTGCTTCTCTCCAATCTTTCACGGTCATTTGAAAGTTAAACCAGATCCTCCTCCTCCAGACAGTCTAGTACAGTGAAAGCAGCTTGTTACAAAACATGGTTAAGAATGTTTAAATAAAAATATGTAGAATAAAGAAGGAACTATTCATGATGCATCACTCCTCTGACAGGCTGTGAAGCTATTTCACCCTTCAACACAAGTGCTAAAACATAATGGAATCCCTACTGAGTGTTTTCATGCCTACCAGAACATTAAAAAAAAGCATAACAAAATGCCCAGTGTGCCCCTAACTATTAGCTTGGATGAGTAAGGAGGCCAAGAGAAAACAGTGGCACTGTGGGAAATATTTGTGGCGAGCGAAGGAAACAATAACTGAAAGTGATAAAAATGGATGATTCTCGCGCAACCATGCATCGGCCAGGGAAGCGCATTGTGCCCTTTGCTATGGAGGACAATCTGTAAGCAGAGCATCAATATAGACTATGTTTTTTTTTTCTCTCTGCTACCATAAAGAATTTTAAAAGCCAGATTTAAAAAAGACCTCCAGTTGGGAAAGGAGGCTGTTTCTGGTCCTTTTGGTTACAAAAAGGGCCATTCAGCTTATGAGCAAGACTATGTGAGAGATACTTGGAATGCACCATTTCAATCTATTCTTTTTTGCTTTGAATTTAACTGAGAACATGAAATGGGCACAGATGTAGCATTGCAATGTGCAAAAGTGGGGCACTAAATGGTGCATTAACATAGAGCTGAATTCTGCTGTCATTAATCAGGCCCTATTCAGAAAGAAAGCAGCGACGCTTTTGCCTGCATAAAAACCCCATATGACTTAGCCTTTAATATACAATAATCTCATTTAAATTTTACTGAATTCACTGAACTTTATGAACTCAGAGTCATTGCTCAGGTACACATTAATGGTGAACCAGCTGTAAATCATAATTTGCTGCAAAGAAGCTATTAACTCTTACTGCTTTTTTTTTCTCTGATTTCTAGCACAGACTGAAAGCACTTCTGAAGCCTTGCATCTTATTTGATGTTTAAATGCAAAGAACCTAGGAAGAATTGTCCTGAATTATTGTCATTTACAACAAGGAAGTGAACTTTTATGGAGGTCCAAAAGCCTTTCTGTACTCAGAAGCTGGGATGGTTTAACTTTGTTCTCCCTTTGCATTGATGTAGCTTCATAACCACCCAACGGGAAGTGATGGTTATAGTGTTGTAAAACTGGTGGAAATAACAGGATTATCTTTGACTAACCACAGGTTTTTCCATGTCAGGAATTTGAACAGCCTGAACTCATTCCGCCCCTGGACGTTTTTATTTTCTTTTCAGAAGAAAGGACTAAATAATATATTTAGGGCTTATACATGGCATTACTCTCTTCTCAGTGCAAAGCCTGTGAGGGTAAGTGGAAAGGACAAAAGGCAGGCAGGGGAAACAATCAGCCAGAGACAGGCCTCAGCAAACCAAACCCAGTATTTCTTCAAGTTAGAAAAAGGTATTTGTCAGTCAGGTGAAGAGTAAGACCTGGGAAAGCCATCCTACTCAGCATTTTTGTTGTCCATAAATTTTGGAGCCACCAGCAGCAGTACCAATACATTGTAATTTGCGAGAAAACCCTGAGTGCTCATTGCAAGCGTCTCATAATCTCACTTTATTATCATTCATCTTCATTTCCTGCAGCAATACTGGCCTGCAGGAGGGAAAGTCCACTCTCCTTCCACCTCTCCGGGCTGGACCAGCTCCCCGGGCTGCGTGACGGTGTGAGGTGCGTGTGGCAGTTCAGGTGCTGGCACCCACAGTGCCCTGGTTGCACCCACAGTCGCCTTCCAGTTTTTGCAGAGATGAGCAGCCGGTGGCAGTTTCTCAGCTCTCTAAACTGGTCATGAATCACTCAAGACTTTTCAAAACTCTTGGTTTTGAAGGTACCAGGTTTCCTGCCTGAAGTTCTCTCAATATCCGCTCAGCATTGTTGTTCTTCCGCTAGAAATATTTTTTCCTGTGTATGAAAATAATTGCAGTAATGTTCAGAAGATAAAAATGGAAGTATACTACATGCATTTGATCTATTTTTTTTATACCAAGCCTTCATTAATATCACTAGTCAGAGAAGTAATCATATGGAAAACAGAAATTCCAATTTTGCTGGATTTGCTTTTGGTCTGTTTCCATAAACACTAACAGTGTTACAAAATCCTGAAAATCTTTTATTTCACATTAATCGAAGTAACTATGACAAGGTAACACAGTTTATTTCCTCTAAAATTGAATGGTGGTAAAATTGGCATTATTTTATGTCAGTTCTCAATTTGCATCAGAAATATTCTAGCCAGTGGTGTAAGCTGGTTTATGTTCAAATTTTTCAATTATTCTTTTACTTCTTTTTAAAATGGTCGCTTCTCTGGTGAATGGATCAAATGTTAATGACTTTTGAAAGGGTTTTTTTGAGCCACGTAAGACTTAATAAAACCACAATTTTGCATTTTACTGCTTCGGTGGGGAAAAGCTGTTAATTAGGAGTACCATGGTAAAGAGAACTGCTTTTTGGCTTTGCCTACCAGCTGGTTTATTCTTCTTATAAACAATTGGTCCCACTTAATGACCAGACCATACTGTATTTACTAGCTACAGTCAAGCATTCCCAGACCTCATAGTTTTATGTCTGTGAAACCCTTGCATATTATGATCTCACCTCATGATACAGAATCTCTCTATTCAAGTTTATACATGACGTGGAAAGTCTCCGAGATGTACTCTGAGGTGTAAAATTAGTGTAATTCCCCTGGAATGAAAGAGACGTGCCAATTTATATCAAGTCAAGTTATGGCCCACAATGTCTCAAAGACATTTGCTTTTGTCTCGCAAACAAGCAAACAAACGTTCTTCATTTCAATGGAAAATAATGCTTATGTCTCTCCTTGCTCATGTACAGAAGGAGATCAAAGATGGCACAATCTCTTCTTCCAAGGCAGCGTTTCACTACCAGACAATTAATATGATAGTATCAGGGAAATGAAAACCTATTCCATGCCTAGGTGTTTCCCCTCATGGACTGGAAAACGACTCCATTTATCATTTTCTGTCTTTAGGCAAAAAGGTAACTCTTATTTGCATGTTTGTCAGTTTGTGCTTGAGAGTACGAGATTTACTTAAAAACAAGCTCAGCCAGCTAAATGAAATGCCAATGGTCTTATTATCCTGAGAGAGCAAAGCACTTAAGCCCATGATTAAAATGAAGTTAATTGAATTTAAGCGTGTGCTTAAAGTAAAGCACAGCCATAAATACTTTGCTGAATAAATGGAAGATTATTCTCATGCTTAAATGTAAGCCCTAATCAGTATTTTCCTAAAACCGAGGTTTATAGACTTCTATCAGCAGTTCCAACTATCCCACTAATAAAAACTGGCATGAAAATCAGAGTTTTTTCTAAGAAATTTGTTCAACAGAATGAAGATCAAGATGCTGCTTATATAATAAATTGGCAGAATAGGCTTGAAACAAGAACACAAATATTAAAATCTGGGTGTGATGAGTTATGTATAAGAAAGGCAGGAAAGAGCTTATTTCAAGTTGAATTGTGTGGCTTTCTCAGAAACACATCCTCGGTAATCTGGAATGGAAACCCCTCCTTGGTTTATGAAACCCCCAAAGGTCAGTATTTAGGGGGTGGTGGGAACTGCAGTGCAAATACAACCGCTCTGTGTTTTTACACCCAAGGTCCTCTGTATCAGGTTAGTCTTTGGAATTCAAAATTGGGGTTGAATTAAAAATTTCAGCTCTGAAGTTGTCACTGATATACCTGACTGATTTTGGACGTGTAGCAGTTTCTAGCTGAACTTAATTTTCTTTGTATTTCTAATAGGAATGAAAATGCCTTTCTCTTACGAGTAATAATCAAATATTCATCAAGTATTTTGCTGTCCTTTTGAGCTGGACTGAAGAAACTCTGGCCTAAATCTGTCCCACTGGCATACATAAATTTGTTAAAATACCTTGTGAAATATGTTGCATTTTACTGCTAGTTTAGGGAAGGAGGAGAATGGACAAATGGAAAAGTTCAGCTGCAATCCCATCTCATCACTGTCAAAACACAAGTTTTGGAAATGACTTTTCCATTAGATGTTCCGCATTTACATTACCGTTTTAAAAGGAGGTTTTTTTCTATCAAAACACAACTTTTCAAATGCCAAATGGTCATCCTCCCTGCTACCATTTTCCCTTCACAGAAAATGTAAAAAAGCCATTTTTTTTTCCTGTTTGGCATAGAGGGAAGTTCCCATTATTGCACAGCTCTGGTATCACTGGAAGAGACCAGATGCACGTTTCAATACATAATATTCGTTGTTGTGTGTAATGATATAAAAATGTGGATGAAAAGATGTTATATGGGTAGTTCAGTTAGTATCTGTGTTGGGCTATAAGCTCTGCATAGTTGTGCTCTACCATACTGAAGCTTCACTAAATTGAAGCTTCTATTTAAATTACCTTTAATGTGGAGTTCTTAATAATAGTTTCTTAATGTAGATTAGAATAATTAATGCATTTTTGAGTTACACAGTGTAAACTCATTACTGACTTTTTGGAAGCTTTGCTCCTGAACATATTGAGACAGGCAGAGTGGTACACCAAACAAAAACAATGTCACACTTTTTGAGCAGAAGAGTTTTATTCCTATTAACAGATGCATTTAAATGTGTAATTTGTAAATGTGTAACGATATTTGCAGAATGGTGGAGAGGAAGAAAGGGGGTATCACACAATTTGGAAAAAATGCAGACTAGAATTTGTGGTATTTTAGACAATAAAATGTGACTGCAGTGAGATATGAGCTTCAGATGAAAAGCAGTTCTCCTAACAGCATGTGAAGAACATGAGTATGACCCTACCAGATGGGATCAAAGGTCTGTCTAGCTCAGCCAGCAACAGATGCCCAGAGGAAGAATGTAAGTACAGGGCAAACAGTAGTGGCACACAATATACTCACCCAGCAATTTGCAACCGAGGGACTTCCAGAGCCAGAGGTCAGTGTCCTTATATTTAGTGACCTTTAATGGGTTTTTCTTTTGTGAGTTTGCTCCGTCACTGGTTTTGGGTTTTGAACTCATGTAAACTTTTAGTGCCCACAATGTTCGGTGGCAGAGATTTGAACCCCTTATTACACTTTGTGTGAAGAACTACCTTTTTCTTCTCAACAGCCTGCAGCTGAGCTTCCTTTCACCTCCTCCAAAACTGGAAGACAAAGTTTTCTTTCACCTTCCCTGTTCCACTTTAGCTTTTTGCAGATGTCTGTAATAATCCTTCTCAGCTGTTTCTTTTCCAGATGGAAGAGACTATTTAGATATTCCCTGCATGGGACCCATTTGATGCTTCAGATCACTCTTTTTGGCCTTGTCTTTACCTTGCCAGATGTAGCATTGCTTTTTGAGATGGAGAACTGGCCCTCTACATGGAACCTGAGATGCAGGTGTACCAGGAAT
The DNA here is from genome assembly GCF_000737465.1 of Haliaeetus leucocephalus. Lineage (NCBI taxonomy): Eukaryota > Metazoa > Chordata > Aves > Accipitriformes > Accipitridae > Haliaeetus > Haliaeetus leucocephalus. The sequence goes on from NW_010973092.1 coordinate 4,384,054, forward strand.
TCACCGTGTCAGAGTGATCTTCTTTACTTTGTTTGCCATTCCTTTTGTCGCAATTCCTGACATTCAGTGCAGTCCTTGGTGATCGAAAATGCATTCAACACCTGCATTGGACTGCTACAAAGTACTGTTCCTGAGTAATGATATGTCAGAGCATGTCATCTTGGATGTGACTTCACTTCCACGTGTGCAACTTTACATTTATATTTACACCAAATTTCATCTGCCTTTTGTTTCCCACTCAGTATGGTGAACTCCTTCAGTTCTTCACACAGAGTCCTCGTCTTCACTCTCCTAGACAACTTTGTTATCCACAGATTGCCTGACTTCTCCAGCTCACTCAGCAAATACGTTGAGCAGCACCAATGTGTGCACGCTTGCCTGTGAAATTCCACTTCCCTCTGCTGTGAAAAGTAACCAGATATTGCCACTCTTTGCTGCCTTTCTTTTGAGTAGTTAAACCTTCTTAGGAGACCATTACCTCCTTTCCCCTGGCAGATTATCTTCCCTGAGAAAGGTGGGAGACATTGCCAAGAGTCTTTTAGAAGTCCAGGTAGAATACATCAAGAAGAATATTATCTTCCTCACACTCTGGCTGAATCCTTTTCAGAAATCTAGTAGTGATCTGCAAAGTCTGACTTTCCTTTCACAAGCCATGCTCATCCTTTCCCACTGTATGCCTTAGGGGGATGACTGAACCTTCCGTTCTACTGTTGGCTCAAATCTTGCCAGATAATCGGAGCTCTGGCAAGGGAACTCAAGTTTGCAGTGTGAGGGAGACCCAAGGTTTCTCACGAAAAAGGGTTTGAGACAGTTGAGCTGATCATTTAGACACAACCCTAGCCATCTTCATGAAGACCAATGGCTAATGATTAGACATAATCATAATAATCTCATTATTTTAGTAAGAATGCTTTGATTCTGCAAGCAGCTAATTGCATTAATTTTATTTTCTGTTTTAAGTGGTTCTTCTAGGGTGTGCAGCTGTCAGACTGTTCCTATTAACTGGACTTTGAAACCTCTATGAGCTCTGTTGTCAACAAAACTAATCAGCTTTTATTGTGTTTAGCTCAGTAGATTCACAGAGAACGATCTGTCTTTTGCAGACTTACACTCTCATTTATAAACGTTAATCTCTATTTTTGCCATCTTTGTATATACACACAGAGTGGTGAAACGCAAACGTAGAAGGCCTGGTATGAAGATCATTCACTTTATAATTCTATTTTTCACATGAAAAGCACCATTACCCTAATTAAACTGGCCCATTCTGAGGTGTGTGCGTGCACGTGCGCATAGACATACCATCTGAACGACTTAAATGTGTATATAGATATTTATATGTGTATATATATCCATTTATATGTATTATACATGTATATACACATTTATATCCATTAAATGCATTCAGACTGTGAGTATTCTTCTTGTGCGGAGAGACTCAATGCAAAGAGTCAATACACTGTGATTGTAGTTGTCTCCCATTTTGCAAACTAGATAAATTATTCCCCGAAAGGGATCAGCCAGCTCGGGCAAAGCCAGGATTTACACCGGCAAAAGTGCTTTTGATCTACGGCTTGTACGAAAGACGCAGCACAAAAGATGGCTGCGTTGCATCGGACCGAAGAGCATTATTACAGGATGAAGGAAGGAAGCAAAAATAGACTTGACACACAAGTATTGCAGAAAGTTTCTAAAGTGGGAATTTGAATTCTCTGCAGCCAGCTCTGGGTGTGCTGCTGGGTGTGTTACCCGATCCGGTCCCTGCTCCCCGGCAGGCTGGGGACCCTCTGCGCAGGACTCCTCCCCAGCCGCCCTGCCGCCAGCATGAGAGAAAGAGAGAGAGAAATAGAAAATACTTGGAAGGCAGCTAGTGAAAAAAGAAAGGGTCAGAAAATGGAGCTGCAGTAATTTGCTGGAAGGTAAAGCTGTGTTCATTTGTTATTGCTTTTTTTTTTTTTTTTTTTTTTTTTTTAATGAGAGCCTGCCTGCCACTTAATTTGTTAAGCTTTGAAGTATGTTTTAGAGCAGAGGGAAGGAGATTCGCGGAGATGGCGTCACTTTATAAAAGTTTCCAGATTTTACTGAGCTTCTTGTTTGTTTTCTTTTTTCTAAGGGGGGGTGGGGGGGGAGGAGGTTTGTACTATTCGTAATGCAAGTGGGCGATGTGGCCGAGATCTAAATATACGCCTGTGAAAACAGAACCCCTGAGATAGCGACACCGATAGCAGAGGCTATTGTTAACTTTTGGGATTCCAATTAAGTCCTGCAATGTTAAATATTTCTTTAATTACTGGATAGAGAGCAGGAATTCTCTCTGACTGCGCTAATGGAGTCAGAATAATGCAGTAAGGGAGAGTTTTTTCCCCTACACCCCCTCCGCCCCCCCAATCTAAATAGCTATAGGCAAGCACAGGCTAGAATATGAACATTAAAGGACAAAAAGTTTCAACTTTGTTATACAAGTTATATTTCAGTCGGGTAAGCAAACTATATTGCAAGTATTTTTCCGTATCTTCAGCTCAATCCAAACATAACATTCCAAAGGATAAAATCTGTTACAAAATAAAACCGACTTCGTGACAGCTGAACTTCTACATGGAGTCTAAAAATTATCTAAAAGCGCCTCGAGAATCCTAAATGTCATTCCCAAGATGTGGTGAATTGTAATTAGGGTTGTGAACTATTTTAGTGACAGTGCCTTACATGGGGCCCATCTAAGCAGCTGGAGCATTTATCAACTTTTTATTTTTTCCATTACTGTGTGACATATGAAGGTGTATAGACAATAACAATAACCCTAATTTATTTCAGATTTGCAAAAATATAACCCAAACTGCAAATGTGTTGTTTGCCTGTTGATTCTCCTTCCTGTATCTCCTTTTAAAACATATGTCATAGGGCAGTGCTTAAAGAGTGGAAGAAAACTCACCAACATTAAAATACTGAATGAAAGATAACATTTTTTATTATTTTTATGAGAAAACCACCTGTTTTGTGATTTTCTCATCTTACTGGCTTCTCCAAAAAGCTTTAATTTTTGTTTTGGAAAATGATCCAGTTCCCTGAAGAAAGCGAAATAAAATTTCTGTGCAAATTTTGCAAAGGAAACAGCTTGCAACATGCTGTCCAAAACCTGCACTGCTCTATGCCCAAAAGCGCTTTAATCTTATAATAGGCATTATTATGCTTGTATATGCAGATCTTGATACTGTAGAGGAAATTATTAAACCCAACTATTTGGTCATGAGGGTGGAAAAAAAAAAAAAGCTGTGTCCCTAAGTGTGCCACGAAATTTAAATACAAGTTGTAAAGGCCCAGCATCCTGTAACTTGGGGACTTTGGCAGAAATACACCCAAAAGGAGAAAGTCAGGTCCTGTCAGTTCCTACATGAGAAAGTTTGAGTACTCTGCATTGCCATCACTAATTGTTTTGTGTTGTGAAATCCTGAGGTGATAAAACTGCTGTTAGAAAGTTGGCTTGTGAGTAATTAAGTGTAGGTCTAGCTATTAAAACCTGATTTGTTACTCACAGGCTACACTCATCTGCTACATCTTCTCTCAAGATACAGATAAACTCAGTGTCCTTTTCACTGGTCTAAGCCAAAAGTATCTGCATAATGAATGGAGAGAGATTTTAGCTATAGGTATTGTTCAGACATATACAGTGGGATGAATTATCTTTATCGTAATAGGTACAATTATTGTAATAGATTGCTTCTAACTGTTCCTTTTTCCTTTCCTTTTATTTATTTCCTGAGGAAATGCTGGAGGATGTGTACATTTCTTCAGCTAAAGTTTAAAATACTGATTTTACTCATAAGCAAAAGTTGTCCCCCCCCTTTTTTTTTTAATTTCTGTTTCAGAGTGTTTATTATATCCAAGCTTCTCCATAGAGTGGGTGTAACCAGGAGAAGAATTTGGCCCATGATGTGAGCTAAATTTTCAGTGCTTCCACTATTTACAGCTCTGTTGCGCTAAAAATAGTTTTCCTGTGGTTTTGGCCATGGAGCCACAAATACAAGTTTTCAGTGCACAGTTATTGTGGATGTTGGTCCCAACTATTGCTACAAGAAATGGAATTCCAGCTCATGACTGTGTCAACAAATGATTATGTTGAGTGTGAGGCTTCATGTTAGATCTCCTTACTGTCCCAAAGCGAGAATGCGTCCCACCCAAACGTCCGTCACTTCCAAAAGGGAGAATCAGAAGACAGCGCTTGGGCTTGGGAGTGAAGAGCTCTAGGAGAAGTGGGGTCTATGCAGGCGATAATGTCAAAGAATACACCCAGGAGGCTCTGCGTTTGGCTAACGGTGTGGGACGTAAAACAGGTGGTACAGAAGTGAGTAAATCTTCAAGACGAAAATAAGAGACAATTTTGTTGATGGCTAATTTTGAGCAGAGTCTTCATAAAAGAAAAAAGCTCACAGTGATCACATGGTTATGGTACGTGGAAGGAAGTTAACAGTGATGATAGATTCATTCTCTTTCTGTACTACCTTTTCTGTCCAACTTCTCTGTTGTCCACAGGTAATTTGGTCCGGTTGCTGCAGACAGCTTTTAGAAGGCAGGGGCTATCTTTCTTCTGAGCTTAGTAGTGGATGTCAGACTCCAGAAAGTGTTCTTATAATGTGAGGTCATGTTCTGGAAATAGTTGAAAATCACTGATTTAGAAGAATGAGAGTACTACATGTTTCTGTACTGCTGATGCAATGGTGAAGGCAAGCTGGGGGATGGTCTAGAAAAATAGCAACACTGGAGGAATATTCAAAGGAATTGTGCCATTTAAAATTCTTTTCTTTATCATTTCCTCTGTGAGAGCAGTGTATTACTTTGTGTTAATCAGCTGGGACATTTTTTCCATTCCTCCGGGAAGGTTTCCACCCCCCGTTCCAAGAAGCAGATCCAATTTAGCAGTACTCTGCCCTGACCAGACTCTATCCACAGGTGTCAGCGGAAGAGGGTTCACACTCTGATGTGGACTTTGTGACAGTTCTCAGGCAAAGGCTTCTCTTATTCATTACAACTTAAATGTCTTACTCTTCCTACAGTGTCCTTTTTCCTTTCTCAGAATTTTCCCTTTTTTATATGTTTTTCAGACATTTATTTCTTGAACTGAGTGTTCAGTTTTGCACCATTAGTTGACTCTCAGATCTGTCAAACTAGATACACCATCCCAAATATATTCACATTTTTGTTGTGTAGAGTCTGAAAAGACACTGTTGAGCTGAACTTACAAAACCTTTACATAATGTCTTTGTTTCTAACATCTCCACAGATGTACCAGTATTCAGTTACATGTCTCCTCTCATTTATTCTTCCAGTCTAGGAAGAAAAGTTTGTGGCTTTAAACTTGCTGGGAAGTACACCTTTGGCTTGCCTTTCCCTCCCCTGGTCTACAATTTGATGTTAACGTCTTATATCTGTAGCTTCAGGAAACAGGACTAATTCTTCTCTCCCTTTGTCCGTACTGCTGTGTGAGTTGAGTCATGCAAGGTACCCAGAAGTGTGGCTGTAACAATAACAGGGTACATAATTTACTCTCCTAGAATTCAAAGGCTGTGAGCCAGTGAGTGTAACTTCACAGGAACCCACACCACCCAGGGCCTCAGAGAGAAACACTTTTAATATATTTCCTCCAGACACTAAACTTTTCTTTTTTTTTTTTTTTTATTTTCTTACATATGTGATGCAATGTACACAACGTTCGTATTGCCTTCTTGTTGAGGCAGCCACTTACCATCTACTGCGCTTGTTCTCAGCGTGCTGTAAATTGCGGCGTTATTTAACAGGACCAAATGGCCAGAACGAATGCCACCTCCCTTTCCACTTGCTGAACTCTGCTCAAACATAACACTGTTTTTCTGCCTCAAAAATATACGTAAAGGTATGTATAGTATGTTAGCCCCTCCTTAGCCTTTCCCACCCTGAAACTTTTTAAACAGGGATGGCATGTTCCTCTCTTCACTGCCAAAAAAAAAAAAAAAAATTCCTTTCTCAGCATTTCCCCCTTCCCCCATTTCTTCTCAGCTGACAGCTGTGAGAATGGAACTTTCTTGAGCTATCCTATCCATTTCCCCCAATTCTGTTTTTAAGCTAGATTTGGTTTAAATATCCAAGCCATCTTTCACACTACAGGAATTTTTTTAACATAGTTATAAAGTGGCTTTGCAAATGTTGAATGTGGGTAGAGACGTGGTAACTGTTTATATATATATTTTGGGTTTTTTTAAACAACATTCCCCCTGCTCCCCCCAGCAATTGAGAAAGTTGATAGGGAATTAAGTTGAACAATGCAGTCATTTTAGAAGTCACAGGAAGGCCAAAGTTTCATAATAAAACAACTTTTTTCAAGACTATTTCCTTATAATTCAAACAACCTATTTGATTTTCAAACTATTCATTTCTAACCAAACAAAAACCTCATTAAGAAATATAGGGATCATATTCAAAATCTGGAGAGAAAAATCAAAATAATGTAATTTAAGATACTTGTTGAACTTCATGTTTTCTTCTCAACCATGCAAGGCCTGGTACAAAACAGTGGTAGTTTTTCTGTTGATTGTTTGTACTTTGATCACACTGTAAGGTTATAGCTAGCTCCAACATAAACATCTACAGTAACGTAGGTTTATGAGAAGGCAGTTTTCTGTCTTCATTGCCATTAGACTGTGCGTAAAGGAATGTGAGACAGGTACTTGTACTTTAGTTGACTTTACAAGGCAGGACCAGAAGTATAAACATGTGCAGTTGTCTCTGCAGAATCGGAATGTGGAATTAAGAATTAAAACATTCAGGTAAGTAGAAGGTTAGCTAGTCATTTTTCCTTGGATTATCACAGCTGCATGTCTATGTGTTGGAAAGTCTAGGTTTGCCAATGCTAAAAGAGGACTGATGGTTCCATGAGTTGTGAAATTCATGAATTTGTGAAATCACATAATTTCTGGAAACTGTGTTCAGGATGCCTTGAGTCTCCTTGTTGCAAGCCTTTTTACTGAAGTTGATATGTTATTAGAGTGGACCCACTGGAGCGTGGCACTAGAGATTTAAGTGACAGACATCATGTATGAAGTAGTGGTGAAAGTGGTGTTAATTTTATTGTGACCTTATGGGTATACAGACTTGAATCATTAGATAGCCAATGTCATTTACTTGGTCCTTTACTCTGTCTCATTGACTAGAAGGAGATAACTCGACTTTAGACATTTGAGTTTTGCCCATTCAACATTAGTCTGTGACAAAATGGCAAAAAAAAGAGGAAAACTATTTTTCAGCCAGTAGAGCATATTCATTATTACCATAATCCAAAATAATCTGTATATTGTGCTTAAGAATCACTGCTTTTGGAGGAGCGGTGTGCTGCAAGCAGACATGTCTAACTTGCCTGTAGTTTTAAACTGACAACGCTTTGGAAAACTTACAGTTTTCCTTGTCCTCTCCCATACACTTGCATGCACACCTTCAGCTTTCCTCATCACTGGCACTCTAAAACCTCCGCAGGAGGAAGCACATTGGAGCTCTGCGTTGTAGCTTCATCTGACAACATACAACTGTTTTGTAACTTCTCAATAAGAGAACATTTTGTTTTGTAAAGACATGATGGCTGGCACATGAACAACACCTAAAATGCCTGCTGCCAATTTGTTGTTTGTTACTTGGTTTATTAATTAAGTTACACAAAAGATTTGGAAAAAGACCAACAGGGTTTTTTTTGTCCCATATTTTGGACTGCCTGGCCAAAGCAGAACAATTGCTGGTGCAGAGATACATAGGAGTCCCCAAAGGTTAGCTCTGTTCTGTGACTAAATTACACCAAAGCCTTGCTCCTTCACCGCTGTCATGAACTTTAGTAGAGATATCCTGTTGGGCTATTAATTGACCTCTGTATAGATCTGATCAGAGTACACTGCTGCTAAAAACTTCTGTTTACATCAAAAATAATCAAGAGCCACGTAGTTTCGAACCAAAAGAAAATTTCTTCAAAGCTCAAATGTATTGGAAATTGAAACTTCGATTTGGCTCACTGAGTATTTTTCCCTGCTTCTACAAACTTTATGCTGCTTTTTCTTCTTTTTTTTTGGTAGATGTTTTACTCTCAGTTTACACAAATAAAACATGGGGTTTCATGTGGTTTCTTTTTAGCTTAATTATATATGTATATATAAAATCACTTTTCATTACATTTGCTTCTTTCTAATATTTTTTTCCAAAAGGAATTTGTTTGATAGCAAGATTCAGTTGGCATGCCAGATGCAATTGGTATGCCAGATTTTTAACTGCTGCAAGATGGTGTAGTCACATGTCCTACAACAGAGATACAAATTTATGTACAAATGGTGATTTTGCCTCATATATCTGTTCCTACACTTTATTTTTTTTTTTCCCAGACGAAGAAACTCTTCTGTAGGAATTTCTATAGTGGATCAGACTAGGATTCAGTTTAGTTCAGCAGTGTGTCTGAAACAGGCTCCAATCGGCCTCCTCTGAGGAAGGAAGCCTTTGGGTTATGAAGTAATCTTCCTGTAGGAAAAGTTTCTTCTTAAAATGACTTTGTGGGCTGAAGTGTGAAATACTTTCCCCTAATTGTGGATGTTCCTGTGGCCCATATAAAGCTAAATTTCTCAATGCCATCAGTCTGGGCCCCAATAGGACTTTGTGGTGAGCAGTTCCACCTGCTTGTGAACCGAGTGAAGAAGAGCAGAGCTGAACGCGGTTCAGCCTTCCATGCCTTGCTCTAAGGTTATCTCGTCTTTTGTAAGGGAAACAAGATTTTGCAGGTCCTTCCCTACGATGAGAGGCGTTTGAATGGACAACTGATTTTTCAATGGAAGTAAGCACATTCTTCAGATCTAGTGGAAATTTAGGTGTCGGGAGTTCCAACAGTCAGTTGTATATCGAGGGCAATTTAAAAACCGAAAACATTCTGACACCAAGTTGTGGTGAGGAACCCAATTCTTCTTTAATTTGCCCTTGTATTAGTTAAAAATGGCAAGAAATGAACAATTATGCCTGCAGTATGCTTGATCGATGTCAGGCGCTGTTGTGGCAGATTGGAGGTGGTTTGGGCCCGGTACCTCTCTGACGCTTTCTTCTGCGCTGTTCAAAAAATAGCTTTGAGGAATGTGCATTCACTTCCATTTCACGCGATGAGGACAACTGCGAGAAAAGCAGGAGTTTTTCCCATACTGGCACTGTATATGGTATGAAAATCCTCATCAGTACCGTCCTTTCTAGAGTCATTCCTACCACTAACACGTTTTCTTTTAGTTTTCCCACATGGTTTTAGCGACCAGCCACCTGAAGGACCTCACTTCTACCTCAGCACTGCCGATGAAACCCAACTGTCGCCCCAAAACAACCCCTGAGTGCGAGGGCCGAGGCCGGTGGGCCGGTGTCGGAGGCCGGTGGGCCAGTGTTGGCCACCGGTGGGCCAGGACACGGCACGGGGTGGGAGAGATCGCCGATCTTGGCCGCAGCGCGGCTTTCGCCCACTGGCTGCCATGAGGGCCCTCGGCAGGCCCCCGGCAGCGCGTTCCTGGTGAGGGGAGTCATGGCGGGACGGCGCTGACCTTGAGGAAACCTTTTTTTTATTTTATTTTTTATTCCTCCACCTTGGGGTAAATTACATTTTTCGACAACCAACCCCGAACACCTCGCTTTTTTTCTTTATTTCACGTTATTTTAGCGGGTTCTTTTGCCTTCCCACACGCCCCCTCAGCCCGCCCTCCCCTGCCCGGCCCTTCCCGCCTCGTCCGCTTCCTCCCGCCG
>NW_010973092.1:4393828-4402241 GCF_000737465.1 Haliaeetus leucocephalus
CGAGGGTGGGGGTGGGTTGGGGAGGGGGTCGGTGGAGTGTGGAGGAAGGAGCAGCCCCGGGAGGGAAAGGGGGGAGAGCAGGATCGCGCTGCTGGGCTGTTAAAACACGCTTCGTGCCGATAAAAATAAGTCTGTGCACGTAACTGTAGGAGCGAACTGTTGCAATGCTAATAAGAGGCTCGGTGTTTTGGGGTTGGTGGGTTTTTTTTGGTTTTTTTTTGTTTTTTTTTTTAAGACGAGGAACTCCGCTCTTAGCTGGAGTAAGGCCCGACCAAACGAAAGGGGAGAGTGAGAAATCCACATGTTTCAAATCCGTCGGTAAAGAGGCTCTTTTCCTGCGGAGGCGATGTTAGGGCACACACACACACACACGCTTGTCCACCTTGGCCTGTCTTGCGTGCATCCAGTACTGACAGCTGCCTGACAACAGATGGACCGCTTCAGTGATTTAGAACGGCAATTTTTGTTTTCTGCGGGTTGTAAACTTAATAGAGGAAATACGGTCTTGCGGTTAAAAGCACAAGACTGGAAATCAAGTGATCTGTGCTCTCTTCCAGTTGTGTAGTTTCTGATGTGACTTTCAGCTAATTAAATTAAGGTATTTCTCAGTAGAATGAGGTAGGGAAGAACTGATTCAGCAGTAGTTGTTGACTATGTTATTGAATAGGTTCAGTGATAGTTGTTGAATCTTTTGGTGGAATCTGTAGGGATTTAGGGATTTTACTCAGTGAATGACTTGGGCTCTCTGCTTTAACAAAACCTCCAAGGAATAACTGTCAAAATTTGCATCAGCCTATAAGTTTTGTCTTGTCATGGGAAATTAGATCGTCAGCATGTGATGGTTTTAGATGAAATCTCTTGCTGGTTTTCATTCCTTTGTTAATTTCACATAATGTAACCTTCCATGGGTGGCTTTAAAATACTGAAAACTGAAATGAGCATTGTTAGTTGCATATCTCCTTTATGGAAGTTCACAGAATTTGATTGAAGAGAAGGGGGCGGGGGGAGGGTGCAAACACACTGTTGCAGTCCTGTGCCCATGCTCATCGTCAAGAGCCGCAATACTTTTTGAAGTTGGCAGCTGATGGTAATGGAAGTTAATAGAAGCAGCAAATAACTTAATTGAAGATGTTTCATAATTAGGGTGTTGTAACTTTTGAGAGTGCCCTGTCTGTGTAGGGTGCTGTTGGACTTAATGTCTTAATCCTTACCGTTTGATAGTGGTTTACTCTTACCTCTGATATTAAAATTTTGTTAACTTGGCCTTCAAATTGCTGCTAGGTGCTGGCACTTATTTTTGCAAAGCAAAACCTCAACAAACCATGTGCTTATTGGGGTACCTGCCTTTGTCAAACCTTTCTTTTCCTTTCAAATGTGGAGAAAATACACTTGAGGGAGGAATTCTTTTCTTTTTTTCTAAAGAAGGCTTTCCTAGTGGAAGCCCAAGATAGACAGTCATGATGATGAGAAATGGGAAAGGAGGAGGAGAGGCTTCCTCTGCATTTCTTTCTCTTGATGATAAAAGATCACAACAAAAGGGTGTGCTGCTATGATGCTGCATACAGCTGTGGTGGGTGTTTTTTGTTTGAGGCTTGGAGTTTTAACCTCTGGTGGAATCTGAAGGAACTATTAACTGTGGACCCTGTACTACTTGGTTCTTGTTACAAAGTCAGATCTTTAATCTTGCACCTTGAGTGGGTGATCTCCTGTGCAGAGTTTTCATGATGATAGAATATTATCTGAGCTGGAAGAAATTCCATCTCTCAAGATGGAGTGTTCATGCTCTATTAAGTGGCTTTTTGGGTTTATTCGAATGGTATTTGCAAATTATGTTGTGATCTTTAATATTCCAGAGGACACTCTTAATTTCAGAAAAATGTCCTCTATGTTTTCTTTCGAGTTCTCGAAAGAAAACTCTAAGAACTCTTTTGTTGCTCTTGGCTGAATTACATACCTGCAGAAAGACTGCTGTGGCAATTCTAATGCAAGTCCCTATATCTTCCTTCCCTGCCAGTTAAGGTGTTTTGGTTTGGGTTTTTTTTTTGTTTGTTTGTTTTTTTATTATTAAAATGCAAGTTTCTTCTAATGTCTATGATAGATTTGCTGATATTAATTTTAATGTGTTAATGTTTCTTCTTTAAAGATCTTTAAATGATTTTTAATAGCAACAGGTAAGGAGCTCATGCTTAGAATTACAAGATTTGTTCTTGTGTGAGCTGAGAACGCTTTAGGTATTTCGTGGCAAACGTTGATAACTCATTAAAAGCAAGTCAAACAGTAATTTAAGACTTCTGCAGTTATCATTGGTTGCAGTGCAAGTTCCTGCACTGTTTTCTGGAAGCCTTTTTAGCTGTGTTCCTGTGACCACGTAGAAAAGTTTGGCTGGCACTTCAGCGTGCTTGACCAGTGTGGGTTGGCAAGGTGCAGAACGCTGCCTGCCAAGTCTGTATCCCTACTGACCTACCACCAAGGTTGAGCCTGCCAGGACTGTCATCCTTGACAGAGGATCTTTGTCAGAATCGCTGCTACTGATCCACCAACTATGAGGTAGTGTCTCTGAATTCTGGGTCAGTGGATGTCACAAACTGACAAATTTAGAATACTTTGCCATTCATTCATCTGTGCAAGGGGGGAAAAAGCTTGCTGAATTACTATTGTCAGTGTTCCCTCCAAATCCTGTAGCTTTTGTAAACTTGTCACAGTCTTAATGCAATTCAGTTGGAGTGAAAGTGTATAAACACACACACACATATACATCTTTATTTTTCTTCCCCTCTTTCAAAGCTTTATGAAAGCATACAGTCCCTTCTTTCAGGTTACACTTTTTGTTACCAATTCACATTGTTAGTGGCAGTATTTAGGACCTTGTTCTTTAATGAAGGTCTTGTATATGAGTGTCTACATTTTTGGAAGGCTTTGTCCAGCTTGTTAATTTTTTAACATCCTTTAGAGTTTGTGAAAAGGGTAAGATGTCCTTTATTTTCCCATTTTTTTTTTTTCCCTCCAGGTGTAGTACTGAGGACATTCCAAATCACCCACTTACTTGTCTGTATCCACCAACCTACCAAATGGAGGCATAGACTTTTGTTTTCATGTTTAGTGAAATTTAGCGATGCTCTTGTATGTGATTTTAATTAAGAAATGGATGCTAACTTGTAGTTATCTGCTGTGGTTAGAGTAGATCTTAAATAACCTTAAAAACATGAGGCAGATTCAGGGCTGACTTTCAGATGTGCTGACTACTGTTGATGGTGGCATTTTTCAGAATAATGCTTCTGTTGGAAAGTGCCAATTAGCTGAAATAGAAGTGTGAGAAAATGCACGGTTCTGACAAAACACTTAAGGGAGAGAGGTTTTGGTTCTAAGATGGAATTTGTAGTTTTTGAGAACTTCTACAAAAGCTAATTGCTCAGTAATTAGAGTAGTTGCAGAGACTAGGGCCTTGTGAGTGTTGATTTTTGTGTTCTAAATGGATGCCTTAAGAAATAGGTACTAACGTTTTCAGGCTTGGGAAGTTTTCCTTTTTTTCTCCCTCCCTCTCCCCTCCCCTCCCCTGTATCACAGTTAAACTCAAGTTTTGCCATGATGCAGAACAAATTCCAAACTTTATAGTCTTTGGTTACGCTGCTTCTGAGGTTTTCTTGACATCAGTTGGAAGTGAGGGTGCTTTTGAAATGCAGTGGAGCTCTATTAGTGAACTCTTTCTGACTGGACCTCTTTTGTGATATAAATCATTATCACTTACATCATTACAACAGTAATTTTTGAGAAGGTTTTAAATACAACCAGAAGCATCACTCTTGCTATCTGAGCTATATGGCTTTTATGATTCCACTTCCATGTACAGTGTATTACTTGCTGCTTGTGCTTGGCCTAAGAGTTTTTGTTATGTTTCTTTTAAGAGAGTGGTAGTTAAATACTTCTCAGCTGACAGAGCTAAATGCTTCAGGGTTTTTTTTAAGCTGTGTTAGATGATGTACAGATGTGGAAATGAAAAGAACAAGTATTGTGTGAGAAAGCCATGTCTGAAGTTGTCAATACATTTTTTGTTTGGAGAGCAGTCACGGTTAGTAAAGTTTTTGAAGATACCAGACAATTCTTTTCTGTTCTTGTTTAGATGTATTATTAGTTAGAATATATTGCCTTACAAGGCATGTTTGAAGCAAAGAAATCTCATGCTAGTATAAAACCATTTATCAGAGGTTTTGGTCAACTGGACGTGCGTTTGGATAGGCAAGCCCAGTTCTGATGAAAATACCACAGGTTCCTTTTTGACATCGTTTATAAAATCTCCTTTCATCTTTTACTTACCCTTAAAGGGAGGCAAGGGGAAAAAAAAGAGTTGCATCATTGATGATATTCTTCACGGCTAAGATGTTGCAGGGGATAATTGAAGAAAAATCTTTTCTGTTGAGAGGCTGCGGCAATGGTATGGAATATGTAGGCCCTTCAAGTTTATTACCGAAGTTTTTTAATAACTTTAGGATTTATTTTATCCTTGATGCGTATGGAGAAACTGTGGAGTTAACATTTCTTCTGTATTTGTCCTCAAGAAAAGGCTCTAATGCATGCTATTGCATGGGACTGTATGCTAGGCTACAATGTAAGATGTAGACTTGGTAAAATGATAATAAAACCCAAGCACAATCCTGTGCAATTCCTGTCAGGGAATTTATAAGGAAAAAAAGGACCTTGGTAAAACCAGGTGAAATTGACATGTGAGGTTGTAGTTTTAGACAGTATTAAAGAAAATACTGATAACTGAATAGAGCATAATATGCTGTAGTATACTGTAATAGAGTTTCTGAGCTTTCTGTATGAATATGTAATATATTAACGTGTGTATGGAGTCAAAATACTTCAGTATTTCTAAGTTTGAAGGGGCAATAATGTGAAGCACAAGAGCTGACTGCAAAACACGGTTTTAACTGCAAATCTGCAGCAGCTCTAATGAACTACCAATTGTGTAGCTAGTTATAAGTGGTGGTTTGTTTATATTATGAAATTGAGTCTCAAAGCAGCTTCTAATCATGAACAGTAAAGTTCCTTGTTTCAGGTTGGGTATGATGCTACAGGAAGCTTTCTTAATTTGCAAACAAGTAAATTAAGCAGGAAAAGAACAGTGCTTGTACATTTGCAATACAAGCTTAGTATTGGCTGTGGGAAAGGATAAGGACCATGTAGTTGTTAACCCATTTTATTCTTAGGCTTGAGAAAAGCATCGTTTATTGCCATGCTGCTTGGGGTGATGGGTCGCTTGGTTAATGGTACTTTAAATTTAGATTTTTGCAGGTGGGAAATCAGTTTGGAATCAGTGGCAGAACATGTTACATAAAAAGTGCATCTCGTTAAAATAAATACACTGTATGTAATTTTATATTGATCTGTTCTGCTCTGAGTCTTGCTCAGGCCCTTTTAGCCAGAAGAAGATTCCTTGACAGCGAATCAAATTAATCTGCTAAACTTGCCAGTTTAATACAGTAGTCTAAGAAACTCTTGGAAGAGGAACCAAAAGGTATTTGAGTTGCTTGGTATTTGTGATGGTAGATGAAAGGTAGTCTATTTCTCCCATCTTCACAAATGAAATGTAATGCATAAGTTCTGCTGTTAGCCAACTTTGTTTATATCTAGCTGGCTTGATGATGAGGTATTAAGAAGGGGTTCAAACAATGGACCTGTTCACACAACTAGTTTCCTTCCATTTGCTGTAGTCATTAACAAGAACTTTAAACGTATAAATAATGCATGCCCCAAAGTCTAATTTTGATACAGCGATTACTTCCTTTTATACTTGCCCATTAAAAGCCCCCTCATGCTACCCCATGCAATGCATTACACTCACTCTTTTTAAAGAGTGTTTGTAACTTTTTTAAAATGTAATAACATGTTTTTCAGGCAACGTTCTCTTGTAGCTCAGCTGGAAAGTTATTTAATAAAAGAAGGTAATGCATAATAGACCCTCTGCCTCTTAAGGAAATTTAAGAAAGCTTTTTTTCTCCATGAAAGTTGTTACCAGCTGGGTCTAGAGGTGCAACAATACGAGTAATTCTTGCAACATATGAATGAAAATGTGACTCTTTACAGCATTTGTTTCTATGCTCAAATCTTACAGTGATGCACTGTTGTACTGCAATCACAGCTCATAACATGCTCCTTTAAAGCCTTGGAAGAAATTGATCGTAAATATAGATGATCTGTTGAAGCTGTTTCTAGCGGATGTCATGGTTACTTAGAAACCTTTCAAAAATTAGATGCTGAAATTACATCAAATGCAAGTAAATGTTCTAAACGTGGTTTATGCTGCTCATTCAGAAATTTTAAAACCCTAGAAGAATTGCAGTTTCTACGTGAAAATGTTTGGTTTCTACATAAATGCCTGAACCTACTGCTTTGTGATCTTAAATAACTCCAAAGAAGGAAACACTTTTAGTCTACAAATAATTCATGAAGCTTTTTAATTCTACCTTGTTTTCTTAAGAAAAAGCAAAAGCTGTAAACCTTCAGTATTTTTGCCTTACAAAATGAACTTCCAAAAGGCCTATAATGAGATAAATTCAGTGTCATTCATACTTTTCAAAGCCTGTTAGTAGTTTGTTGCAATGTTTCTTTTTTGCCCTTGCTTTTATTGAACAGGTGAAAATATGCTTCAGCAGAAGAGTCTTGAAAGCCTCATGGGTGGCCAGAATGGATTTACAGTAAATGCTATTAAAATTTTCAGCTTCAACAGTCTTGTTTTTCAGTGGTTATAGTACAAGCATGTATGTGGAAACTTTTTCTGAAGAAGTTGAAACAGTTTTGACCAAATCTGTTGTAATGCTTCTGGAATACTTGTTTGACTAGGTTTTGCTTTTGTTGATAGGTATTCAGACTAATGTAAAGCTTTTTGAGTTAATTATGTTACTTACTCCAAGCAGATTATTTCTAAAATCATAGTTTATAGGACAGAGTCATTTATCAAAATTCTCTTGACACTTGCCCTACAAATACTAGTTACTGCAGAGCATCATTTTAGTAGAACTGTTCCAACTGTCTTTGCTTTTAGTTAGCTTGTTTATTCCATGAGCATACTTGTGGGTAAATGATGTTGAAATTATATACAACCAGTAAAATTTCATTCCTAGTTGATGCATGTTACTGTTCTGTTCAAAATACTAGAAAAAAAAAATTATACATGATCATGGAATAGAATCGTAGATCTGTGAACTTGATTGCTTAATAGAGATGGGGCATCTGTAATGGAGTAGATCAGGGTGGCAACAGTCAAGAGGCGTTTTTTAAAATCTCATTTGAGCTCAACTTAACTGTAGAATGTTCCAGTGTATCTTCTGCTCTGATGATGCTTAAGGTTCTTTGAAAGCATAGCTGAGAAACAAAAATAGAACTTTTTAAATTGTCGTCTTTCTGGTCTGAGATTCTGGGTGGGTTCATTTCCTCATTTAGGGGTGTGAGCAATTGCTGATATCTTACAGCTATTGAATGTATGCAAGGCTTGGAAGTAAGTTAATTGCGACTATAAACAGCTTTTACTTTTTAGAACAGTAAACTTTTATCCTCAGTAAAAGCATAAATTTAGTCTGTGTTCTTGGCCAAGTTTATCTCCCTTTATGAATTTCCTGTTACTTTGAAGGATGCAAAGGTTCTCATATGTGTAATCGTTCTAGGGAACTAAATTATACTTAAAGTGCAGACATGTCCTTATTTCTGAAGAAATAAGGTGGTACATAATTTTTTTTTTTTTTTTTTTTTTGAAAAACCCTTTTCTAAGGACTTACTGAAGCAGCAGGAGACTTCTATTCTCTTAATTTCTTTTTTTTCCACTCTGTTTTTTATGAGAGCTTAGGAAGAAAGATCTTCAGACAGTTTTTCTGTTTGTTTTGCTTTTCCCAGTTTTTTCCATACTACTGAAACAAAGCTGAATGATTTAATCAAAGAAGTACCAATGGGATTAAGCTACTGTGTGAAATAAATGAATTTTTTCCTTTAAATGGTGTTTATAAGTTTTTTAATTTACACTCTTCATTGTAGCCAAGTGTCCTTGGGTTTGTTCCCTTCTTTCCTCACCTTCCACCTCCCTAGTAAAAGATCTAGGATGATTACATGTGGGACATTATAAATTCTTTGTCTAGGGATGTTTGCTGTATCTTTGGCAGCTGATGTTTAATACATGGTTCTGTTATAGGAAAGTACCTGTCCATGTGTCTGAGTGAGCTTGTAAATCTGCCTAGACACTTAGAAAAGCCTTATCAGATGACTTTTAGTTAATCAAACATGGGAGGAAGAAAGATCCCCTTGATTAAAGGTAGCAATCTAAGAGAACCAGCACAGATATACTTAAATCTTGCCTCCCCCCCCCCCCCCCCCCCTTTTTTTTTTTTTTTTTTATTTTTTTGTTTGTGGGGACCTCTTGTGTTTT
>NW_010973092.1:4402251-4444217 GCF_000737465.1 Haliaeetus leucocephalus
CAAAAAATTTTAATTTCTCCCCCCCCCCCCCCCCCCCCGCCTTTTTTTTCTCTTATGTGCAGATTTGGTGTCTCGGGATACCTTAGGTGTTCTAATTCACCACGTTTTATCAAAAGTTGAGAGACAATGTTGTTTGGCAGTCTCTGTAGCAAGAAAGGAAGCATCTTTTGTTATTGACATCCTTTCTCTTAGCTCTGCTCTTGCTTTTTGCCAGCTGCTCATTGTCTATACTTGCTTATTTAGTATTCACAAGGGATTTTACAAGTTCTTATCAGTTCGTTGCCACAGCACATCATTTCCTCTTGTCATCCTTACTCCTTGAATTGGTGGGGGGAGGATTTGCATTAGAGCTGGTGAGTGGTAGAAAACACCACCATTCATGATGACTGAGTTGCACTGTGTTGTTCTGCTCCTCCTTTCTGAGGCAGTTTGTAGTAAAGGTCACATTTCTAGTACTTACTCTGCCATGCCTCCCCCCCGCCCTGCTCTTTTTCTGGGGAAAAGAAAACTTTTTTTTTTCCCAAAGGCTAAAAATAGCCAACGCTTCAAATATTCTTCTTAATAGATAAAGGAAGTGCAGGATAAAAATAGCTGCAGCTGAAAAGGTTGACCACCTTTCTGAATGGCTGGGGAAGGGTTGGTTTGGGGTTTTTATTGGGTTTTTCTTTTAATTGTTTTTGGTTTTCTTTTAGTTTTCTACAGTTTCTTCCTCATTTTTTTAATACTCTTCAAAAAACACGGGGTACCTAATTAGAGCTCAAGAACAAGCAGATGCTTTAGTATTTTCTCCTTCTGGGAGATAAAGATCCATTTGAGAAGCTGAGTACTTTGGTGCAGTACTGGCTGTGGAACTACTGGTTCCACCGTGCCTCTTCCCTGTTTCTTCATAGCGAGTTTAAGTCTTCTGGTGACACACCATGACAGGGATATAATACTATTTTTAAAGCATATTCCCCAAGCCTGTCTTCTGAAGGAAAGTCATGGATTTAAGGAACATTGTTAACCAAAACCATGCTGTCCATTTGGTCCCTTGACTGGCCTTTTTCCCACTAATCAGTAATGCCAGAATTGGGGCCTCTGATCATGTTTTACTTTATTTAGCTCTGGGGTGAGTCCTGGTACTTTTAGGATTTTGTTTTGAAACAAAATCGGGTGCAATGGCTGGGGTTGAAACAGGGGTTCTTTTAATATCTGCTTTTTTGTTTTACCGCATTCTTTACTTGTTTTACTAACTACTTGTTAACTTATCTTTTTAATAGAACTAAATTGGAGGAATTGATCATTATTTTTGTTGTGAAGACTTCACTGCTGACATCTGTATGTTCATTTGTCAGCCTCCAAGAAATAATACAGCTGCTCAGTGTCAATAACTGCTGTTGGTGTACACTGACATTTATTTGGAAAAAAAAAAAAAAACCAAAACAAACCCAAAAAACACCCAACAGACAAAACCCAGCAAACCTTTTGAAGACTTGTGTCAAATGACGTCAATGGCCAGTTTGTTCTCCTTTACTAGCCCAGCTGTAAAGCGTCTGTTGGGCTGGAAACAAGGAGATGAAGAGGAAAAATGGGCAGAAAAAGCTGTTGATGCTTTGGTAAAAAAGCTGAAAAAGAAGAAGGGTGCTATGGAAGAACTGGAGAAAGCCTTGAGCAGTCCAGGACAGCCCAGCAAGTGTGTTACTATCCCCCGCTCTTTAGATGGACGACTTCAAGTTTCGCACAGGAAAGGCCTTCCCCATGTAATTTACTGTCGTGTTTGGCGTTGGCCTGATCTACAAAGCCATCATGAGCTGAAGCCATTGGATATTTGTGAATTTCCTTTTGGATCTAAACAGAAGGAAGTGTGCATCAATCCATACCACTATAAGAGGGTGGAGAGCCCAGGTATGTTTGAACATGGCTGTCTTAAAAACTGAACAAAATCTCCAGGAACCACTTACTGTTCACTCTCTCCTCCTTCTCCAGTACTGTATAACAAATTACATTTGGTGTATGAGGGAGTTTGAAAGAGGAATGTTCAAAGTGGACTTTTCTGGTGGGGTTCTGGGGAGGTGTGTTGTCCATTCTGTACTAGCTGCTTTTCTTTGTGGTAAATCACACTTTTCCCACAGATCTGTTAAGCCTGCTACCCTTAAAGTTGGTGGCAAGGTCCTCATTTGTAATAAAATAGAAAGCAATGATCAAAAGACTTCAGTTTCTTTGAGAAGCTTATTTAAAAACCTCAGTCCTTGCAAGGAGGTTGGTAGACTTCTTTCAGGGGCTTAATATTTCATCAGTGAGTGACATGAATTGAGGAGATAAAAAAATAAGTTCTAGGATGTTGACTTCTCATTAGCAGGCAGCAGAGCTGAACAGAACCAAGAGTGATATCAGTTAGAGCAAGGTAGGTACCAAATTTGTGTCAGGTAGCAAGTCTGCTGTTAAGGCGTGTTGCCATGGGAGACGGTGAGGAGGATTGTTCATGAGTGGGAGAGATTAAGTGTGTTGCTCTGGAAAATAGAGTGAAAAGTTGCTTCTATTTTTCCACAAAATGATTGTAACTCTACTCCAGCTGGCTGTAGTGCTGAAGCACTCTACTCTAGCACTTGAATTCCAGACTCCAGCACTCTTAAATTTAAAAGTTAAAACTCCAGCTTAGCAATAGTTGTATATTGTAGTATAGATTTTGTTTGTCTTCAGTGAAAAGGACTATATATAAACTATGTAATTAGAGTATAGTAATATAGACCGTATTTCCATTTTTACTAATTTCATAATGTACACACACAGTGAGTTTTGCACTTATAAATCAGTACTTTGGTATGTGCCACATGTGGACTCTTCTCTTGTTGGTTTTGTTTGGTTGGTTTTTGGTTGTGTTTTTTTTTTTCAAAAAAGGTCTGCTTCCAAGTTTCGTGAAATACAAGTGTGTTTTTACTCTGATTTTTGTGAGACTAAAGTTTACGTCTTCCGTAAAGTGTAATGTAAAAAAATAAGGAAGATAGGATAGGGTAAAGGCATGACAGATAAATCCCCTACTCCTCTTTCCACCCCAGCTAGTGTTGAAATTTTCATGATAAGCAGAATAGCACATTATTTGTATCTCTTTCCTTCTATCTCAGTTTTTAATTTATCTGGGTTTTGTTTGATTTTTTTTTTTTTTTTTCAGTTCTACCTCCAGTATTAGTGCCTAGACATAGTGAATTCAATCCACAGCACAGTCTACTAGTTCAGTTCAGGAACCTAAGCCACAATGAACCACATATGCCACACAACGCGACATTTCCAGATTCTTTCCAGCAACCCAACAGCACTCCATTTTCCATTTCGCCAAACAGTCCCTATCCACCTTCTCCAGCCAGCAGCACTTACCCAAGCTCCCCAGCTAGCTCTGGACCGTCTAGTCCGTTTCAGCTACCGGGTGAGTACAGCCTAAATGTCAACTTAATAAAAATAATTGAAATGTCACATGCTGTTGTGACTTACCTCAGGAATTTGTGGTACTTGCAATAAATTGCTTTTCTATTTGCATTTTAGGGGGTTTTCTTCCTAGTTTTGTCACTGGTCAGAGTTAATTGTTACAGTTTTATTTTTCCAAATGTTTTTTGTCATGGATCCAGTAGTGGTGAGTTGCTTTGCACAGTTTCGGTGTAGAGTGATACATACTTTAGAAGAATATCTAGCAATGAAAAGAAAGCAGATGTAAGAGGCTGAGCAAGAAGTTTATTGATGTCTTTCTCTGAATAAAGACACTTACATGTAGTATTTAACTGGAAAAAATAGCAAATTTTTGATAGGAACTTAACCAATTTGCATGAAAATAGGGAAAAAACCCAACAATTGATAGGGGCAAAGGAAAGAAGCCTTATTGAATCTGGTTATTGGTGTGGTTTATAAAGCCAAGACATTAATAGATTAAAGAATTTATTTTTCCAGTAGCTCAGTGGCCTCATCTTTGTTCCTTCTGGCTGCCCAGTGCTGCAAAAAGAGTGTCCATTCAGAGGGGTATCCCTCTTGGATAAGTACTGTAATCACTGGGATGGATGCATTAATGGTATCTGGAGGGAATTTCTGAAATAGGGGGTAATAGTGTGTTGGTACACTGGCTACTGTGCTGAATGGAAGAATGCAGAGATCCACGCTTTTATAATGAACTTGGCCTACAGAAGCAGCAAGAAAATAACTGGTTTAGGCCTTCATTACGTTACGGCAAATAAAGTTATTTCTTCTACTACTTCTTTCTTTTTGAACACAGAGAAGAGGGTAGGCAAGAAAGCTAATGTTTGTGTTCTAAAAAGTGGGAACTATAGTCAGCTTGCCCAGCTGCAGGGCTGTAGTTGTTAAAGTAAAAAAAGGCAAAAATAAAAAAGCACATCTCTCAGTTTTTTTCAAGTGTCCAATCTTGTTATTAGTCCCATAGGTAAGAATCCAACTATTGAAGGAGTTTACTGTAAAGACAGCTGGCTGGGTTGTCTTCAGGTTAGTTTGAAAATGGGTCCAAATATTTTAACATCTCTTGTTCAAGAGTATTTTTGTGTCTTTACAACTGTAGGATGAATAAATAAATATTCTAAATTGTTGAGGTTTATTCTGGTTTGTTCTTATTTTTTCATGTTTGTAGCTGATACTCCACCTCCTGCATATATGCCCCCTGATGATCAAATGGGGCAGGATAATTCTCAGTCTATGGACACAAGCAATACAATGATCCCTCAAATCATGCCAAATATATCTACCAGAGGTAAGTTGTGTAGTATGGTGTAAAATTAACATAGTTTGGCTTCTTACAACTCATGACCAAATTGAACGACTAACTTCAAATGGCGCGGTAAACCTTGTTGGTAAGTGGAAGCAGTCCTCCAAGGCAAACTGGGGCTGTAACAAAGAATTGAGAAATAAAACTTGCCTTGCTTATTTGCACCTCTTGCTTTTAAAGCCTCAGATGCATAGTATGGCTTACAGCAAGTAGAACTTTTTTCGTTTTTCAGAGTTAGTCTTTTCTGCTACCTTTGCCTGCTGTTGGAAGTGTATGTGCACAAAGGCTCTGAAAATGGAGTCCCAAAATACCAATTATAACAAGCTTTTTAAAAGTGAACAGAAGAGTCATGTTTCATCTCATATCAGTGTCATCTATATTTTTTGTGTAGGGTTTTTTTTAGTATCAGGCTTAAATAGGAAAATAATTGTAAAATCAATGGACTAGCTAAAATGCATGGAAGTAGAAATGATGCAAGATCCTCAGTCAGGACAGTTCTTGCCCATCATAACTGTTGACTAAGCTTTTAGTTATCTGTTGATATTTTGGAAGGCCTGCTTTACAGTTTTAGATTTAATATTTTTATGCTTATGTAAACTGGTATTTCCGTTTTGCTTATTTTCAGATGTTCAACCTGTTGCCTATGAAGAACCCAAACACTGGTGTTCGATTGTGTATTACGAATTAAATAATCGTGTTGGGGAGGCTTTTCATGCATCTTCTACAAGTGTCTTAGTAGATGGGTTTACAGATCCCTCCAATAACAAAAACAGGTTCTGCTTAGGTTTGCTCTCAAATGTTAATCGCAACTCAACAATTGAGAACACTAGACGACATATTGGAAAAGGTAAAGCTTAGATGTGTTACGCATGATTAAGAAGCTAAGTCCTTGTTTTTATTTCAACTTTGGTATACTGCAACAATGATTATTCTCAGATAAGAATAGTAGAAGTAATTTGTGATATATTATCTACCTCTCTGGTGTCAGAAGACAATTTAGGCATGGTTTGATTCTAATTAGTCTAGGAATTGCATACATTTTTCTTTGGCACTAATTTAAAAGACTAAATATTGCCTGTTCCTTACCAAACTGTATTGTTGTGGGGGCTTGTTTGTTATGGTTAATGATAGTCTGTACGCAGAATTTTGTGTTTCAGCACCAAGAAACATGTTGCAGGACTTCTGATGTTCTATGTTATATCTACTTCTTAAATCAAATTCTTCATACCACTTTACAGTATATCAAAGATTTTTTTTATTTATTTTGTTGTTCATGCAAGGTATTACGCTGCTGTCTACAGTAAGTTCAAATATCTTGCATGACTTGGCAGCTGGACTTTGAAGTGCTAATGCAAAACTGCAAGGGCTCATTTGTCTGAGTGAATCCATGGGGTGTGTATGTGTGTGGGAGGGATTCCTGGAGACAGCAGGTTTTGCAAGATCTTCTAGTTTTCCCGTACTGTTTGGCTGATAGCACACATAGATGCATGTTTTTCATCTTTGATGGAATGTGCTTGGATTATCTTAAAATGTAGTACTCCTTTTCTGAATATCTCCTTTTTTTATAACTAAGTCCTGAGAAGGGAACCCTGGTTCTATTGTACAAATCTAGAGGCCTTTTTAACATCTGAGATAATTTGGTACAGTTGGTCTTGAGTTTTGTTTGATGAAAGTCACTGTTGCTTGTAATACATCTTCAAGACCCATCCTGTCCCTTAACAGTCTTTTAATTAGAAACTACTATAAATGTAGCAAAATTTTGCAGATAATCCAGAGAGCACGTTGTAGAATAGTATTGGCTGCAATGAGCTTTAAAATGTCTACATCTCTAATTATTAAACTAAAACTTAATGCTTTATGGTAACAGTTCTGAGAACCATTAAGATTGTTTAGGGATAAAATACTATTTATTATGGCTTTTGTTTGGAAGGGCTTTTGGTTTTTGCCTCCTTAAAACTGCCGAATCCTATTTGCTAAGCATTTTTCTGTAGATGCATTGCATTGCAAGCATAAGTGACTTCTCATTGTGCATTGGATTATTTTTGAAGTATCTGTGTTCTTCTCAGACTGTTACATTATCCAGCTCCCCTCTTCGGAGATCTCTCAGAAGGTCTTTACCCAAAACAAGTTAGCTAGCAAGTGGTGGTCCCTGTCTTTTTAAATAAATAGGGTTGTGTTGTGAAAACGCATTCTTGCCCACCCTAGATTTTCTGACAGCTGCTTATAGTTGTTGAAGCCAATGGTTCCTCTGTGTAACCTTCATCCTACCCTAGTCCCAAGTGGATCTAGCAATGTTCGCAACAGTTGCTGCTGTCTGAAAGATTAACTTGCATCTGTTGACTTGCTGCAGCCTCATCTGGCAAACCACGGGATAGTCTGCAGTGGATTCTCAGGGTATTGCAAGGAAGACTTAAACTGAACTGTATCCCAACCATGTAACAGTGGTGGGTGCGGGAAAGGGAGAAGATCTGGGAGAAGGAAGGCGAGTATCTCAACTGAAGTAGCAGTGAGAATCTGTGTTTGGATGCTGAAAGGATCAACAGCTTTTATATGTTGATTTTTAGTCATTAATAGTGTTATATAGCCTTAAGAACATAAAGGGAGGGAAGCACTTATGTACATAGCTGAATCCAGGCAGATGTGATAAATCTAGGGGCTTTGTTGATTTTAAGGTCTGTAAAGCCTGATGGTATTGAAGTTGTGCAACTAATTGGACTTACCTCTCCTTTTGCTTGATAAAATACACTGAAAATCAGAGCAGGCTATGGATATACTTTCTCATTCATGTCTATCACTACCCCTTCTCCCAGGATACTTTTATTTCTGTTGGAATTGCCATAGGCAGAAGCTACCAGTTTTATGAAACTGGAGTTTTAAAATCCACATAAGTTCTCTAGGAAAATAGCCCAAAATAACTGTTGACATGTGGAAGTAGTTTTTTTTGTTCTATTTTGTAATTGATGAGAGAAGGACATCTAGTGGCTGATGTATAATGAAGCCTACTGTATTTTGAAATGAGAAACAGAAAATTTACTTTGTTGTCTTTGATTTCGAGGGAGTTGTTATTAAGTACTATATTTTTGGAAAAAAAGTAATTTGAAATGTTTTTATCTTTGTTTTCAAGGAGTTCATCTCTACTATGTTGGTGGGGAAGTCTATGCTGAGTGTTTAAGTGATAGCAGCATATTTGTACAGAGCAGGAACTGCAACTACCACCACGGCTTTCATCCAACAACTGTATGCAAGATTCCTAGTGGATGCAGTCTGAAAATTTTTAACAATCAGGAGTTCGCTCAGCTTTTAGCTCAGTCTGTCAACCATGGATTTGAAGCAGTATATGAGCTCACCAAAATGTGCACCATTCGAATGAGTTTCGTAAAGGTAAACAAATTATTTTGAGGGCATTTAAATTTATTGTGGATTTGGGTATTCAGCAGTAATTACATTAGCACTGTAACAATGTAACAAAGCTGTCCTGACCTGATGTGGTTCTTTTCAATTATAAGTTTGTTGAAAATGGTTAATTTGGAGAGCTGGAAGTCAATGCAAGAAAGGAAAAGCACAGATTGCTGTATTGAATGTTGGCTATGTATTTAGTTACTTCAGTATTCAGGATGGGGATTTAATTGTTGTGGTTGCTATAATTTTATTGAAGGAGAATTGAGCTCATGCTCTGAGTTTGAAGGAACAAAGTGAACTACAAGATCACTAAAAGAATGTCAGTAGAGAGGAGCGTAAGTGATTGCAGAAAAAATTGCAGCTCCTTCAGAGATTGATATTACTTTTTTAAAAAAATTGATTATGGGAAAAATACATGATTTGAATTTATGAATTGAAACTCTGTTATTATTCTCACAGTAGTGTTTTCTCAACATTGTTTAATCAAGATGCTGTCCATTTCAGATTTAGCATAGAGTCTAGACTTGGGCTTTCCAGGGGTTTTTTGCATCTTGTCCAAAAGATGTCTTGTTTGTTTTGTCAATTATGATAAATACTACTCAGTTTGAGAGTGTGGAGGATAGGGAGCAGGAGGGAGAAATGGAGAAGAGATGTGGCCATAGCCAGGGGTCATTCTTGAGTCAGCAGTGCGCTCCACAGAGGAGCTCATGTAGTCACTCCAAGTCTGTGGCAGACAAGACTTGATTCAGGCTTCCAGGTGCAGCTTCCCTCCCACACCTTCCCAACCTCAGTTTTTTTTCCTTTAGATAAGAATTGTTGCTAGGTTGTGAGTTATCTTCAGATAAGTATCTTAGAATGTGATTTCATGCTTCTTGTTAGTACAGTTATTTTGAAAGACAAGTGTGTCCTCAACTTGATTGATAACACTTTGTTAATTTTTATAGGGCTGGGGAGCCGAATATCACCGACAAGATGTCACGAGCACCCCATGCTGGATAGAAATTCATCTTCATGGGCCCCTCCAGTGGCTGGATAAAGTACTTACACAAATGGGTTCTCCTCTTAATCCCATCTCATCTGTTTCATAGTGCTGAAAGTCTATCTTCAGCCTTATTTTTAGCGAACTTATTCTAATTCTAGAGAAACTTCCAGTGTGGATACTGTGAGCTATATGGAGAATGGATCTTACAGTTTAACTTTTTTTTTTAAATCCCTTTGTGACCAATTCCATTGTGTATAGCTAATCAGTTTTACATTTCAATTTGTTCTCGCGATGCTTAAGTGACAGTTGAGCCCTAAGGGAAAAAAAAGTCTATTGAAAAATTCAGAACACTTTTCCCCTCCTTCCCCTAGAACTTAAACAGGCATATGTCTTAACTGGAAAATGTTATTCTTTTTGTCCTGTAGGGACAAGAGTTATGAAGACTGACTTCCGAAAATAAATACATATCATAGTTCGGGATTTTTTTTAACGTTTATGAAACTGTTTGAACATGTGCAGCTCCAGCTTGCAAGCTGTATTTTTAGCATAGTTGTTTAACATTTTAAGGTTGACATCTGTCATAAGCAAAATTAGACTTTATTATGGCTAATTTGCCTCAGATTGAACAATGTGATTTTTTTTAAGTGTACACATGAAATATACTTTTTACAAATATTGGAGTGGTGTAAAAAAACACTTGTATTGTCTATTGGAAAATGCTGTCATAAACACACTGTATATTAATGCAGAATAGCAGTTCTTAGCCTTTTCCCACTTCAGTTTTGTAATATCT
Source organism: Haliaeetus leucocephalus (assembly GCF_000737465.1). Taxonomy (NCBI): domain Eukaryota; kingdom Metazoa; phylum Chordata; class Aves; order Accipitriformes; family Accipitridae; genus Haliaeetus; species Haliaeetus leucocephalus. Next base: position 4,412,161 of record NW_010973092.1, read on the forward strand.
CTTTTAACCACCATTTTGAATAGTAATTGATACAAGGTAAACATCTTGCACATTTCTGGAGTAGTAATTCTTGTTTTGCTTTGATTTACAGTCATGCCATTTGGATTTGGTTGCCAAGGCTATTTCTTTTTAGGTACCCTTCTCTATTTTAACATAAACACTACTATTTGTAAATGGCAGTGCTTACTACTTTTTGGAAGGAATAAGTTTTTTGTTTTCTTTTTGGTGTTCTAGCTGTTTATTTTACCTGTCTGGAATTGATCTGTGTTAGGCCTTTTTAACCTCTCAGTAGACATTATGCAGTATTAGTGATTACACTGTATTTAATTCACTTTCAGTATGAGTTTGAGTCTCTTTGAAGACTGTGAGTGGCTTAGCAAATTAGTAACTGAATGCAGAAGCTTTTACTTCCAGATCATGTAATTTAATACAGACCTGTTGGTAATGACCAAAAGTAATCACTTCTTTGTAGCCTACATGAAACAGTGGTCTTGATCCTGTCCGTGATGGCAGGTGTTCAGTCAGAAGACTCGTAACTGTAGTTGGCAGCTTTATGGGATTGAAGGACTGCATTAATATGATGATGAAATTTCTCTCACATGTAAGGAATCCTGTTGCCTGTGCTGTTGTATTACTCAGTAGAGAATTTAAACACTGTACTAAACACTAAAAGAAATCAGTTATTCAACGTATGCATATTTTCCCCTTTAAATAATAAAAAAGGAGGCTGAAAGAAATATTGTAAGAGAATTAGAAGTGAATTATATACAAAATTTCTTTGCATGCAGAAAAAGACCTATTGTATTTTTTTAACTTCTCACCCTCCTCTTTCTCTTGCCTGAGCACCTCTTCAGAAAAGGGTTCAGTGTTTGGGGGAGAGGCTGAAAACTCTAAAATGCAAATACTTACTAAAAGATGTGTTGCAGTTGATTACTGCAATCCTGAGACATTGATTGCTTACACAAGTTCTTGTGTCTTCTATTGAATAACAGTTTCTGCTCAAATGTGGAAATCATGCATCATATGGTACCTAAGTAACAAATGATCTTAAAGGAATAAAATTGTTTACGTGTCATTAAAATGTTTCTTATGAAATGCCTTAAAGGAATAAACTGTAACACTTCTGCAGAACCCTAATGTTCTCTTGTACAGGAATTTCTATATTACTTGTTGTTTTGTTTTTTTGGTTTTGGGGTTTTTTTAAGCAGTTTCTCAAGTGTGTTTAAAAACAAACAAGTGCATCTTCAGGAGAAGGGGAATAACATTATTTGCCGCTCACCTTTGGGGTCTTCTCTGTCATTCTTTGGAACTGCAACCCACAGATGGTTCTTTTCATCAGATAAGATGCGAAGTCCGTTGGCCACCAGATCAGGCTTCTATTTTCTTCTCCCCGCTCCTGACTTTTGTCAAGTTGCTGAATATGTATATTTGACACTACAGGATTTTTTTTTTTCTTGGCTAACTTTTATAATAAATGTCATGGCACATTGGATTAAGGAAAGATCTCAGTTGTAGGTACAAGATTTTACTTTATCCAAAATGTTTTTCACCTGGCTTCATCTCTGTTCACTTGTATGTTTAGATGTGGCCAACTAAATGACTCAAGAATGGGTGCTGAAGTGGGTGTTCATGAGCCAGAGCTGGTGCTTAGTGCTAGTATTGTGGTTAGATTGGCTACCTGTGCACTGAACCATAATTTCTGCAATAATATCCAGTTAACCCACTTCTGATGCTGTCATTAAGTAGTAAAGTACTCTGGCATTTTTCTGCTTGTGTACATATTCTTGAACTGTAATATATGCAGTGCTGGGGGTATCCTTGTGACTGCTGATTTTGCCAGGGTAGGCTTGCAGGAGCAGACCCAGTGAGATTTGTCTTATGTTCTACTTTTCTGTTCCTTTTAAGTAGGACTTTTTGAGAGCTTTCTAGTTAGCAAATTTTGTGTGCTGCTGGTTCGTGGTGTTCCTAATCATGTTTAGTTCATCTGTGCTGCTGCTGATACAAAATTCAGGTATCAGTGCAAGGATGGATGGAATGGAGAACTGTTTGACCCTAATGATGGCTTAAGTATAGCAATAGCAGAGAGTGCTGCTTCTATTGCAGCATACTTGCGTATAAGTCACTTCTTGATCTAGATGGAGGGATGGAGAAATTGAATCAGCCAGTAGTGTAGTAGTTGAAGATGGAGCCTTTCCAGTGTAGCCCAGCTTAGACTGAATGTTACTCTTCAGTGAAAACTGTTTTGGCTTTTGTAGTGTAAGTATTCTCTTCTTTTTGGGCATCTTTCTACATTGCACCAACCACAGCATTAACTAACAGCTTTGGCAATACCAGCAAAGAGCCTAGAAGAGGCATGTACTGAAATTCTTTCTGGGTTTGCTTTTATAGTCACTAAGATAAGATAGTAGCTTGGATATTCCTCCTTAGAGGACTTCAGTCTTGCTGGCAGTCAATCCAGTGTTTTGCATAAGTATTACATTCATTTAACTGCATTAGGCATGAAGTAGTTGTACATGAAGGGATGACATTGGGTTATAGTATCTATAGGACCAAAATAAAACTTTCTAGTATGACTGACCGATGAGAGACAAATCTAACCGAACAGCTCATTAGTCAAAGAATGATGAAACAGCCCATGTGTTATGATTAGGTATAGAATTGTTTAAAATACTGGAATTATTTTGGGTTTTGCTTGAAGCTATGATTATTTCCCCCACCCCCCGGTATTACAATGTGAAAGTTGTCAATTCTTGGGCAGATACTCTTGCAATGTAAATCTAGAGAGCATTAAAATGTATCAGGCTTTCTCCCTAGTTTGAAGAAATAATTTTTTTCAGGGTATTGTTTTAGTTGCCTGGAGTGTTGCTAGTGATGGTTTTTAGAAAAAAAAAAACACAACAAAAACACAAAAAACAAACCAAAACATTTTCTAAATGTTTTGCTTCAAAACACAAACATGTGACTAACTTTTTTTTTTTGTAGTTATGAGGTTTCTGTTTAGGAAGGTAACCCATTCTGAATTCAAATCAATAGACCAAACCATCAGATTACAACATAATGTTGCTTTATTGTGCTGCTCCATAAACCTGCTTCTGTGTTTGTTGCAAGCATAACCTTTATGCTTTTGTTTACATTGTAGGAAACACAGTTCTAGCAATGAGTTTTTTTCATTTAACTCTAAACATCTTTTTATTTTGTTAATTTTAAAATTATTAGGTTTTGCTATGTTATGTTTTTAAAGATATTTTTTGCATACTGCTGCTCATATTTCAATAAACAAAACAAAAAAACCCACAGATTTTTCTTATTTCCTTTATCTGTAACACAGTACGTCTCAAATATTTGTTTACAAGGGTTGATTTATGAGTTCTTGTAACTCAATGCTGACTGATGCCTTGCCATGTACATGTTCCTCCTCATACAAATGTGATTTTGTAATTTGAAAAGTACTTTTCTATAGCTTTTTGGTAACACGAAAGCTGCAGTGCTCTCAGAAGCAGAGACTAAATAATTTCATTAAGTTATTTAAGAGTTCTTTTTTCTTGTTGTAGAATGCAGCCAGCAAAAATGGTGTCAATTTGTTGGTATTTATAGAACTATTTAAATAAGTAGTACAAAAAATGTATTTCTGTAAGACTTTAGCAACACTCTGATTGTGTTGGGGCTGGTTGGGGTGTTTGGGTTGATTTTTTTTTTATTTTTTTTTCACTATTGTGGCTGACCATAACATTTTTAAACAACCGTCATCATGTCTGAATGTATAGAGCTTTAAACTGATGACCGATAGCCTTTTCATTGAAATGAAGGCTGTTTGAATATCTCTTGAAACGTAAGTACTGTTCCAATAAAAAGCAAATTTAGGAGTTTAGTGAGCTGTTCTTTTACTATTAGCCTTATTTTTTTAAGATTGAGGGAAAGAAAACTTTTCTCTTGTTTACCAAGATATTACAGAAAGGGAAGTTGAAATAGTAATTGGTGGTGTGCGCAAATTAAATCTTTTTTTGGCAGGATGAGTACAAAAATACTGAATCCCAATTCCACAGGGATATCCACATAAGAACTATAGAAAGGACAAATTATTTCTTTAGTATAAAACCAAAAAAAGTGTTGATACTACTTGATGATGTCTGTGCTTCCTGCTTTGGGATTTAATTTGGCTAGCAGGCTGCCACCTTGCAGCAACAGTCTGTAGATCTCTCATTGTCTCAATAATAATAGCTTTTTTCCTCTGAATGTGCAACTGCACTATACTAGGGAGGATCCAATCACTCAGTAATTTTTTTTTAATCTCCTGATACTGTTTTGATGTTTTTGCTTCCAAAACAATTGTTGCCATGTAAAGTTCCCAGAAGATTTACTATGATAGTATTACCTAGATGATACAGTCTAATTTGTAAGTAACATCTCAAAGTGTTGCAATGGCTTGTTGGCTTTCCAGAAACTTTATATGGACCTGTATTAATAGCTTTCTACATAAGTGAAAAACAAACAAAGAAATGAAAGAGAATCTTGGTTATTAAAACTTTTAAATCATTATTTTATAGAATTGAGGAGGTTTTGTTATTCTTGCTAGTCTTTCTCTCTGGGGAATTTAGAGGTATAGTAACAGTTGATAATTACATCTCTGTGAGTAGCGAGCCAATGTAACCTGTGAAATTGTTCATTTATGGTTTCTTTTCAGAAGAAAAAAAGCTTTGGGCAATACCCACCTCTTCCACCCCCACTCCAACCTGCATTGTGTGTTAAATGAGTCAGAGGCTACTTCTGTTCACTGCTACATAAAAAGTGAATACCTCACTGGCATTTAAAGTAATTAAATGTTGTGTGCCCTATATCATGTGCCAAGAGAAATCTGCCTTTCTTGTCCTGGAGTGTTCCTTGCCCTGTTGTAGCCAAGGACCATGCATTCTTTGGCACCATGCTAAGAAATCCTACTCATCTAGAAAAACTGTTTTGTAGAAGGTAGGGAAATTTGGGAAATTACCTTTACTATAGACACTCTGGTCAGAGGACATTGGTGATGGGAGTGTCAAGTCAGTGCTTTAAATCGGGCTTTTCCAAATAGCTTTCGTGAAGTAAGCACTTTGTATCATGGAAATGCTGATCCCATTTATTTTGCCAAATTCAGTATTTTGGTCTATATGACTTAGAATGTGTGTTTTCCAGACACTGCTAGCTTAAAAGAAAAAAATCATTGACTACACTCGGTGGTGATACTGGCTCTAGTTTCCCTTGAAATCTTAAGCACTGTTAGTCTTCTGATTTAGGATGCAGAGCAAGCTGCTTCTGTGTGCACTGAGGCATTTGTAAAAAGTCCCAAAGTACCTGTGAATTGCCAGCCACTCAGTTAAATGTAAATGTTTTTAGGTGCTGCATCATCTTAATGCTCAATTAGTTTTGACAGAATTGGCATATGCTGATTAGCATTTTGTAGTCAACCAGCGTTTGCACTTTGGGTTGGTACCATTCAACACAAATAATCATTCCCCTTAATTTAGGTATCTGTGTATAAACTCTGAAGTAAAGAAATGTCATCCTGTGTATTTTTATCATACAGGCACAGCAAAGATGGTTGTCTGTAGCGTGAATTCTCACTCCAACCACTCACAAATTTAATAGCAAAGTAGAAGAAATCTGCATGCTGGAAAGTAGCTTACCTAGGCTGATAAACGAAGCCTATGCAAGTTATAGAGCGGAGGTGTGAGAATTGTGCTGCGGGAACAGCAGAAGTCAACGTAGAAACTAAATGTTGAGGGGAAAAAAACAACCCTATTAATGCCCACAGCATAAAACCATCACCAAAGCCACTGAAAGGACAATACTCTTTGAGTCCTAATGTCTTGCTGCCTCTCCCAGATGTTCAGTTTAGTTGTTCTTTTCCATGACTTTCCAGTTCCTGCAAATTGGAAGAAGGGTCCTTTAGCCTCGTAAGAAACATAATTTTGAAGTCTCTGTTCCTTTTACCTCTTATCATGCGTGCTGTCCCCTAATCAGGTGAAAGGGACTGTGTGCCCAGGTTTTCAGACACGCTGGGGAAAATGCCATGTCATGCCTGGAGTATGTGCTAGCCATTTGTTGCAGGTAGATTAAAACATGCAGTCTGGCTTTTTCTCTGCTGTATCTTTCGATATTTAGCAGTATTTTCCTCCAAAACCATCCTGAGAGGTCTCTGAAGTCCAGCGCAGTCAAAAGACTAGACCTCAAGATTCTGTATAAGAATCCTCTGGCTGATTGAGTTCTCCGGGTGCATTCACATTAAAAAGAGGGAGCAAGCCTTAATGTAAGGCAACTTAGCCTGAGCACAAACATGTACAATACCTGTGCGATGGGTGCTTCAGTGTTTTACAATTTCCAGGCAGTTTGCATCAAATTCTTTTAAAATATATTGTACTTGTTAACTGCCTTACAGGGCCATGTGTTCAAGTGTGCTGTACAAGTATTTCTTTAAGCAACATTTTTTAGCTCTGGTTGAGTGCAAACCCAAGGGATTCCCTTCATCCTCCTGTTCTCTGCTTCTAAAGGTAGGTCTGAGGCTGCAGTTTCATCAGCTGGTAAATATGGTTGTAGGGCATGTGGGGGTCCAGTTAAAAGCAAACTATTGCAGCTGCTGGCAACATATAACATTGAAACGACAGAAAAATAATTCAAAAAGTTAATTCCAAAAATCTGGAGGTAGGCAGTCTATCGCAGCAGAGATATCTTGCCAGGGAAGACTTTTTTTTCACTACTACCTTAAGTTTGTGCTGGATTGGTAATCGCCTGCTCTTCGAAGGATGACAAGAAGCCAGAATCACAACAGTGTCCCGTTTTCTGAGTGCGATGGTCCAACCTGATCTAGAAGAAGTGGTTGCTGTTGGGCAGTCCCGCAGCGAGCACTTCTGTGTGAATGTCTCTGCTGAAGGAGCTCTGCTCTAGAAGAACACTAAAGTATTCACTTCAGTGCATGAAATGAAGACACAGATCTATAGAAAATCATATGAGAGAAGCATATTGTTAAGTTCTCTTTCATCCAAAAAGTTTTTATTGTGCTAGCCGCAATGTTTCCCTTAAATGTATGTGACTGGGGAAACTGCTAACGTGCCAGACCAGCTGTAGCTGCAAAGTAGGTTTATGCCATGTCAATCAGTTCTGTATTTAATTGATTAACTCTCTGCATTGCTGTTTGAACGGTACTTGCTGGTGCGACACTGGAGGGAAGAGAAGCAGGACGAAAGCAGTAAGGGAACACGTCCAGAGGGTGGCCACGGGCAGCTGTGTTCTGCACGTCACGGGAGCCCACCAGCCTCCTGCTCAAGGTATGACTTGGTTTTGGCTGTCATCAAAGGGCTGCTCTGACTTACCAGAGACTCAGCCGCTCCAGTGCGAGTGGTGGTTGCAGAAACGGCGACAGTGTCGTGGAAGTGCTTTAGGCGCCCACACCTGCTACAGGTGATGTAGATCAACTAAGGCAAGGTAAAATTTTTTCCGTCTTAAATCTTGTAAAAGAAAATAAAATTCAAACTTGTGTTCAGAAATAAGCCTACTTAGTTATCAGATCCCTGTAAAACTCGTTTACTCCCATGGACATGCGAGGTGAGGGGGTGAGGTTCTGGGGGGTGGAAGCTGTTGGGTTGCCTCCAGCTGTTCTGTGTTCCTGTTTCATGCAGGACTCCTCCTTTTTTCCATAAGACTTTTTTTTAAAAAAAGCCTTTTAAATTAACAGCTCTTTTCTTCTAAGGCCAGTTTTATTTTGTTCTTTATAAATACCTTTTTTCCATTCCCTTTTTGAAGTTGTACATCTGCTATTGCAAACAAGATGGTTATTTCCAGGACTAAATAAGAAGTGCTGTGTAATCCAGTCACTCCTGCAAAATCTCATTTTCTGAAGTCTCTTAGATATAGAAACTGCTGTCAGCAAACTCATGAGCCTCTTGAGAAAGCTTTGAGCTGCGTGGGTGACTGCAACTTTAGAATTTGAGAGACAACGCAAAATAGACAAAATAGGCTCTTTTCTGCAAGAGCCACATGGAGACTAGTTTCCCTGTGATCTGTGAGATTTCAGGTCTCTGGTGAAGAGTCTCGCTCTAAAAGATCTTTATAGCAGGAATTCTCCTTAAGTTTCCTGTAAGAAATTAGAGGCAAATACAGTATGTTAAACCTGGAAGTGCAAGTTCAAGAGTGAACGGGTTGTGTCCGTGAAGATGATTCACCCGTGGTTCTATAGGCACTGCCTAGGTAAATGCTCAGCCCCACAGGGAGGAATTTGATATTGCCAGGAGGGCAAAAACGAGGGAGATAGGAGGAAAAAAACCTGCAGAGATGTGGTAGTGTGTGTAACTTGCTGCCTGGGAGACTTTCTGTATGGATTAATGGATTTTAAACCATACTTCTTTGCTTATATCTGTAGTTTCTGTATTTGCTCAGGGTCTTGTGAGTTAAGGCTTGGAAGAAACAACCTCCTAAAGCCAAATGTGCTGTGAACACAATCCAGCTGTGTCTTCCTTTCATCTTCTCAGTCTGATGTACCTGCCAGTGTTTTAAATATTCCGAATACCAGGTAGATAAAGCTCCTGGCTCTCAAAAGTTTTAGGAGAGCAAGGACCGTGGTCGGAGCAGCATTCAGGGAGGGACAGAAAAAACTCAGGAGGAGGTAACTAAACCCTCCTCTTGTTAGTACTCGCTAATGGCTTTACGTAAGTCCCCTTTTCTCTTTCTTAATTGAAGCTGAGTTGCGAGGAATCTTCATCTTGGTGATTCCTGTTTTGAAGTGGTGTCCTGGATAAGGGCTTTTCATTTCTTTTGAAGATGCTGCTAAAAGAAAACTCTAACTAGAGCAAGTGCAGTTACAAATTGCTGTGGCTCTTGTGGTTTGACACAGGTTTGGAGAGCGTGATCATGCAATGCAGTTTTGCTTTTCGCTTTGCCGTGTGGCACCTGTGTATTTACCAGACTGTGATATCCCAAATAGACATGAAATATTCAGCTTTTGGGATTTATTCTTTGCCTTTTGCCTTGCTGTCTAGTTTGACAGACTTGCCAATCCTACAGGTGAGTCCTTTCCAGGCATCAGTTGTGATGGCCATGTGGCATGGCGTGTAGAAAACGCTCAGCTCCTGGTTTTTGCTTGGAGGAAGGGGAAATGCAGGAGGGTGAATACCCATAGAAGAGCCCACCACAGCCCACCTACAGGTAGGAAATGCAAGAAGAAAGATGGGTCCTGCTGGGTGCCCGAAATGTTAACAAACCCGGTGTTCAGGCAGTGCAATGGGATGAGTGAGCTCCCAGTTTTGGGGTGCTCTTGCCGAGGAGCATCGCACTGGTGGCTCCTGCTGGGTTACTCGGTACCAGCGCTGTGGCAAACTCCCCGCGGCTCGAGCAGCTGGGTTCAAAGCCGTCCGTGGACTAAGAGATTAAAGCCAACAGACTGAAATATAACAATAATAATGACCTGTCGGAAGGGTGCCGTCAGATGCGAAAGGTCGCACTGCTTCCAGATGGAAGGGATGAGTTGTTTCCCTGGCCCAGAGGAAGAAGAGTTAAAACCTTATTTAACATGCAGGTCCTGATTCAGCAGAGCACATAGCCGTGTATTTTAAGTATACGGATGCTCTCCAAAGCGTTACGGGAACTACTCATCTTTCGAAAGCAAAGCATATAATTAAGAGCTTCTCTGAACTGGGGCCACCCTGCTTCTCACAACATCGTGTCCCAGATTTCTGGGGTTTCACTCGTCCTTCGTGTTTCAGCGTATCGACCTCCAGTCCGCCTTGAAGAGAAGCCATCAGGCAGGAGGCTGCTGCAGGGCTGCGAGTGTCGAGAGGCTTTTTTGAAAGGCACACTGAGAAAGCGGGCTTTGCTGTAAAGACGGAGTGAATAGTGTATTTGTGTCAGGGGCAGGAGTGTGAATGGCAGAAGGTGAGGGGAAGGCATGGAGTACGCATCTGGGAGCCCGCGTGTGTCATGCACTTAATAAACAGTTACAACAAGTGAATAAATGCCCGTCGGTCCCTCTCTGGCATGCCTGTGGTTGGGAAGTGGATTTTTTTGGTCAGCTTGAGTTTTGGGCCTGGTGAAAGAGAATATACCAGATGTTTTCTTATACGTATGTTTCATACATTGATTAAAATGTCATTAATAGAACTTTCTTCTGCAATAGAAATGATTCGGGGTATTGATGAGAGCAATGCAGGGCATGCATAAAAGCTTTCCCCGGTAAATCAGCTAGCACTCTAAGCGTGAGAAGTTCTTCTGGGCTATTACTCCAACTATCAGGCTGTGGAGAAAAACAGGATTATTCTGAGGTTCTTCTTCAATATTTAAATAAAGTACAGTAGTGTGCAATGCAACATGTGCTTTATTGGGTTCTGTGGCTTTTGCCAGCAGAAATTCTTAGACCGAACTCATCATGGCTGATAGCTGAAAACAAGCTGTCGTTACTTAAAAATAAATAAGAAATGTCTGATTTGATAAAACTTGATTTATTCAAAAAGGGCTGAGATAAACACACTTGAATTTAATCTCACTTTCTACATTAGAGTAATTACTTGGAATTACACCAGTTAAATTTGGTTCAGAGGAGATAAAAATTGGCCACCTATCGAGGAATAAAATATTTAAGCCTGTTATATAGTAGTTCAACTTACTGGAGCATAATAAAACATGGTAACCAAGACAATGACATGGAAGTGTTATCAACTGTGCAGTTTCTGTGTAAAAAACCAACTTGCAAACAGGCTCCTGTATATGCACGTTTTGTCTGTGTGCTCAAGTGCAAGCCTGCATGTGCGTGTAGTTGCATTGTAAAATCTCCTCGTTTGGATTAAATAAGTTATGTACATACATACACACAGCACCTCTGCTGTACTCCGCATGTTAAGAACGGATTTAGGGGCACAGCATCTGACACTACTTGAAGCCCGTTCTTCTGATAGATGATCCACTAGCAAAAAAATGGAGCTAAAATAGGGTTTAGGACTCTGTTTCTGGATAGCTGCAATTCAGTTGTATGCTGAGCCACTGGGGTCAAAAAAAAAAAAAAGCAAGCCCTTTGCCCACTGTTTGTGGGAAACACAAATACTGTTCTGGGGTTCATGCAGTTTGATCTGGAATTGTGCTGTAACTGCAAGTTTACTAGAAATCAGCATCTATAAAATAGCATGTCGGCTAACAAGGTTCAGCAGAAGCTTTTGGAACAAAATCGGATAGCTAATAATTGAAAATGGTGGGTTTTGCCAGTGATCAGTGTTGAATCAAGCTGTTGCCATATTGACAAAGCGTGCTTCTAATTGTGCTAGATTTGTATAAAGAGCAAGGAGTGGGGATATTGTGCATTAAAGCAACTGTTCCTATAAAACTGTAGTTTATGGCTTTCAGAAGTTATCTACTTTTTGTACTGAACTCAGAGCACTCTGCTCTCCCCTTTCATTAGTTTACATACTGTTAATGATATTTATTTTCTCTCCTTCCTTCTCCCCATCCTGATTATTTTGGTTTTATGCTGTGGTGAATAATTTCCTTTGTAACTTAAGAAAGTTGAAAACAAATTCCTTAGGTATATAGTGTTTCACATAACCAGTAACTTAAAACCTGATTGACGATGCAGGAAACTATCAAAAACACCCTTAACAGAATGACAATCAAAAGTCTAAATAAACATTTTTTCGTTTTCTCCTCCTGCCTGGCAGGACTCCCACTGCATTACCACGCAGTTTCAGCAGCAGTTGAGAGAAGCGGGTCTGGAAAGTAAACTCGTATCCTCAGCGTGGAGCTGTTAGGTAAATATACTGTGTTTTTTACATTTGATGCTATGGTTTCATAAACACGGGTAACAAGCTCCACCAGATGCCCAAATCAGAGACTGTTGTTAATGCAAATATCCTTGTATGGACACTGAATGGGTGGATGATGACATTTGCATACATATAGAGCTTAATCTGGAATCATGGGGCAATTTTTTGCATAAAACTGTATACATTTGCTAAAGCATTCTCTCTTCAGTTCGTAACAGAGCTTTTTATTTACAGCTATTCCGATCTGCGTACAGCATATTTTTCAGCAATCTTTTCCTGCGATGCAGGCTATTACTCTAAAGAGGGTCACATCCATTCACTGACACATGGCAATAATGCCTTATTGCACAGGGTTTCTGGTGCCTGCTACTGTTGTAAGACATAGTTGCTCTCTACTGTCAGACAGCTTGTGTCCTCCACGGGCTCCTCGCTTCTCTGAGCGATCTGTCGTAAGGAAGAGTAGCAAAAAAAGAATTTTTCAGCTGGCAGTTTATGAAGAGCACAATGAGCGTCACAGTCAAGAGCAGAAAGAAAAACAGAATGATGTAAGTCACCAGGTCTGGCTTATTTATTTCCCCTTCTTTTAACACCCTGGCTGTCGACATGTAAAAAGCGGAGGAGCTCACGGGTCTCGGTGTGCCACTCAGGTAGGGCGTGTTGGTCTGAATGATAAGGTGAGCTTCAGTGGTACCGGTTGAATTTAGCAATTCACTATACATGTTCTTGCTTAAATTTCCTCCACGGCAGAAGTAAAGCAGGAGAGCAAACGCAGTCAGTCTTTGGCATAGGAAAGAAATAACGTTCCTGCTTGTAAAAGGCTGACAACCAGCCGCATTTTGTGTAAAGGCAAATTAATTCACTTGCATGGCTCAGGGACTTTCTCTTAAATCTTCTTGGCTCGTATTTACAGCATTAATCCACAAATATTAATCAAAAATGATACAGGTACCTCGTGTCTTGGCCCTTGTTGCCCCAGCACACCTCTTGGGGAAATGCGCTGGATCATCTGCTGGTCAGCTGGGATGGGCTGGGAGCTCCGGGAGTCTGCTGGGAGCCCTGCTCCACCAGTATGGGAAAAGACTCTGCCTGACCCAGCTCCGGTGCCGGCAGCCGGGCAGAGACGACCCAAGGCTCTGGCTGGCAGCGCTCACTGTCCGCGAAGGGAAGGCACGACGGATTTCCAGCTGATTTTCCAAAGTGGGATGCGCCCAAATTCGGGGTTCAGTGGCATCCGTGGGGAGAAGCAGCTGCTGCTTCGAGGTCTTGCTGGATTTGCCGTCGGCAGGCTCCGTGCTGTTTGAAATCCCGGTGCTGTGAAGCGTTAGTTGACTTTCTTAATCCCAGTTAACGGCGTGCTGTGGAGCCGGCGTTAAGAGGCTGAGCTTTCTGCTTGAGCTTTCCACGCACTCTTTTTGATTGCTTTGAGAAAAATAAATGTAAAAAAAAAATAATTAAAAAATCACTGTCCTTTGTTTAAAAAAGAAACACCAAAAAAGCCTCCCTGTAAGGGGGTGTTAGTTCTTTGGCAACCTCCTCTCTGTCCTCGGCTCAGCTGAGCTGTGAGGTGGGACTGTGCAGGGTTGTGTCAAACATGACTTTTTTCCCCCCCAGCAGAAGCTGCACCGCAGCATCACTCGCTACCGTGGGAAGGGGAGAACTGCGTGGTGGTGCCGACCGGCTCTGCAGCCCGTGGTGCATCTGGCAGTGACACGATGCTAAAAAGGAAGAGATCTTCTGATAAATCCCCGTGAGTGCCTGAGGCTCTGGCTAGAGGTTTTGAGCTGGGGGGGGAGGGTAGCAGAGAATGGGACAAAAAGAAGAAAATTCCCTCAAAACCTTTCTTTCTTCTTCAGACCTTCATAGGTAAAATCTAGAGTAGTCAGAAAATGTCCTTTTTTTTCTTTTTTTTTTTCCTTCCCCCCTCCTTCTATATGAACCCCGGTACCCTCTCCAGCCTGACAATTAGCATGTTAATTTTTTTTTTTTTCCCCATCAAATTGCTTTTATGCTGCTATTAGCTGCTGGCTGCTTGCCAGCTTGCTCTCGCAATCTCTCGCTCCCATGCATCAGATAAGCACCCTTCATACTTTTAACGCATTGCAACTTGAAAAAGGAGCTGGGGGCGAGAGGAGCGAGAAAGAGAGGAGCACTTGGTAATTGGGCAGAGAAAAGGGTGAAACACCTTCTCCAGTCCCAGGGTGCTGATCCAAGCAAACGCTAAAGCTGCTTATGATGAGATATTGCAGCCGATGGTCCCGGGTGGTTCTGTGTTTCACTTAGCATAATAAATGTTTCTGCTGGGAGAGGGAGAATGGAGAGAGGAGAAATCTTCCCGTCAGTTAGATTTAAATAAAATAAAATGTCTTTGCTAGAGGGCAACACCCTCTGAGGCCCTGGTCAGCGTGTTCCTGATCCCCTGCCAAGCTCCAGGTGCTCCAGTTCAACCCCTTGTGTCTCCAGCAGCTTTGCTGGGGTGGTTGGAGGCTGTCGCATCCCTGTCCCCATCCTTCTGCATCTGTCCCCAGAAAAACCACTACCTGCATATTTACCTCCAAGTCTGGGGGACCTTTTGAATTCACAAGATCTTCCTCTAAGGCTCGCCTGATTTTTGTTTCTCTTCTCTCCCCTCTCCCCCCCTTTTTTCCAGCCCAGGCGAGCCGACTCTTCCACATGCAGCTCTCCAGGATGGCTGGGGGGTCTTTCCCTGCCTGTACCTCACACTCCTCCTGGGGACACGTCTCCTGCCTGCAGAGCCACAGTAGTTACACCTATTTACTCTGTGCGGGTTCAAAGAACAGAACGTCGAGGCAGGCAGCCAGCGTGGGGGCTGGAAAAATCAACAGAGTCATAAAAAAGCTGATCTAGTTTGCAACTGGTTTACCTACCGTGTCTCCTTGAAATCGAAGCGTTTGTGAGCAGCAGAACGACATGGATGTCTGGAAGGCTGGATGTCTTCCCAGGACCGTCCTGTCTTCAGCTTTCTCCTCCCTGAACTGTTTTTGAGTTTAACCAAACTTTGCATCCTTTTTCATTTATTTACTTTATTGTTTTTATTAGTCTGTAGGAAAAGCAGGAAGGCATCTGGGGGCTGAGTCCTATAAATAGCGTGGACGGTCTTGATGTTTCACATACTTTAGCAAAAAGTTTGTGATAAACAGCTTCTCTGCAAATGTTACCAATTCTGCGGGGGGGGCAGAAATACTACAAAGGATGCACATGAATTTTGTAGTCGTGAGTGCACTTTCTCCCTGCACATAAGGGTGTTTTTGGCTGCCCCGTGACATTCCACTTGATGGCTCCGAGTCAAACTGGGCAGAGGTAGGAGAAGGGCTCTGCCCGATGGCTCCTCCGTGGCCATGGGCTCGTCTTCCACATCCCTCCCTCCCTCGAGCCCACGGGGAGCGTTCCCCTGAGCCATCGGAGATGGGGATGGGACAGTCACATCCGCGGGACAGTCCCCTTGCTGCTGGGAGGGGACCATAAGGCTGTGTGCTCTGCCAGGTCAGCGTCTCCGTACCACCTCTGCAAATGCGGGGTGTCCCCTCAGAGCCTCCTTTTTCCACCCCTGTTCTCATGCAGGTTGCAGGCAGACCCAGAGCTGGAATCTTGATTTATTTTTTCCCTTTTACTCCTGCAAAATATTCACTCTCATTCTTGGAGGATTTGTTTTCTGCCCCGAAGATACAGTAGTTCTGCTCCAGTGGTTGAGGACCGTTGCTAATGGTCACGGTCCAACTACCTGGCACTGGGATAAATCCTCTGGGTGTTTTACAAGTGCCCTGTGTGCACGCAGGCTCAGGAGTGCACTGAACTCCTCCTGCTTTTTGGCTGGCTGGCTGAAGCTGATAGAGAAACTGATGAGAAGCCCTGGGAGTAAATCCAATATGTTTTCTGCAGCACTGTATTCAGGCTTCATCTTAAAAAAGCTAAATTGTCATAAATAATACCTGGATCGCAAAAGAAAGAGCTGATCCTTTCCCTTTGTTCTCCGTAATTTGGAAGAGTACTTAAAATCTTTAGTTCCTTGTAATTTTTCCTCATTAACTTATTTAGTAGCTTTGTTGTTATTGTTTCTTGTTTTCTTTTTCCCCTCCCCCACCCCCCCCAAGGTTTCCAGCATTTAATGACTTGTTTCGTTAGTTTTTTTAATGCGCACTGGCAATGGTGCTGCAAGGACAAACGCAGAGCCTCTGACACTGGCTGCAGTTTAACGATAATAAACCTTGGAGCGTTGCAACTTCCTGGTGCCTGTGGAAGCTGGGTCAGCATCGCTGGTCCTGGTGGCATCATGGGGACAATTTTGGGGCCGCAGAGGCTCTCTGCCTGCTCCTATCTCACCCTCCCCTATAGGCATGTCTTTCTCCCCCCCTCAACTACATTCAAGAGTGAGAAATTTTGTCGCAGAGCCTCCCAGAGCCCCAGCTGACCCCAAGGAATTTATCAATGCTCGTGGTGATTCGGTGGCAGATCTGGCCTGAGCTTGGTGCAGTCTTGCCATAGCGTGAAATAAATAGTAATATAAACTGTCCAGAGCTGAAAAAAGGAAGAACAGAGGCTGTGACCCTCAGCACCAGTCCGCTGCAGCTCTCTGGGCTGGCAGGGCGATCATATTTGCTTTAACGATCCTTCAGCCAAGCTACCAGCAAACACGATGCAAATTTTAGTGGGTGGGAACTGCTCAGGGTTCAGCCGCGCTGTGAAAGGCTGGAGCCTTTCCCCATTTCCAGACTGGTAAATAATGCATGATCTCTCTCTTACATGCTTACGCAACCCCTACCATGATAAATATCAACCGAGGGAAATTAAAGTGGAAAGAAACATTATCTTTCTCAGTAATGCAACCATTTACAATCTGCGTTACGATCCTTCTGCTCTTAGGAGTGAGCGGCAGTTGGGGGGATGTTTCTATTAGCAGACCAGAATGCAACAAATCACGGGCTGTAACTTTCCAGTGCCACATAAAAGCAGCCTTAAAACCATATAAAGGGAAGAAAATAAAAATAATATACAGAGATGTTTTCCTTTTTTAATCACTCCAAAGGAAAATACTTATTTCCAGGTGCCTGAGAATCAGATATTAAGGACCATATTTTCAAATGCAGGGGCATAAAACTAAGCACTAGACACCTAACCTGGGGATCTTGCCTTTGGTGCTTAAATATGGGGCTGGATGCCTGAAGAAATTGGCCCAATTGCAGAGACGTCTTGGAAATATTTTGTTTCAAAAGAGCTTGTGTGTGCTATTTAAAACTAACTTCTAACATTAGGTTTCTCGGGGCATGTTTGCACCAGCTGAAGCAGTAGCATTTAGAAAGTTTCCAGAGAAGTCTGTGAAAAGGGGAGCTTGTGTGCAAAATGCAATCAGGGCTGTGTCCGAATCCTCTGTTATTCTCTGGGTTGCGAGGAGCATCATGATTCACCAAGGCGTGCTCCATCGGAGGACGGGGAATAAGGATCCTGTACCTCCTGCCATCCAGGTAAGCTTTGCCACTGCTCAGGTGGGTGTAGGGAGATAAATCTGGCTGTTTGGTGAACGGTGGCAGCATCCCAGCCTCCCTGCCCTCCCATCACCGGTCCAGCATACTGCAGCAGCTCGACAGCGGTTTTGCAGTGCCTCTTTTTCTCTTTGCAGTAGCTTGCTTGGTGTATACAGAAGGGAAAGCACAACTTGATAGAGTTTCATGCAGCCAGGAGCGTGTGGGTGGGCATCCAGTGATGCTCCAGGGGATGCAGCAGCAGTACATCCATGCACGTAGAACATGAGCAGGAGGGTGTTTTGGAAGTAAAAGCAAAAGGTGTAATGGTAGAGAAAGGTTGTCTTTGGTACCTCCTTTACACTTAAACTGATTTCTAGTCACGAGGCACCGGTTTGTGAGCTGAGCTGGGTGTGAAAGGGGATGCAGATGCTGTGCTGGAATCTACGAGAGCCCAGCTCTGGGCAGGAGAAAGACTTTGCCCAGGTCATCAGATGTGTGTCAGCTCGGTCCTTGGGCAGACGCGGGCTCCTGCTCCGGGGGGCTTGTGACCGTATTAGTCCTGTGGCTGCAGCATGACGGTGCTCCCTGGGGCCGGTTCCCGGTCCAGCCTGTCGCTACCCAGGGAGATATGGCCAAGAACAGGTATGTGCATTAACAGGGCTACGTGCGGTAGGCAGCGTCTGTATTCCCAGCGTTTAACCCCAATTATCAGGGGTTGAATTTTAGTTAAGAAAAGAAGGGATGAAATGTTACCACTCACTCTGAGGTTTTAGTTTTGAATACATTTTGCTTTTGATGCTAGCAATCCCTTTCCAACCTGCAATATGAATAAAAGGCAATGTCTGTCCCATCCTGAATATGCTCCCTGGGGACCAGAAGTGGATTTGGGGAGGCTGTGGGGAATAGTGCTTTTCATCTCCCTCCTATTCATGTCTCTTCTCAAAGGGAATAAAATGAGTCTTTCTCCAGGCTGCTGCACAAAACACATCCTACCTGTATATATAATCCTCCTCTTGCCTGTTCCACTGGTATGCTGCAAAACTTCACATTAAACCATAGTATTATCTTCATTGTAGGGAATTCAGATCAGGAGGGGCTGGGGGGTGCCCATCATCTTTTGAGAAAGTGTTAAACTCTCAGCTAGCAATCCTCCTCCTCTGGCACTTCCCTGCTTCTCCCTACCTTAATTTTGCCAGCATTAGGTGTTTGGGGTGAGACAAGGATTGTCTGGGAAGCTTCATAGATCATCACAGGGTTCTTTTATTAGCGGAGCCTGTCTTCATTCATGGCTTCTTGCTTGTACAACTCACCTGTCTGGTGTCAGAATTTTTTCCTCCTTTCTTGCAGGTGTCTGGGCATGGTCTGTCAGTGATGGGAAGCTGTGGCTGTGTGTGTCAGACGGCAGATGACAGGTTGGGTAGACAGGGTTCCTCTTTCTTCTCTGGTTATTGATTTTTGCTTTTTTTTTTAAGGTCCATATTGATTGTAAATTTTGAGGGCAGTCAACACCAAGTAATGACGGTGAGTTATTAAACCTAGGTGATGCCCTAGACATACATAGGGAAGTGTCTTTGATGGACCAGGGGCACCCTGCCTCCCTGCATGCGAGCCAAGCCTGGATATCTCTCTGATCAGCTTCTGTGCCACAAGATGTCTATTTTGCAACCCCCTTCCCGGTTTGAAAAAATGGACTCGATAATGCTTCCTTACCCTGTAGGGTCCAGAGGGTTAATTACTGAAGGTGGCAAGGTGCTCTGATGCGATAAAAAAGACTAAAGAACCATCTAAAATAGGATGGAAGAGGGAGATGAACCCTGGGAGCGACGGAGCTGAATTCTGAATAGGTATTGACACCCTCTGGCAAGTTAAACCTTCGTCCCGTTGCTCTAACACAGCTCCTCTGCCCCAGCAAGGCACTCCTCGCCTCCCAGCAGCATTAGGGTTTGCTGCTTCCCTGCTTACGTGCATTAATAAAGCAAATGGGTTGCTCGAGGGTGGTTATTTATTATTGGTCTTGGCGTGAGCTCAGCCTGCTTGCAGCGTTAGCTCAGAGAAACAATGAACATAGAAATGGGGCTGACTTGCACGTTTTTGGGTGCCCTTTGGTGACAGGAACAGCAGATCAGGTTAGTGAGCAAGAAGCACGTCACCCTTCTCAGACTAGACATAAACTTCACAGTTTTAGATAAACTTTATTCTGGGAAGTACCAAACTCTCACTGTGGCTGGCTACCGCTTTAAGGCGTATTTGCATCTATGACTGCAAAAAAAATTAAAGGAAAATTGAACACAGTGTTCCTCAGCAGGCCAGGGAACTGGGGAGTTTAATTGTTTGTGTGCTGCTTGATAAAGAAAAACACTTCTATGATTTCTAATTTGTCATTCATAACAGTCTGACTCAACGAATCACATTGCTCGTTGTTTTTAACTGAAAGGTCTGTTTGGTGCTAAGATAGAAACCTTCTGTGAAACACATGGAGCATCTCTGGAAGCATGTGGCCTGCCTGTGGCAGGGGACGGTCGATCCTCAGCAGAGCCAAGGTTTCCGTCAGCTGAACTCTTGTCTCCCAAACTGAAGTTATCTGTAGGATGGCAGAACAAAAGGATTTGTTTCCATTTGTTCGAATTAAATTCTTCATTAAGAAAAAACACCTCTTCCCTTTCTTCTGCTTCCCAAATCATCTGCAAATGCACAAAGAAAAGGTAAAGTTGTAGTTTCAATTCTTACAGCAGAGCTGATCTGAAAGGTTTGCACTGTTCACCAAACATATTTACCCAAAAAGGGGGAAAAAAGGCTCATAGACCTGTACCTCAGGTTTCTGTGCCTGTTTATTCCTTCTTCTCTGGTGGAGTCTGAATCCTGGAGAAGGATTTGTTATATATTATCAGCACTCTATATTTAGGCTCCATTTAATTATCTAAGTGACTATCTGATGTCGCTGCCTGGAGCAGACCCAGCCTTGAATCAGATGAAATCAGTCAATTTTTCTCATATTCCACACTTGTAAGGCTCCCCATAAACCCAGGAGCACCCTCTCCTTGTTTCTATGCAAGGTTACTGGTCAGGCCATTATGGAAAGCAAGAGTTTGCTTTAGGTTATTTGTGTGTTTGTATAAGCTAGAAGAAGGAGGAGAGCCCAGCTGCCGGGCAGAGATGGGAAAAGAGATCTGTGAGCGGCAAGCCCGGCTGTCAACGTCTGCTGGAGGGGAAACGGCTCTTACTCATCTTCTTGGTTCTCCTGTTAGCGTGGCTTAACCTTGTAAGTCTTCTTCACCCTCTGCATTAAATCTGATGGCTCAGTGTCTTTGGCTCTCATCGCCTAAGACTGTAAATATTAGTAGGCAAGGCAAGGTAGCTGCCCACAGTTGCCCGATGGGATGGGACTGCAGCGTGCTGGAAGAGCCGTTGCTTTGGGAAGCCTTGGAGATGTGCTCTGGCGTGGGGGGGTGGCTCGTCTGTGAGTTGGCATCGTCCTGGTGGTCGCTGGCCACCACCCAGGGAAGCTGTGAAATGCCCTCAGTCAGGAAACATGGTCTGAAATCCGTGCTTATTAAATAAACTTTGAAAGAAAATCTATCAGCGTGTGACGAGAGTTATTTTAATAATCTCAAATCTTACTGCTTCTGGAATATCTGCTCCTTCATGGAGCAAACAAATTGGTTTTAATTTCATTGCCATAACTTCATGGAAATAAATTTGAAAAGCTCAAAAAAACCAGTATCAGTTAGGATAACAATGTTATCTTTTTCACATCTATAACAGTGCTCATAAAAGGAAAACTGCATGGAATATAAAGCAAATAGGAATACCTCAAATCTCAGCCCCCTGAAATATTTGCAACTAATGCCCCCCCTCGCTTGGTAAAACAAAACTTCACCTGACTTCTAACTTTGCAGAGGAAAGCAGTGTTATCAAGTGCTGTTTCTTTTTGAGGTGATGCAAGAAAATGTCGTTACTCTGTCGTGTTCCTTGCTTAGATAGAGGCAAATACATTCCCGCTGTATTTTAATTAGTTCTGAACCTATGCTGGTGAGAAATAGAGTACAGCATTGATATTAAAATTCATGCTTTATAATCCATAGTTAGTACGGTGTCTGAGAACAGCAGGCTAAAGGACTTTTAACTTTGGTTAATAGTGGAATTATCTAACTCTTGCTATCATTGAACCCATTGCTAGTTTTTTTCAGTAAAGAGAAATGTTGTCATAAAGAGAAATCGTTATGTTGAGATCTTAAAGAGAAAGGTTGTGATCCTTCTCAAAGGGTACATCAAGCCAGCCATTAATTATGAATATTCATTAATTATATTAGTTTGTCTGGCATAAAATCTCTTTAACTGAACTTTTGAGCTGACTTTCAGTAGGGCAATTTTGACAAATATGGAAGGGACTGTCCTTTTTAAAACGCTGGGGTTTTCTCTCTCATGGCATCTGTATTTAAAATTAAGAAAAATGGCTAATGAAGTTAAGAAATTCATTCTTTAGAAGATCAAAGTCATAAAATTCTGTTAATTCCCTTTGAGACAAAACTACGAATTATAGCTATGAGATTTTTCCCTGTAACTTTTTGTTGCATTTTAAAACTCTCTGATTGTTCCCCAAGACAGTCTTCTGTTGTATTTTACTGCACAATAATTTGCTGAAGTGTCAGGAACCTAAAAAAAAAATCTCTAGGACAAAACCTGTCATATGTTCTTCTTAACATATATTCTTTTTAAGAACCAAAGTAACACCCTGTTGCTCCTTAATAAAACCCAGGACAGGCTGTTTGGTTTAACAGAGAGCTCTGCTGGTGTTAGAGTACACAAAATCCACCTTCATAGAAAGAGAGGGATAAATCTTGGTATTTTTGTTTAGTGTTTATACTTCTGGTCTTCTCCACTCTGAGCTGCTTTGGTCCTCTCTTTTTGTCGTTCGAGACTCTTTGCTGAATATTTATAGGGTAAAATTCAGCTGAATTTCTTAAAATCAGCCTTCCCAAGTGTATTCTTGTGTCCCCATCCTTTTTTTTAGGGAATTCTGGTGAGCAGGGAAGGCTGAAGATGTTTGGCTGTTGAACCTCGGGAGCGCAGGTACCTTGTGTGCACAGCCAGCCATAACTGCACGGCTGCGATACAAAGAAATTTGGCTGTAGTTTTTATCTGGCTTCAACTGGAGTTTTTAACTCTTCCAGTGCCAGGTTATTTCTAGAGCCGCTGCCATTGCTTTGCCCAGTCTAATATTGCATTTGGCTGCAATATCGCAGATCTACATGGTACCCACTCTGTAGCCTGGAGGTGTATATCTTTTCAATTACTGACAAATTTCCACAGAAGTATTTTTCCCTTTGATATTTTAGAAAAATCTCGTAGGATGCAAATGCTGCCTGCATCAATATTTTTAATGGTTATTTAGAGAGCAAAGTGTTTGGACATGCTTGAAAATACCCCTGGGCACCTATTTGCATGTGTAGGTGCCTAAATATCTGAGAAAACTGGCCATCTGGTGTCTCTGGACTTGGATCCTCGGAAAATATGTAGGCTACTGAAATGAAGAGTATTTAGGCACATACCTTTCTTTTGATGATTTGTTCAACTCTTAATGTCTCTCTCTCTAATGTGCAGAGGAAGAATATACAAAAGACTTTGAAAGACTCTGATACCTTTGTACTGTCGCATGTTTTACAGATAATGTTATGGAAGATTGGCAGGAAAAAAACATATGTTTTGTACAAGTATTCTGCCCTCCACTTTTAACGTCCCTTAGAACTCTTTATAAAATAATTAATTGCTTACCTGGTGCCTAAATAGTATTGCCAATTACTTCAAAGTCAATTAATTTCTGAAATAACTTTGAGCTACCTCAAGCTGCTTCTCCTCCTTAAAGATTTTTTTTTCTTCCATCATTTTCTAATAGAATTTCAGATTTGATCTTTTAATTTATGTGAAACTCCTGGGTTGGCTAGAAGACAGGATTTGGCCTCAGCATGCCGGAATACAAACCATTCTGATGTTAGAAATCAATCCTGCTTTGTGCATGCCTTTACTTGGTGCAAAAGACAGAAGCGTTAGTACCCGAAGGCAGAATATTTTCTGGTCTGTGCATGGTGTCACTGCTGCAAAGCAATATGAAATCCTGTCATTCAGAGCGGAAGACCATATTCGGCCAGATTTGAGATCTGGGTAACTCCCAGTGGGTGGCTGCCAGCATTTGGTTTTTTTTTTTTATGTTTGGTCGTTAGATTAAATGGACCCTGAGAAACACTGGCAAAACCCCACTCCTAAACCTAGAAGTTGTTCCAGCTTCTGCGGGTGGAAGCCTGGGGCAGGGAAATAGTAAAATTAGTATTAATTTCAATGGTGAGTCTTTAAATATAGGACACTGTATTGATTCTGAACCTATTACATGACCATTTTCCTGCAGTGTTGGCAGTATTTACTGCCAAAATTAATTAGATCCTCATTGATGCTGGGCCAATTCCCTGACTTGCACACTGTCAATCAGGTAGAAATCCAAATGTTCGCCCACTCTCTAAACCATTGTATCTCTCTCTGACGCCATTAGAATCACATGACACATCTTGTAGATCTTGTGGAAGAAAATCAGATATTCTCTCCTTTTCACTGTGATGAAAAAAAAAGCCCCATGATTCTCAACTGTATAATCGTTTCCTATAAAATAAATTACTTTATCTGTCTTAACACTGTCACACTTCTGTTCTCCAGTGATCTACTTCTTCCATCTGTGTGCATAACTGTAATCTTTTCTACACCTACTCTATGTACTCTCAAGTGTCAAAATCTAGCCTCAATCATTCCTGTCATTAGTCTCTTGTTCCTGACGGGATAGTGGGCACAACATCACAGTTCCTCAGACCTCTTTGGATAATTTCTGGGCTCACTTTGCAGAGTTTACGCGAGCTATCAAAAATACGATGTGACTGAGGCTTGGTTTGGTTTGGTCTTTGTCACCTGAAATTTTCCACTTATTACTCTTGAAATGACTGAGTATTTTTATTGCTGTGTGTGTCTTGTTTCCATCATGACTGCTGCTGCAGCTAAGCGTAACTTCAGGAGATATCCACATTAGCCAAATCCTATGAAAGTTGACTTGCTGTTTCTTATTGAGTAATTCTGTGTGACTCACGCTTTGTTCTCTGACATAATTTTTTACACTCATTTGCAGAATATTGTTCAGACAATTGAGCTTACTTACTCAAATCACCATCTATTGTAGTGAGACAAAGCAATCACTTTCCTCTTTCCCAAAGACGTTGCAAGAACAATGAGGTGACCCATAAATTACGACCATCTTGTTTTCTTTAAAATATGGATTATACTTGGCTAAATGAAATAAGTGCAGGAAAAAGGAACACCTCTTGGAAGCTACTCATCTTCATAGTTTAATATGACAACGTGCCTCTCCTGCTGAGCCGTGACCTACTTTGCTCACAAAATGCTCTCATTACCTTCCCCCAAACACGAGACTGTCGGAGCCTCAGGAATTCTTCACCTCGGGATCTGAAGTGTCAATCACTAACAAATGATCCCGCAATGGTTTCCTTGTTGAATCAGTCTGTCAGGCACTGCACTGCTTATCATGTCTCATGTAAATACCCTCTCTTCTCCTGCAGTTGCTGTTTGTATAATTTCTTGTCTCTGCTCCAGATTCCAGCCCGCCCTCAGCATCCACCCCTCAAATTCAGAGCTCGATAACTTTTGCCATCTTGTGAGAGATTTTGATACTTTTTTGGGCTGATTTTTTTATCAATTAAAATGTTTTGCTCTGCTAGGTCAAAACATTTCTCTCTTCCCCCCCCCCCCCTTTCCTTTTTATTATTGAAAAGGAATCCTTTTCCTCTACCCAATACATTAGGTGCATCAAAACTTGGTAGGATGCCTGCTTGTGGAGAAACAGGAGACAAGAGATTAAGCATCAACAGCTGTGGGAATGACCTACAACATATGGGATATTTGGTAATTATCCAGTCTATATTATGTAAGACACAAAATCATGCAGCTCTGCTAAAATATGTAAGTACAGAGGAGGAAAATGTTGGCAAATGACTGCTCCCAAAGGTAAAGGTCCTCAACTATACGTTCATATTTTTTGGCCTTTCAACTAATGCCTGAAGTCCGCTTGTTGAATTCAAGTTCGTTACATAGCAAAGTCTTGGCTTTGAAAGGGGTTTATTGATAAAAGAAGAGATGTTTGCAGCACAAATATCCACAGCTAAGAATGATTTGCAAATGTGTGACTGCAGGGACTGGCTGTAAAAGGAAGCCTGTGCTGGTCTAACTCTGCTCCCATTGGAGTCAGGGGAAAATTTCTGATGCATGTCAGAAGACAGAAGGGCAAGCTGTGGACTTTCCAAAATCCTCCTACTCTCAACGTGTGGTATTTTGTGTCCAAATGAGGCAGGCACTTAGACTTCCAGAGGGGTGAAGTCATCAGGGTAGAGCAAACTTAGAGCAAGGACGTCTGTAAAGTTACGTACGGAATAGATCTCTTAGCAACAAAAAATTAGGCCATTCTGTCCTGCCCACAATGGATGTTGAGTACAATACAGTGAATGGGATGGGACAAGTCTGCAGAAGACCCACCATGTAGCTGTTTCCACTGTCACGATTTTGGTCAGAATTTCTTTTTAAAGAATCTGACGGTTGCTGACCTGTCTTGAAAATCCGCTCTGCAGCCTCAAACACATATTCAAATTCTTGTCTTAGTTAAGCGTCACAGCACTCACGTGTAAAGTTGAGTTTGTCCATCAGGTTGTGCATTGCAACTCACAACCAAAGGTCCCGACCATGGCACTCTGGTCCACAAGGAAAGGGGGTTCCTCAAGAGGACAGCTCAGCAGAGCTGCGAGGAAACTCTTCCCCCGTTATACGGGGAGTCTCACTGCCTGCCGTGGTGCTAGGGCCAATGGCTGAAGTTGGTGGAAAGACTATCCGCTCCTGTGATTTCTACGGAGAACTGTTTTTCCCCCAAATTACTTAATGTTGTTGAACCTAGTAACGCTTTGGAAAACCGGCTTGCGTGCATAGTGATTCAGGACCCCGAATTAATTTACGAACTCCCTCTGGGAGCTGGCCCAGTGTGTAATTTCCTCCCTGAAATTGGAACTTGGAGTTGCACTAGAGTCTTACTGCACATTTATCAGCTTGAAAGGTGGATACCACTATATTGTTGGGAAGTAGAGCTATTGTATAATAATATATATACCTTTTTTTAAAAAAAAAAGTGTCTTTGTAATTAAAGAAGATGTGTACAGAAGTGGCAGAATGAAGGTCAAAGTATTTATACACCATGTGTTTAACAACACAGCCCAAATGATCAGTCCTGGAGTATTCTGTTACAGTAAGGTATAGCCTTCCATATTTTAAATGATCAGAAGTCACTCTTTGCTATAATTCTCAAACTCTTTACTTAGTATTTATGATTTTATTTTGTATTATGCTTTGCCTGCTTATGATATTGCTTTATTTAGATTTACAGAACTCATCCTTGCATATAGATAGAAGCTGTCTGCACTGTATCTTCTAGGAATAAAAGGCTGTAATCTGCTGTGCTTGGGTTAATAAATATTTTATTATTCACAATTTCAAATATTCTCCTGGTGAATCTCAGCAGCTGTACTTTCTGAAATAATGCCTGATTCAAGGATGAAAATTGTCTTCCAAGTTATGAGAAAGAAACACAACCCAGCACTGCCCTTCCTCAAGAAACCCCCAAACAATTACCGAAGCGTTGCTGCATTTTTCCTCTCGCCTCAGTGTACTGCTACCCATTGTCACACAGTGTATTGAGAGAACTTTATTTATAAGAAGTAAGTGACATGTAATAACTCACTCCTCTCTGAGCTTGCAGGAGTCTCAGCATCTTCCATGGCAGCAGAGCCAAATGGCGATGTCCTGTGCTGTCCTCACCAAGGAATAACACGGACCAGGAGGTAACTCTGCGGCCCCGGGATGGAGGGACGATAACCAGATCCCTCGTGGTCCCACTGCTCTGCGCTTCCCAGGGTCAGCTGTAAGGGGTGAGGGAGGGTGCAAGAGGAGGAGGGTGTGAATGAGATG
Organism: Haliaeetus leucocephalus; assembly: GCF_000737465.1. Taxonomy (NCBI): domain Eukaryota; kingdom Metazoa; phylum Chordata; class Aves; order Accipitriformes; family Accipitridae; genus Haliaeetus; species Haliaeetus leucocephalus. The sequence continues at coordinate 4,439,462 of NW_010973092.1, forward strand.
AGGAACTTCTTCCTATCACCATCCAGGGCCATCTTGACCCAGAGATGCTCAAGTTCATCCGACACCCAGTTAGCTGTGTTAAAAAATCTGGTGTGATATGCAAAAAAAAAAAGGGGGGGGGGGGCACTGGGTTATAGCTCAAACCACAATCTAGCACTGGAGTTCGTTTATCAATAGTGGGTCAGACACTGCTTGCCTTCTTCATTTCAAGTCATTCCTTACTCTGCAGTTGAGTTCATTGAGCAGGGCTACTCACACTCTTAAGTACTAACTGTTGTAAGGGTGAGAGGATTGTACCCTAATCACTAAACTGTGTTTCAGACCTCTTTGTCCATCCCCTAAAATTTTGATGCCATCTACTCAGAGTGAAGAGCTGAATTGTGTCAAAGATCGTAGGCTTAGCTAAAAGACTTGAGTTGGGTTTTTTTAAAATAAATCGTAAAACTACCTCTCAAAATGCTGCAGATTCACTTTTTGGATATGCAATTTTCATTCTATTGAATTTTTTGACATATGGTTATATAAAGCATCTAATAGCAAACTCTATCCATTTACACCTTCCAGAAGGCAGTAACTTCAGGAGTTAATGCAGAATTATTTTTAGTATGTATTCAAGTTTATTCATGCTGAAAGGTGGTACTTATCTTTTGTAATTTTAGAGTAGTTATTTGAATAAAAACATGAGTATAGTTCCATTTTAACTGCCATGTGACATTTGGGAGCTGGTTAAAACCTCTCCCAAGATGTGAAAATATCGACATTTTTTCTTTGCAACTTCTCAGCAGTATACACAATACCTGTGTATGTGTTTGGACCTATGTCTGTAAATGCAATAAAATATGAGTAATCTCCTATATGCTAAGAGAATATTATACCATAAACAATGAAAGTATCCATCAGCGAGAAGGAAGTGCAATTTTCAGTGTTCTTTGTAGGAAAAGCTTGTTGAAGTTCAATTACCCATTTGAGTCCAAATTCCATATTAAACTGTCACCAGAGAAGTTGTTAGATAAAAATCTGTGGCTGAGTATTTTCCCTAGAGCTGGGTAAATATTTCTGTTAGCCAAGTAACTGAGCCCTTTTTTCAGTTCATAGACTGTGCAGAGGTTGCGAGTTTCTCATGTTTTGGGGTCAGTGTTTAGATAAGCCTTCTGCTGTTGCTTCTACTTTCTAATGGAATAGTGAAAAACAAGGGGTCTGCAAAATCAGCGTGTAATTTTGGTGGAAGGAGTTTAACTGTTTGTCCAAGAGGACGCACAGGGATTTGGCTGGGACAGACTAACACGAAGGCAACAGCAAAAGGTCAGCAAGATGTATTTTGCAAAATTTTATTTGTTCCGAGTTTGATTTACAGGAAGGGGAATATAAAACTCTTATTTAGAGATAATTGTGGGTCTGACACTGGAAAAAGCTATGCAGTAAAAATAATAATTGAGTCATGATGATAATGAGGCTATAGTTATGCAATACCAAGTTATCCTTATTTCCTTTGCAGGCAATGCACGATTGTACATTTTGATATTCAAGATAATCTGAGTTGCTCCTACTTTGGGGCCTGTATCGATACCTCTGTGCAGTACCATCTTGCTGAAGAAAATATACCAATATTCCCAGAGTAATGCCTTTCACAGTCTCTTTCACAAGCAAACATATCATAAAAATATTTGTACTACTGGGATCGTTGACAGTAATGTTCAAAGAGGCATTTTACGATGTATTTCTTCTCCTGAGCTATATTTCTATTCAGTGCATTTTGAAAGCATTTTCCAGCTCATGAGTCCTAATGAACCAGCCCCGTATATGCCTGTTTCCCCGACAATAAACTCTCCTAACTCCCAAGCAGCATTTGGCAGCTGAGACCGCGTAGCTGCTGTTGATCAGCGGAAAGCAGGTTCACATCCATTCCTCATGACGTGACCAATTCACAGGAACAGGAAAATGCATTTGACTTTCCCCCTGCAGCAGCTGAGAGGTTTAATAGCCCATTACTGCGAGCGCACACTATTTTCTTAGACCATTAACTGTGCGTGGTGTCAGGGCAGGCACGGCACAACTGGCTGCTCAGGTGGAGGAGGTTGGACCCCAGGTCTGCCCAGCTCCTTCCTGAGGGCTGTTCCTGCCTCTCCAGCGGTATTCCAGCCCCTTTGTGTGCCTTCAGGTCTTCCCTACAGCTGGTCTGACTTCCAGCAGATGACAGGCAGAGCGGGCATCTCCTTCAGCACTCGTAAAACACGAAACAGCCCTTACTCCGGCTGGGACAGCCAGGCTGAGCCCACTGCTGGCTGGAGCCTTTGACGTCAGGGTGGAGGGGAGGGAGCTCATAAATTCATTTGGATGTACTGCTAATTTTCATGCCAAGAGTGTGTATCTTCTCCTAATCCTTTGCCTGAATGGAATATTTCTATCACTTGTTAATGGAGCTAATTCCAGAAGACTGTAAAAAGGTCCCAGACTGAGTGATCTATCGTAATTCACTGGGATGAGACTCAGCAACATGCATGGATGCAAAGAAAGCTGAAGTAAATCCGCTTACTCTCAGTTACAGGTATTTTCTCTTGAGTTCGGAATTTTCTTGGTGAAAAGCTGCAAGAGATGCTCCCTCCCTCTTAGTAAGAAATAAACTTGGGTAAAAGTGTTATTTAAATGAAGGAACCATTTTATGCATGCAGCTCCCAGAGGTCATGTGGGAGCTGTCCTGCTTTTCTTACCTTAATTTCAGTGGTGTTATTTGGATAGTGGTTAACGTACTTAGCTCCCAGCAGGTTACTGTTTTCTATTTACCATATATTCTTGCTAAATTCCTTATCTTCAACTTCATAAGAAACTGAGGGCTTCCTTACTGCAAAGCTCTTATCAAAGACTCTTCAGATAACACACTCTCAATTTTTTGCTTTGGTTTGGTGTTTTTACAGCCAAGTATTTCCCCCAACATGTCTGCTGGCACAAGAGTCCGTGTGAGCTCTCCCTGACCAGCGTCAAATGTGGAACCTCCAGGATCTCCCATCGCTCCTGTCCCCTCCCAGCTCCTTCTTCAGGTAAACTATGAGCAGTGTTGAACAGAGCCTTGCTATGACCCTTTTTAGAAACATTTATCATAAGGCTCATGAGATGCTAGTGTGGATCCTGCCAGCTTTGTTACCTTCTCTAACACCCCCCTGACCTACGGTTCATTTGGAGAGCGGCCACTTGGGCAGGTTGTACCTGGAGATGTCAATGTGCAGCCCTCCAAGTATGGCAGAGATGTGATTTATCAAGGAAGCTTGGACAAACAGAAAAAAAAAGCCTCCATGCACGGCTGTTTCATCCCTGCTGCAAAGTTGGGACAAGTGATCCTCTGGCCATGGAGAGAAATTAGGTCCTATTTCTTCAGGTCCTTTGGAAATACCCACAGGTACGGTGGGATCCTTGAGTATGAGAATTCTCTGCCTCTCTTGATGTGGTAAGAAAGTTGCTTTGTATTGTGCTTGTCTTCCTCGGGAAGGTGTCAGTGCCATCCCTCCTGCCCCTTTACTGTTCAAAGATGCATTTTTACCTTCAGGCAGAAAGCTTGTTAAACATAAAGGACCCTATCACTGCTCCACCCTCACCACACTCATTTGTATACTCCAAGAGCCAGAGAAACATCCCAGTTATCTGAATAGCTGCACTTTTGATCCCTTCTCAGGGGCATCTCTTCTCTTCAGCCAAATCATCCCAGGTACCCACCGGTGCCCCTTGCTGAAAGCCCAGCAGCCCTGCCTGACCCGCAGCTTGGCTTCTCCATCAGCAACAGCAGAGCTAAGCAGCAACCAAAGCATTATTTATTTACCCCTGGGCTTTCCTCATTTTGCTAATCTGTTCTTTGAATTAGTAACTGATAAATTGAGGCTGTCTCCTTCCTTCCCTTTCCACCTGCATCCTTCCTTTCCCTCAAGGGCTGCGTCACTGTTCCTGCATCACTAATCACAGAAATTGCTCTGCTCCTGCTGCTGGTCTCTGCATTCGGGTTTTCTGCATTTCTGAAGCAGAGTTTTGAGAGGAATTGCCTAAATCTGGAGAAACACCACCATGAATCAGACCCATTAGCTCCCTGATGTTTTTTTCTTTTTTTCGCCTTCTCTTTAAATATATTTGGTGGGAAGTGACATGGTGAGACAGATCCAAAAAGTCAATATCGGAACTTCCCCAGCTAAAGCCCTGGTGCAGCATGTGAATTACATACACATTAGGAAACAGGCTCCTGTCTGCCCCTCTGCTCCTTGCTGCTGATGGCTTTAAGGCTGCCAGGAGTGAAAGCAAAGCAGGAACTTGTCCCTCATCCTGTTACAAAAGACTTAATACAAAACCTCATGGTTTTTGTCCTGGGTGGGCTCCAAGCAAGTGTCAATCAGCAGGAACTGCTGGCAGCAGGTGGATGGCGGCTCTCGGGCTTTGGACAGCTACTTTACATGTTGCTTTGTTTTTGAGCTTCAAGAAGGCAAGAGAACAGCCCAAATTCTGCTTTTGCAATGAAAATTATAGGAAGCTCCTGGCAGCAGTGCCAGGATGTTTCTAAATTGACTCTTCCTCCCTCTGCCTTTTAAGGCTTGTCCTGGTTTCAGCTGGGATGTAGTTAACTGTCTTCCTAGTAGCTGGTACAGTGCTATGTTTTGAGTTCAGTATGTGAAGAATGTTGATAACACTGATGTTTTCAGTTGTTGCTCAGTAGTGTTTAGACTATAGTCAAGGATTTTTCAGCTTCTCATGCCCAACCAGGGCACCTGACCCAAACTGGCCA